>NC_029777.3:72991069-73024295 GCF_000817695.3 Arachis duranensis
CCTCCTCAATTGTGATGACAAATTGTCCATTACTCCCACTTAGTTAACTTCTAACCATGGAGGAAAGTCAAGTGGATAAATCAATTTGATTCCTCAAGTCCTAATCAACTCCTAAAGGAAAGACTAGCTTTAGAGGTATTCACATCAATTAGCAACTTCTAGTTATCAATCAACAAAGGAATTAGATAACTCAAGAGTCACCAATTACTCTACCTAGGCCAAGAGGAACAAAAGCTACACTAAAATCCTACCAAGCATTTCATCAAACACTTGGAAGGCATAAAAGAAAAGCAAAGCAAATTAACAACAAGAATAGAATCTAACAACAATTATTGCAAAGAATTAACAACAACAATCAAGGAAATCACAATTATCATGAATTACCTCAAATTGCATTATTGAAATGAAACTAAAGAACAACAATCTATCCAAAACAAAATGAAAAATTACAATTATTAAAACACATAACTAGAAAGAGGAAGAGAAGAAGATTGAGAATTGATAAAGGAAAATTGAATCAAAGCATGAATTAAACCTAGATCTAAGAAGAGAGATTAACCTAAACCTAATCCTAATTCTAGAGAGAAGTGAGAGCTTCTCTCTCTAGAAACTACTTCTAAAACTAATTCTCTATCTAATGATCCCCTAATTAGTCTATGGGTGTAAATGTATGTCAATCCCCTTCAATCCTTGGCTCTTATATGCATTTTGGCGCCAAAGTTGGTTGCTGAAAACCTTCCAAAATCGCCAGGCACGTGTTACATTAATGAGGTCATGTGCCATCATCGGCGCGTGCGCGCACGGTACGCGTGCGCGTCCTTGGCCTACTTCGCAATGTGCGCGCGAGCGCCTTGTGCGCGTGCGCGTGCATGGCCTGGATCAATTCTTTGGCTTTTTGTGCTTCTCTCCACTTGCATGCTTCCTTCCTTGCCTCCTTTGATCCATGCCTAGCCTATTTCATCCTGAGATTACTAACAAACACATCAATGCATCTTATGGAATCAAAGAGAAATTAGAATTCATCAAAATAAGGCTTAAAAAGCATGTTTTTACACTTAGGCACAAATACGGGAGAGATAACAAAACCATGCTAATTCATAGGCTAAATGTGACAAAAGGTTATCAAGACACTCTAAATTTAATACAAAACAAACCGTCAAATTGGGGTTTGTCAAACGCCTAGAGGATGCCCAAGTCTGGCGTCCAAAAGCCAGAAAAGGGTGGAAAATTGGCGTTAAACGCCCATCCAAGCCTCAATATTGGCGTTCAAACGCCAATGAGGGGTCAGACACCTGCAAGTGCTGATAACAACCCCCTTAAGCAGGCTTATCCAACCACCTCTGTAGGGAATAAACCTGAAGCAACTAAAGTTGAAGAATATAAAGATAAGATGCCTTATCCGCAAAAACCCCGCCAAGCAGAACAGGATAAACAATTTTCCTGCTTTGCAGATTATCTCAGGACTCTTGAAATAAAGATTCCATTTGCAGAGGCACTTGAGCAAATACCCTCTTATGCTAAGTTTACGAAAGAGATCTTAGGTCATAAGAAGGATTGGAGAGAAACTGAAAAAGTTTTCCTCACTGAAGAATGCAGTGCAGTCATTCTGAAAAGCTTACCAGAGAAGCTTAAAGATCCCGGAAGCTTTATGATACCATGCACATTAGGGGATGCTTGTAACAAGACAGCTTTATGTGATCTTGGAGCAAGTATCAACATGATACATGCATCCACTATCAGAAAGCTTGGTTTGACTGAAGAAGTCAAACCAACCCGGATATGCCTCCAACTTGCTGATGGCTCCACTAAAATTCTATCAGGCGTAATTGAGGACATGATTGGTCAAGGTTAGGCCATTTGCCTTTTCCACTGACTTTGTGGTGTTGGAAATGGAGGAGCACAAGAGTGCAACTCTCATTCTAGGAAGACCTTTCCTAGCAACTGGACGAACCCTCATTGATGTCCAAAAAGGGGAGGTGACCCTGAGAGTCAATGAGGATGAGTTTAAGTTGAATGTTGTCACAGCGATGCAGCATCCAGACACCCCAAACGACTGCAGGAGCGTTGATATTATTGACTCTTTGGTGGAAGAGGTCAATATAACTGAGAGTCTCGAATCAGAGCTATAGGACATTTTTAAAGATGTTCTGCCTGATCTGGAGGAACCAGAGAAAACAAAAGAGCCTCTGGAAACTCCTCAGGAAGAGGAAGCCTCCTAAACCCGAGCTCAAACCACTACTACCATCCCTGAAATATGTATTTCTAGGAGAGGATGACACTTTTCCCGTGATCATAAGCTCTGCTTTAGAGCCATAGGAAGAGAAAGCACTAATTCAGGTGCTAAGGACACACAAGACAGCTCTTGGGTGGTCCATACGTGATCTTAAGGGCATTAGCCCAGCCAGATGCATGCACAAAATCCTATTGGAGGATGACGCTAAGCCAGTAGTTCAACCACAAAGGCGGCTGAATCCAGCCATGAAGGAGGTGGTACAGAAAGAGGTCACTAAGTTATTAGAGGATGGGATTATTTATCCTATTTCTAATAGCCCCTAGGTGAGCCCTGTCCAAGTTATCCCCAAGAAGGGAGGCATCACAGTGGTTCATAATGAAAAGAATGAAGTGGTTCTTACAAGAACAGTTACAGGGTGGCGTATGTGTATTGACTACAGAAGGCTCAATACAGCCACCAGAAAGGATCATTTTCCTTTATCATTCATAGACCAGATGCTAGAGAGACTAGCAGCTCATGATTACTACTGCTTTTTGGATGGCTATTCAGGTTACAACCAAATTGTAGTAGATCCCCAAGACCAAGAGAAAACAGCATTCACATGTCCATCTGGAGTATTCGCCTATAGAAGGATGCCATTTGGACTGTGCAATGCACCTGCAACCTTTCAGAGATGCATCCTCTCTATCTTCTCTGATATAGTAGAAAAATTTCTAGAAGTCTTCATGGATGACTTCTTAGTATTTGGAGACTCATTCAGCTCCTGTCTTGATCATCTAGCACTTGTTCTGAAAAGGTGCCAATAGGTTTTAAATTGGGAAAAATGTCACTTTATGGTGACTGACGGAATTGTCCTTAGGCATAAATTTTCAAACAAGGGAACAGAGGTGGATCAAGCTAAGGTAGAGATAATTAAAAAATTACCACCATCTGCCAATGTTAAGGCAATCAGAAGTGTTCTGGGACATGCAGGATTCTATAGGAGGTTTATAAAGGATTTTTCAAAAATTGCAAAACTTCTAAGCAATCTGCTAGCTGTTGACACACCATTTGTCTTTGACACAGAGTGTCTGCAGGTGTTTGAAACTCTGAAAGCTGAGCTGGTCACAGCTCCAGTTATTTTTGCACCAGACTGGACATTACTATTCGAACTAATGTGTGATGCCAGTGACTATGCCATTGGTGCAGTATTGGGACAGAGGCATGACAAGCTTCTGCATGTCATTTATTATGCTAGCCGTGTTTTAAATGATGCACAGAAGAATTACACAACCATAGAAAAGGAATTGCTTGCAGTGGTTTTTGCCATTGACAAGTTCAGATCCTATTTAGTAGGATCAAAAGTGATTGTGTACACTGACCATGCTGCTCTAAAATATCTCCTCACAAAGAAGGATTCAAAACCCAGACTCATAAGATGGGTGTTGCTTCTACAAGAGTTTGATATAGAAATAAGAGACAGAAAAGGGACAGAGAACCAAGTAGCTGATCACCTGTCCCGGATAGAACCAGTAGCAGGAGCGTCCCTCCCTCCTACTGAGATCTCTAAAACCTTTCCGGATGAGCAATTGTTTGCCATTCAGGAAGCTTCGTAGTTTGCAGACATTGCAAACTATAAAGCTCAATAATGTCAAGCTATTGACAGTAAAGAAGGGCTTATTGGGAGGCAACCCAATCTTATTTATCTATGTTAATTACTTTTTCATTTTATTTTCTATTATTATTTTATGTTTTCCTTAGGTTGATGATCATGTGGAGTCATAAAAACAGCTGCAGAATTAAAGCGGAATCAAAAATAGCATCAAAAACAGCACACCCTGGAAAAAAGCTTATTGGCGTTTAAACACCAGTAAGGATAGCAGAATGGGCATTTAACGCTCAGTCTGGCAGCATTCAGCGTTAAACGCTAGAATTGCCAGCCAGAGTGGCGTTTAACACCAAAAAGGGCTGTCTGGTGTCTGGCTGGCGTTAAACGCCAGAAAGGGGCACCAGCCTGGTGTTTAACGCCATGAAAGGTAGCAGAACTGGCATTTAACGCCAGATTTGGCACACAATGGGCGTTTAAATGCTAGGAAGGTGCAGGGATGAGAATTCCTTGACACCTCAGGATCTGTGGACCCCACAGGATCCCCACCTACCTCACCATTCACATTCAAACCATTTCCCTCCCAAACCTACCCATTCTCCACACGGTTACTTCTCTTCCTTACCCTATAAATAACCCTCCTTACCACCTTCCATTTCACACATCTCCAACACTTAAACCCCGTGGCCAAATTCCCAGACACATCCATCTCCTCTATTTCTTCTTCTTCTCCTCTTTTCTTTCTTCGTTTGCTCGAGGACGAGCAAACCTTTTAAGTTTGGTGTGAAAAAAGCGTTGCTTTTGGTTTTTCCATAACCATTAATGGCACCTAAGGCTGGAGAAACCTCTAGAAAGAGGAAAGGGAAGGAAGTGGCTTCCACCTCCGAGTCATGGGAGATGGAGAGATTCATCTCAAGAGCCCATCACTAAAAAGAGGATGGAGCAAACAAGAGAGTCCACTCATGGACCTCAACAAGAGCATGAGGAAGTCCCTCATCAAGAAATCCCTGAGATGCCTTAAGGGATGCATTTTTCTCCACACAACTATTGGGAGCAACTCAACACCTCTTTAAGAGATTTGAGTTCCAACATGGAGCACCAAAGAGCCATGAGGGAAGAGCAACAAAGGCAAGGAAGAGATCTTGAGGAGCTTAAGCACTCCATAGGATCTTCAAGAGGAAGAACTAGCGGCCATCACTAAGGTGGACCCATTCTTTCATTTCCTTGTTCTTATTTTTCTATTTTTTAGTTTTTATGCTTTATGTTTTGACTATGTTTCTGTCTTCATTACATGATTATTAGTGTCTAGTGTCTATGCCTTGAAGTTATGAATGATTCCATGAATCCCTCACCTTTCTTAAATGAAAAAATGCTTTTAATTACAAAAGAACAAGAAGTGCATAATTTCAAAATTTATCTTGAACATTAGTTTAATTATTTTGATGTGGTGACAATACTTTTTGCTTTCTGACTGAATGCTTGAACAGTGCATATTTTTTATAGTGAAGTTTATGAATGTTAAAATTGTTGGCTCTTGAAAGAATGATAAAAAAGAGAAAATTTATTGATAATCTGAAAAATTATAAAATTGATTCTTGAAGCAAGAAAAAGCAGTGAAAAATACAAAGCTTGTGAAAAAAAATATAGCGAAAAAAAAGAAAAAGAAAGAAAAAGAAAAAGCAAGCAGAAAAAGTCAATAGCCCTTTAAACCAAAAGGCAAGGGTAAAAAGGATCTAAGGCTTTGAGCATCAGTGGATAGGAGGGTCCAAAGGAATGAAATCCTTGCCTAAGCGGCTAAATCAAGCTATCCTTAACCATGTGCTTGTGTCATGAAGGTCCAAGTGAAAAGCTTGAGACTAAATGGTTAAAGTCGTGATCCAAAGCAAAAAGAGTGTGCTTAAGAACTCTGGACACATCTAACTGGGGACTCTAGCAAAGATGAGTCACAATCTGAAAAGGTTCACCCAGTTATGTGTCTGTGGCATTTATGTATCTGGTGGTAATACTGGAAAACAAGATGCTTAGGGTCACGGCCAAGACTCATAAAGTAGCTGTGTTCAAGAATCAACATACTAAACAAGGAAAATTAATAACACTATCTTAATTCTGAGTTCGTATAGATGCCAATCATTATGAATTTCAAAGGATAAAGTGAGATGCCAAAACTATTTAGAAGCAAAAAGCTACTAGTCCCGCTCATCTAATTAGAACTAAGCTTCATTGATATTTTGGGATTTATTTTATATTCTCTTCTTTTTATCCTATTTTGTTTTCAGTTGCTTGGGTACAAGCAACAATTTAAGTTTGGTGTTGTGATGAGCGGATAATTTATACGCTTTTTGGCATTGTTTTTAGGTAGTTTCTAGTATGTTTTGGTTACTTTTTAGTATATTTTTATTAGTTTTTATGCAAAAATTACATTTCGGGACTTTACTATGAGTTTGTGTGTTTTTATGTGATTTCAAGTATTTTCTGGCTAAAATTGAGGGACCTGAGCAAAAATTTGATTCAGAGGCTGAGAAAAGACTGAAGATGCTGTTAGATTCTGACCTCCTTGCACTCGAAGTAGATTTTCTGTACTATCTATCTTAGTTTACCCATTTTCTGTAAACCTAGGTTACTAGTTTAGTATAAAAACTACTTTTAGAGATGAATTTTGTACCTCATGACATTTTTTACATTCCTTATTGTACCTTTGACGGCATGAGTCTCTAAACCCCATGGTTGGGGGTGAAGAGCTCTGCTGTGTCTCGATGAATTAATGCAATTACTATTGTTTTCTATTCAATCGCGCTTGCTTCTGTCCTAAGATATTCACTCATACTTCAATGTGATGAATATGATGATCCGTGACACTCATCACCATTCTCAACTTATAAATGCGTGCCTGACAACCACTTCTGTTCTACCTGCAACAGTTTGAGTGTGTATCTCTTGGGCTCCTGATTCACGAGTTTGATTGTCTCTTCTGGAAAGTCTAAACCTTGTCTGTGGTATTTCGACTAGGATCTAGGAAGGGATGACTGTGACGAGCTTCAAACTCGCGACTGTTGGGCGCAGTGACAGTGTGCAAAAAGATCAATGGATCTTATTCCAACACAAGTGAGAACCGACAGATGATTAGCCATGCGAAAAACCGTAGCGGACATGTTTTCACTGAGAGGACGGATGGTAGCCATTGACAACGGTGATCCACCAACATAAAGCTTGCCGTAGAATGAGCTAGGCGTGCTTGAAGAAGAAGGTAGTAGAAAAGCAGAAACTTAGAGGGTAGAGCATCTCCGAAACCTCAACCTATTCTCAATTACTGCATAACAAGTATTATTTATTTCATGTTCTTTTACTTTTTACAAATAAAACTAAGAATTATTATTGATATCCTGACTAAGAATAATAAGATAACCATAGCTTACTTCAAGCCGGCAATCTCCGTGTGATCGACCTTTACTCACGTAAGGTATTACTTGGACGACCCAGTGCACTTGCTGGTTAGTTGTGCGGAGTTGCAAAAGTGTGATTGCAATTTCGTGTACCAGAACTCATGCTGTGTATTTAATCCTTTGAAAACTTACCTATAGAGGCCCTTGTGTATCGTTTGGGAGAGATTAGGAGATACGGTTGTCAAACTGCTTTTATATTGTACGCTAACCTGCCTAAACTTTGCGGGTCGCGACT
Source organism: Arachis duranensis (assembly GCF_000817695.3). NCBI lineage: Eukaryota > Viridiplantae > Streptophyta > Magnoliopsida > Fabales > Fabaceae > Arachis > Arachis duranensis. Next base: position 72,998,563 of record NC_029777.3, read on the forward strand.
AGTGGCTATTTACTTATTTTATATATCTATATATTGTCCTTCTCTTACTCTCCTTTATGCCTTTATCTGCATATCGCTTTCGACTTCACGCTTTATCTTTAGTTGTCGATGCGTGAGTGATACGACTTTGCGATTTTATTTTTACTTTTTTCAGGCTTCTCGATTAATACTCCTTTCAATTTTACTTATAAATATGTTTTAAAAATTCCCCTTGAGAGTCGTTCCACCTTATTATCATTGACTTATAACTCGAGTATAAAGATTTGAATATTATGGTGTTACAGTTTATTGTCGCATTAATGTTTGAATCATTGTTTATTAAAAATATTTTTCATTTATTTTCTTGATCTTAAATATTTTAAGGTTAAATTTCTAATTTTTATTCATTGATTATATTTTTTTATTTTAATATCAAATATAATATTTTTATTAATATTTTTTAAAATTTATTATCTAAGAGTTAAATATCCACCATCAACTATATAATGGTGAATATTTTTTAATTTATTAAAAATATAATTTTATTCCTTCCTTTTTTATTTTACCTATTTTTATACTTCATAACTAATTTAATGTAAAAAGTCATATATGCTAGAAGAGAATCTCATTTTTTACCAATTGCTCTGTCATTCGCTAACACTTTTCTTTTCTCCAATGATGCATTATTTCTATTCTTCGAATTTTTTTATAAACTATAAAATATTATTCGTTATTATACTCTATTATATCTTCTATTTCTTTTTTTTTATTTATTTAAATTTTTATATATTATAAATTTTATCATTTTTATTCCATACAACTACTTCCATTTAAAAATAGACCAAATATATTAGTAAATTTCAACAAGTAACAATGATAGTCATATTACTTTTATTCTAATTATGAATATGATATTAGAATATAAAACAGTTTTAGATAAATTTTAACAAAAATAATTCTCTACAATATTTTTTTTGCTACAATAATAAAAAAGGTAATTTAAGGATAAATTTTATTTCATATTAGATTGTACTCATTCCAATCGATTTTAACATAAAAAAAATTTAAAAATTTTACTCATAAATCATGAAAAAATATCTATAAATTCAATCATTAATATTATCTAAAAAATTTTTTAAAAAAATAGAATATCCGAATATAAATATTTTAATTTAATCACAAATTATATATTACTATTAATGAATAATTATTATATTTTAAAAATAAATAAAATTATTATTCACTAATTTTATTATTTTAATATTAAAAATAATTAAATTTTAAATTTAATTAACTTTATAAAATTTTTACTACAGAAATTACTATATGTTTTTATTTAAAAAACTCGACAAAAATTATAAATTTTTGTATATTATTCCATACAAGCCACGAAGACATATATTAGTTCACTTTTAAAAATGGGACATGGAAAATGCAATAAACCATCATGTTCCCTGGTTTAATAGTAATCTTTGAAACAGTTCTCCGCGTATAAGTCAATATTTTTTGTTTAGTAATTAAACAAAGAAAAAAAAAATCTAGTTTTGCTTCTACTCTCATGAGAAAGTGTTCGTATATCTCATTTTCTATGTATTATTTATTTTTTAAAATATTAATTCTTCATTTTATAAGAAGAAGCTAGTTTCAAATGATTAAGAGGATGTGAAAAGCTCTTTTTGTTTTCACTTTTTTTTATTATTGAGCATAGTAATTTTTTTTTTACTTGTAAACACTTCAATAGATGGAACATTGACCGAAAATCCTATAATTTTTCAAAATGAAGATGTAACTCTCAACCATTGATGAACAAGAAATTGTTTAACTATCATCTATGAAAAAATTTATTACTATGCATAAAATTTTAAGTTGACTCATTGCTACTAATTTACCATTAATTAAAAGAAAGAAAATAGCACACGCATTTTAAAATTTTGTTATGAATTTTATTAAAAATTGTTATTTATTCTTAGTTTTTATATCTATATATTTATTAAAGATATAGTTTTTGCATACAGATTTGTTCGAGCCTTTGAAGTATAGTTCATCGTAAAAGAAAAGATGTCGTCTTGTCTTAATTTTTTCACAGATAAAATATATATTGGACTCCAAAAAATATCAAATGAGGTAGATACTTGCAAAAAATATTTAGATACTCAAATCAACAATAATTTAATGAAGTGACTTAAGTGAATTTTAAATTTTTAGATCGATAATTCTTTTTGAATAATTTTATTGAGATGTTAGTGAGTTCATAGGGTTGATGTGTGAGAAGCTATAATGACGTTATGCATGGAACTCTATTCTTTTGTTTGCCACGTGTGCCTAGTTATAATTGTTTAGTTTGGAGATATAGGTTGTAATCATTGAGTTATAGGTATAATAGTCGATCCGAGTTGTGTGCAACAATATTATTGGTAGTTGTTTATGAGTCATGAAACTTCTATTGTTCTTTTGACCTAATATCTAAATTATAGATTGTAATCGTTAAGCTATAATGATCAGATCACAACTTTCATGCTTGACCTGTGTGTTTTTTAAGAAAATAGGTTAAACTTTATTAAAATTGAGTTATAACTCGACAAGATAAAAAAGATACGATGATGTAATAATTTACAGATATGAGGATTAGTTGTCAAGATCAACTTAGTAATCTTGAGAATAAAGTTGGATAAGCTTGTCACTAAGAAAGGTGTTACTTATATTAGTGTATTTAATTGAGCTGACATGAAGTGCACAATCCGATTGTATCTGGAAACTTATAAGGTACCTCGGTTAGTTATTAATTGAATTCAACTATAGACTTGTTATAATTTAAATCAGATTTTATAAGTATTGATTTGTTGAAAATTGAATCTGATTTATGAGTTTGCTTCCAGAGTAGAAGATGCAGGAAGAAGTAGGTGAGAATTGAACTCAGGTCCTGAAAGTTGAGTTTGATGCTGGTACCACTGCGCTAAATTTGTTGCTTTGTTTGGATTTTCGGACCACCTTTAGGTTATTGTTTGTTGGATTAACATTGACTTATAGGTGCTAGTTTGTTATAACTGATGTCATTATATAATTGCCACTTTTTTTATTATGGCTTATAATTGCCAATTTATTTAGGATTGATTCCGACTTATAGCTGCCAGTCTTTTTTAATTGATTTTGATTTATAATTTTTGGTTTGTATAAGTTAATTCTGACTTATAATTATCGAATTCTTTTGAATTGATTCTGACTTATTATTGTCGGTTTTATTTGGATTGATTCTGAAAAAAGTATTTATAATAAAGTAGAATAATTTTAAAAAATTAATAATTTTTTTAATTGTAAAAAATTATTTATTTATTTATTTATATTTTAACCGACTCAAACAGATTTGATAGACCTATTAGACTAATTTGAGAGTCTAGAACTGACCTATTAATATAATTAGACTTTTAAATCAACTTGAGTCTAAAAGTATTTTATGACAGGCAAGGCTATGTCAAGCCGAATGTAGGTCAGATTGTAGGTTTTTTGGCCTATATTTTCGCTCCTACTTATAATTGTTGGTATTTTTTTCTATGTTGACTTTGATGTTGATTTGTTGTAATATGTGTAATGTATAAGAAAAATAATGATCGAACTAAAGGTAGAAATGACAATTAAAAATAAAGAATGATGAAGTTGAAAATAATATATTATTTATTGAGAGTTTTTCTCTTAACATAGAAGGTGCAGTAAAATGCCTCGTTAAAATCTCTCCAAATAAAATTCAATGTGCGAAAAATCTTGTGAGAGAAAAAAAAAGTACATTTTTGAGTCATAACTTATAGTTTAGTTGTGGTAGAATTTTAGAGATGCTGCATTACAAGTACTAAATAAATCTCTACCTAATAGTGTTTGACGGATATAAGCCCTTATGCCGATAACTTTGCTTATTTGAAAAGGTCTTTTCAGTTGTCATTTTTGTTTGAGTCGGTTTATCGGTCTTCTAAACTTGTCTAAACTCTTTAATTTTCATTTGTCCAACTGCTTTTTTTTTTTTAATTTTGCTAGGGTTTTCGACTTGGCAACAATAATAGTCTCCTAGAACATCTCAGAACAAAAGCCACTCATAAGGACATGGAAGTGGACATCAGTGTTGAGGTTGGAAACTTTTATTTTTATATTACTGGCCTTATTTAATTGTGCTTAGATTGTCGGAATCATAGACGTAGATCTTAAATGCTGCAAAATTATTGGTGAAGAAGTCATTAAATTTTTAGAAAGTGAAAACAAAACCTGCAAACAAAGAAGAAAATTAAAGTAACGTAACATTTGAAACCTAAGAAAAGAATTATAAAATATAGTGTAAGAAGACTGTTCAACAATATCATAGAATAAAATTTTGTAACCTGTAAGCTCGAATCACCAAGTCCATCATATGATTTGAGAGTTATTAAGAATAGGGATAGCAAAAGAATTTACACATGCGGATACCTACAAAAATTATCCGTGGGACAAAGATAAGAATTGAAGTACATGTTTTACAGAAATTCGTAAAATTGCTAAAAAAATTACTTAAATACTCTTATATAAGTATATGTTTAATGGCATTTGTTTTTTTTAAGTCTTATCAAAAAATAAATTAATGATATGTATATAATATTTAAATTTGTAATACCTAATTATTCAAATGTGTCATTACAAAAATGGAATATTATTGTCGAACTATAACCGACAAGCAAGAATTGTTATATTGTTTTTGTTAAAGAATTTTTTATTTTATTTTATTTTAATTTTTATATTCGAAATTTTGTGTACATGATAATTATGTTGAATTTGTATTTGAATTGTGTTTTAATTTAATAGATTTAGTTGAACCGTATTAGATTTTCTTATGATTGTGTTAATGTTTTTTAAAAAATAATTAAACTTTTAAATAAAATAGAATAATTTTAAAAAAATTAATAATTTTTTTATTGTAAACAATTATTTATTTATTTATATTTTAACCGGCTTAAACAGGTCTGACAAGCCTATTAAACTAATTTAAGAGTCTAGAACTAACTTATTAATATAATTAGGCTTTCAAATTAGCTTGAGGCTAAAAATATTTTATGACAAACAAGACTATGCCAGGCCGAATGCAGACCAGACTATACACTGTCTGGCCTATATTTTCACCCCTACTTATAATTGTTGGTATTTTTTTATGCCGACTTTGATGTTGGTTTGCTGTAATATGTGTAATGTGTAAGAAAAACAATGATCGAACTAAAAGTAAGAATGACAACTAAAAATAAAGAATGATAAAGTTAAAAATAATGTATTATTTATTGTGAGTTTTTCTTTTAACATAGAAGGTGCATAGTAATATGTCCCATTTAAATCTTTCCAATCAAAAGTCAATGTGAGAAAAATCTTGTGAGTGAAGAAAAAAAAAGTACATTTTCGAGTTATAACTTATAGCTTGGTTGTGGTAGAACTTCAGAAATGCTGTATTACAAGTACCAAGTAAATCTCTGCCTAGTAGTGTTTGTACCAAGTAAATCTCTATCTGGTAGTGTTTAATGGATATAAGCCCTTATGCCGATAACTTTGTTGATTTAAAAAGGTTCTTCCAGTTATCATTTTTGATTGAGTCGGTTTATCGGTTTTCTAAACTTGTCTAAACTCTTTAATTTTTATTTGTCCGACTGCTTTTTCTAAAAATTTTTCTAGGGACTTCAACTGGCAACAATAATAGTCTCCTAGAACATCTCAAAACAAAGAAAGCCACTCATAAAGACATGGAAGTGGACATTAGTGTTGAGATTGAAAACTTTTGTTTCTATCTTACTGGCCTTATTTAATTATGCTTAGATAATCAGAATTATGGACGTAGATCTTAAATGCTGTAAAATTGTTAGTGAAGAAATCATCAAGTTCCTAAAAAGTGAAAACAAAACCTACAAGTCAAGAAGAAAACTAAAATAACGTACCATCTAAAATTTAAGAAAAGAATTATAAAATATAGTGTTAGAGGACTGATCAACAATATCATAGAATAAAATTTTGTAATATGTAAGTTCGAATGACCGAATCCATCATATGATTTGAGAGTTATTGAGAGTAAGGATAGCAAAAGAATTTACACATACGAATACCTGCAAGAATTACCCGTGAATAAATAGAACAGAGGCAAGGATTGTGGTACATGTTTTATGGCGATCCGCCAAATTTCTGCAAAAGAAAATTACTTAAATACCCTCATATAAGTATATGTTTAATGACATTTGTTTTTTTTAAGTCTTATCAAAAAAACAAATTAATGATGTATATAATATTTAAATTTGTAATACCTAATTATTCAAAATTGTGTCATTACAAGAATAGAATATTATTGTCGAGCTATAATCGAGTACCAAGAATTGTTATATTGTTTTGTTAAAAAAAAATTATTTTATTTTATTTTATATTTGTATGTTGAAAATTTTATGTACATATTAATTATGTTGAATTTGTGTTTGGATTGTGTTTTAATTTAATAGTTTTAGTTGAGCTATATTAGATTTTAGGTTTAATTATTCTGTTGGTTCAATAGTTTCGCAAAATTTTTAATTAGGTTTTTATATTTTTTTCCTTTTAATTGAGTCTTTGTACCATTTTTTAATTGTATTTTTATTTTTATTTTTTTTATTTGAGTCTCTACACCAATTTTTTTTTAAATTGGATCGCTATTCAATTAAACCAATTATTGTGAAAAGAAACCTAATTGAAAAAAAATAATATAAGAACTTAATTAAAAATTTTACAAAATTATAAATAAAGACCAACAAAATAATTAAATCTAAATTTTATCATGATTGTGTTAATGTTTTTAAAAAAATATTTAAACTTTAATATTCATAGATATTCATAAGTTTCGCCCTCCTAAAGAATAAATGGAGACCCATAATAGAATAGAGCAAGAATGAAAGTCGTTTTACTAAATGGAAACGAAAACAGGATGAAATCCCCGCCTGATAGAGGCTCATTGCTATCCCTAGTTGGGAGAGTGAAGTTCGTAGGTAGTTGCAGACCATAATATCCTCGAAAAAAAGGTTGAATTGTCCCTTAAAATTAAAGGATTCGCTTCCCCGGTGTCTATTTTCAAGGTATGGTCATCATGCGAATTGCAAGTTATTTTTTATGTCACCATTGTTATTCGGCTCACCATCTTAGTGTTGAGTTAGTTGTTAAACCGTGGATTATAGTGCAGAAACCATGGCCAACAACTCAGCCTCAGTTCGTGGAAGAAGAGGAGGTTGTTCGTCGGCGGCCATGATCGAGGCTTTGCAAAAAAAGAGGAAAAGAAAATGGAAACAAAGAAATTGGGGTGAGAATAAGTTATTAAGAAACTCCGTTTAACAAAATTAGTTTTACACTAATAAGTTATGACGACGCCAACGAACGTATATGGATGGTACAGTGTGGAATAATTCAACAGAACCGAAAGTGACTAGTGATGAGTCTTGAGTTGGTGCATTTTCAATATTAGTTAAGACATGACTAATTAAGTGAAGTGGTTCCAGTAGATACAGATAGATATATCATATATCCTTCTTATCTCTATCTTATCGATGATTCTGAAAAAGAATGGGATTGTCTATTTATAGTAAGCAGAAGCACATCATTTAAAGCATGTTTCATGAGCCTGTGCCTAACGTTGACCGTAACTTCTGTATATATATGGTTGTCACCTTGTCACTGTAGAAGGTAAATTAGAGAATTTATCATTACATCAATAATCAATAAAATTAAAAGTTAAGTAGGTAATCTAACCGACCAGATAGATTCTAACATCATTTTATAATATGTTTAATTTAACTCTAAAAACTAACTAGTAAAAAAGTTTAATATAACTGATGATTCGCTGATTTTTTTTTTTTTGAAAAAGTATAATCCAATATTTGAATTTTAAGAATTCTTTTGGTCAAGATTCATACTACAACAAATAATCTTAGTTGTAAAAGAATTTAGGGATTGATGCCGACAATAAATACCTTAGATAATACCAAAAGAATAAAGTCTAAAATTTAATTCATTAATTGATAAACATCTAAATTCTTATAAAGAATATTTTATAATTTATTTTCAATCAATATAAAATGCTTAATGTGAGATGAAAGTAAAATGAAATTAAAAAGAAATAAAACACTCAATACAATAAGATGGAGCTTATCGTAAATTTAAAGAACTCTATTCCGATCCTAAAAAACCGTCTTTCAATCCTCTCCACTCTTGAAAATTATGATAGACATAGGACTTAGGAAGATTTCCATCTATTTTTCCTTAGCTTTTATCTTGCATGCACGGAAGCCAAGGAAACCATGGAAAGAGCATTCCAATTTCACATCACAAAGGCTCTTGAAGAATTGGAGCCCTGAGTACACAGTAAATCTTCTATTGGACAGTGATTGTTTTAAGAAACTAGAATTATAAATAAGAGATTGTGGTTTAATATTGTATTTAATGGATAGAGATTATAACTAAAATTTTAGTCTTAGAGACATGAATAAAAACTTTAATAATATTTTATTTAATAAAAATATTTTTTTTATTTTATATCTATATTTATCTTAAATCGAACAACATATTAAAATATAATTCATTTTTATATATTTTATATCAAATATAATATAAAAATTTAATTTAATTTCAATCTTTTAATCTCTATCTCTATCTCTCAAATCAGTCTTTCCTCCAAATTAAGCGTTGTTCTTTCCTCCTCTATGATTCCGTCTGCAGCATTTGTCAAATCATGAACCAATTAAGTTCATCAAAAGCAATTTTTTTCCTTTTTTTTTTAAAGAACGAATGGTCCCTCACTTAAAAATTAAAATACGGTGATATCCTGTAATGTCTGTTGGACTACGGACATCTCTTTTGTACTTCTTCCCAAAGAAAGTTAGAAACTTAGACCCCCAAGATGCATCACAACACAGATTCACTCATTCACACTTAGGTCATAAACCTCAAGCCAATAAAAAAAAAGAGAGAAGAATAAAAAGGTTGAATTTGATTTGTGAAATTCAAAACATACCTTATTTTAGCCTCTTTATTAATTTAATTATTGGGATGGCATGTCATACGTCAAATTATCAATCAATTACATACATGTGATCTTGAGAGAACCATTTTACCATTTGCCAAAAAAAAAGGAACGAAAATTAGAGATTAATTTATAATATTACTTTTTTTTATTTATTTTTATTCTGAAAATTGTTTCTGATATTTCTAATTTAATTTTGTTATATACTTAAAATAATCAAAGACTAGATTTCTAAAATTTCTTATAATTTTTAAAATTTATTTAAATATAAAGAATTATAATTAAAAGGTTGAGTAAAAAAAAAAGCTGAAAGCAAAGTGGTAGATACGGAAGGTGAATAGGTGATGCAAGCTCCTATTACATGTTATATGCAGCCTGAGAAGAAGATCGAATGCATGGAAGATCATGTTCCCTTCATCAACTTGCAAAGCAAAATTAACTATTATAATTATTAATAAAACAATGATATTGATATCTCATGACAAATGTTAGTTGTCATTTAACTTCCAAATAACCACTGTCATTTACTCATTTCGTTTTCTTGGGGTAGTGTTGAACATTTAAATCTCACACGCACACTGCTGTAATACATAATTTTCCATTACTTCTATTTTATTCTGAAAAGAAAAGAAAAGAAAAGAAAATATGCTCGTATTAAATTTTGTTGGTGGGGTTGAGATTTTAATAATAATTAAGTGTTAAGCTTTTAAAGCCGTTGAGTATATTTTATTTAGTTGTTGGTAGTGCCTGAGAGAGAGTCTTAAAACACCGACTGGTTTGAGACCCTCTTCTCTTCCCTCTCTAAAAGCAATGAATGAAGAAAGGCCCTCCCCTTCTGCACTTTGTAATTGCAATATTTACTGCAAATTTCCCCTTCCTGCATACTTCTTGGGATTTTTCCTCACAATTAATACATTTCCTGTCCTCAATTTACACTCTCCTTCTACCCATTACTTCAATTCCATTCAATTCTCTCTTCCTTCCACTTCTCTCTCCTCTCTCTCTCTTTCTCTCCCTTCCTTCAATTAATTTAATTAAGCTTTTAATTTTACTACCTCATCTTCCCATTTCCCCCTTGTATAAAATGCCCTGAATATCCATTCTCAAACACACCGATCACTTTCCTGGATTCTTTCTCTTTCTTCTCCTCCACCAACCTCCTTACACTCTGTGAGTGATTCTATCTCTCTTTTCATTCTTATTATTGTTATTGATATTTTTGCTTTCAACACGGCATGTGAAGCGTGAAGCGTTGGGGTCACGGAATTCGGACTCCTTTTTCCCTCTTTTTCAATTTTTCCTTTTTGTGGTTAGTTAGTTAGTTAACATTACCTTTTTTTGTTCTGTTTTGTTTTGTTTTGCAGGGCGAAAAGAAACAGACGAGTAACCCACCGTTAACCGTAACCGTAACTGTAACAACCATGAGTCGCAGGAACGGTCCGAAGCTCGACCTGAAGCTGAACCTCTCTCCTCCAAGGGCAGACCGGAGGAGGCTGGAGTCTCCGGCACGGTCGACAACGGCATCTCCGACGTCGCCGCCGAGCTCATGCGTTTCCTCTGAGCTCAACCAAGAAGACAGCAGCAACAACAACAACCTTCGATACTCCAACAGCCCTGAAGCAACATCAATGGTTCTCGTAGGATGCCCTCGCTGCCTCATGTACGTGATGCTCTCCGAAGATGACCCCAAGTGCCCCAAATGCAAGAGCACCGTCTTACTCGATTTCCTCCATGACAACACCACCAACGTTAGGAAGAATTAGCTAGACTTTTCTTATTATTATTTTTTTAAATTTCCTTTTTAGCTTCCCCTGTTTTTTAATTGCTCTGTTTCCGCTAGTTTTCTTTAATTTCGTAGTATTAGAACAATTATTAGATAGTACCCCGTTTTAATTTTAATGCTAGGTTTTTTTCCCCTCTAATATAACTATTTTAAGTTAATATCTGCACTTTGTATATGAGTAGTGCTACGTGCGCTCTGCTTTGCCTTCTTTCCTCTTCTACTTTGATTGATGGAATTCCAACAATTTTGTCAAAGCAGAGGGAGACAAAGAGTGGAGCGTAAATAGCACTATTCTAATTATTTATATATAAGAAAAAAAAAAAGGAACTTACTCTGAAATTCAGAAGGAAAAAAATTTGCTAGCAGTATCTTGTATCTATCTGTCTATCTATCTATCTATATTCTATATGGAGGAATCCTGTGCTTGGATCAGATTTTCCTACTATTTTATCAGCAACAAAGTGCATAGGGATTTTTAGTTTTGCTTATTGGAATTTTAGGTGGAATGAATCTTACAGCTTTTCCTTGAGCTCTTTTCTCTTATTGTTATTAAATGATTGATATTACTGTTTCATCCAACAAGGTACGTATACTGTTATTATGTTAATGTTAGCCACCATAAAAGTAGTCACTAGAAAAAAAAAATTATTTGTATACATATCATAAGTTATATATTTTTTTGAACATTATGCATATTTATTACTTTTATTTTTTTATTATATTCACTTCATCTAAAAATAAAAAGTGTCTAAATGTATGGAAAGAGTAGTGTAAATAATACAAGTCATAATAACTAATGAGTAATGACCACACATGAATACATGCACCATACTTAAACTCAATTACTCGTGCACCTCATCATATGCTTGGTAGATATATCACATTTTTTCTTATAGACAAATAAGAAACAGGAATAGGAAAATAGAAATATGTCATTTTTTTTAAATTTGTCATTTTAATTGAATGAATAATTATTTTAAAAATGTGAAATTGAATATGATATAAAAATATTACTAAATAACTCTTAGTTAAGAAAAAAAGATGATTGAATGATTTTTAGTTTTATATATACCACAATAATTATATAATTAATAATAAATTCGGCATTAAAAAAGAGAGAAGTACTCCTAAAATTAAGTCAAATAACAAATACTAAGAAACAAAGTAGGTAATAATTATAATTAAATATAATAATGGCGAGTAAATTGAAAATCCATGCATTATGGTTGGCGACTATGGAGTAGATAAATGTGCAAGTTGACTTTCTTGTAGATTGCATGCTAGCGGTTTGGTCTAGTATATATATCTTATGGAGCAACGCCTATATAAATAGAAGGGCAAAAAATCATTATAAGCCAATGTGCTGTAGAATTTACGTTAATAAGCCAAATTGCAAATGGTTTTAGTAATGTCTCAGATCATATATTAATATAATTCGAACCAATATGGTTCGAACTGCATTTGGTAATAATTCGAACTAAGTCAGTTCGAATTATGAGTTGAGTCTTCTTCATAAATCGAACCAGGTTGGTTCGAATTATAGAGAGAGAAGCCGACCAAAGTAATTCAAACCAGGCTGGTTCGAATTAAACAAAACTTAATTCAAAGGAGGCCGGTTCGAATTAGTGGGAGAAAGAGCTCTATTTATATGGCTGTAAACGTGAGTTGGTCTCATTAGAGGGAGTAAGATGGCTAGTGAGGAGAGTTTTGTTGTTTTGGTTCACCACAGAGGATCCATTAAGAGGAAAACTCGTTCCGGAGTGAAGTTCACAGATAAGGATCCTCTCTGTATTGTCATTACTCCTACGACGAGCTTTGATGACCTTGTTAGATCTGTACTAATGAAGCTCGGTCTAGAAGATGCGAAGCGGGTTAAGAAATTTTTCTATCGCATTCCAATCACGGTGCTCCAGGATACCGTGAAGTATGATTGTTTCACGATTAGTAGCGATGAGGACTTGCAAGTAATGTTTCTTTGTCGGCGGCAGTTTCCGGAGGTGAGGACACCAGAGTTGTTGGCAAAGCTGGTTGATATGGTATCCAGCTCAGGGGGTTCGAACCGAAATACCACCACTTTAGCCACGGTAGCCGGTTCTAGTTCTCGGCCTGCCGTTGGTTCTTCCTCCGTCCCTGTGTACCAGCCAGTGGTCCAACCTGTCGCCTCCCCGTCTTTTGCTGTTGATCTCAACGGCAGCGTAGGCGACGAGGTAGGTTCAAGGGAAAATCTGCCGAACGCTTTACTGGGCATTGCACCGCTTGGGGTTGGAGACAGATTATTGGGTGATGCAGAGGAGGATGATGTCGATCCAGATATGATTGACGATGACAACGGCGATGATTTTGGAGCGAGTGAGCCTGCATTGGCGGTAGGTGGCTCTAACTCTGCACACAGCAGTATCCACCTCATTTTTCCTCTTTGGACTTGGATGCCATGAGGCAGGAGGGGGTTTCTGGGCACTCTGTTGGATTCGGAGCTAGAGATGCGGAAGGGACTGCTGGTCTGACAGAGTTCCAGGTTGGTCAGCAATTTCAGGATAAAGATCAGGCCCTTTTAAGTGTGAAGACTTACAGCATCCAGCGAGGGGTACAGTACAAGGTAATCAAGTCTGATTATCGTCGATATGTGGGCAAGTGTTCTAAGTTTGGGAATGGGTGCACATGGTTGATTCGACTTAGTCTCCGGCAGCGGAAGGGCATTTGGGAGGTCAAACGATACAATGGACCTCACACTTGTCTTGCTACCTCCATCTCGAGTGACCACAGGAGTTTGGATTATCATGTGATATCGGTGTTCATTATGTCAATGGTTAGGGCTGATGCATCCGTCATCATCAAGTTGCTCCTGAATGCCACGGCAGCACACTTTGGATTTAGGCCGACTTACAGGAGGGTCTGGATGGCAAAGCAGAAGGCTGTTGCCCTCATCTACGGTGACTGGGATGAGTATTACAACGAGCTGCCCAGGTGGGTGTTGGGAGTCCAGTTGACGATGCCTGGTACTGTTGCAGTCCTAAGGACTAGCCCCGTTCGAGTTGGAGGATAGGTAGACGAGTCTTAAGCTTATTTTCACAGACTTTTCTGGACGTTTCCACCGTGCATCGAGGCATTCCGTCATTGCAAGCCGCTAGTCAGCATTGATGGCACCCATCTATATGGCAAGTACGGGGGAACGTTGCTCATCGCAATTGCACAGGACGGGAACTCCAACATTCTACCTGTTGCATTCGCACTAGTAGAGGGTGAGAATGCTGAGTCTTGGGCATTCTTTCTCTCCCACCTTCGTCAGCACGTGACACCGCAGCCGGGTCTGCTGGTTATATCGGACAGGCATAACGACATCAAGGCTGCGCTTGAGGCTCCTAACGGAGGTTGGTTACCTCCATCTGCATACCGTGCATTCTGCATTCGACACGTAGCTGCTAACTTTGCCCTTACCTTCAAGGGCAAAGACGCACGGAGGCTTCTTGTGAATGCGGCGTATGCCAAGACCGAGGTTGAGTTTGATTACTGGTTTGATATTCTGCGGTCTGAAGACCCGGCGATGTGTGAGTGAGCGAACCGGATTGATTATTCCTTGTGGACTCAGCATCGTGACGAGGGGCGGAGATTCGGTCACATGACGACGAATATCTCCAAGTGTGTGAACTCAATCCTCAAGGGTGTCAGAAACCTACCTGTATCCTCGCTGGTGAAGGCAACATATGGAAGGCCTGCGGAACTTTTTGTTCACAAGGGGAGAGAGGCTGAGGCCCAGATGGGAAGCAGACAACAATTCACTCAGCACTTGGCCAAGTGTATTGAGGCCAACTTGAAGACGGCGAGGTGCTTCACGGTGACTTTGTATGACAGGGATAATTCTGAGTTCACCGTAGCCGAAACCACTCCAACTGGTTCCTTCTCATTCGGTAGCTACAGAGTATCGCTTGCCGCTCAGACATGTGACTGCGGGTACTTCCAGGCGCTTCATTTCCCATGTTCGCACGCACTTGCATGTTGTGCCTACTCACGGGTGAACTGGACCACTTATGTTCACAGCGTGTATAGGATTAGTTCGGTATTCAGTGTGTATCGGATAGGATTCACCCCTCCGATTCCGGAGGGTTTCTGGCCACCATACGACGGGCCTACTGTGATACCGGACCCTGACAAGAGGCGTGCGAGAGAGGGTCGTCCGAGGTCCACCAGGATACGAACAAATATGGACGAGGCAGATCCAAACCGTCCAAAGAGATATGGCCTATGTCGCCAACCAGGACACACGTCGGAGTTGCCCATAGTTGGGTGGATCGTCTCACACTGGGGGCCATTAGTAGCCATGTTCTTAGCGTTAGTACTTATTTTAGTTAAGTTTTATTGTTGATTTTTTAACTTTCATGTATTCAGCATGCTGCGTTAAGTAATGAATATGTTATGTATCACTTTGAGTCTTGCTACAAGTACCCTAAATGCAAAATTTAATAAATAAATGTACATATTAGACTGTTATATGATGTAATAATTATAAATAGTCACTGATAAATCCGGTAAACAACCGTTTTCAAAGTACAATTCTATGAACAAACAACAAAGGAAAATAGCTCTAAAATAACAACAAAAGTACATATGGTTGTGATACATGAATAAACCCTACGGAACAAAATACATGATACATGACTCATCTAAACAGATGCGAGCCCGTACCGCAACGACGAGGTATCTGTGCCCGCTGACCTCTGCGGATAAACGGCTCCTCATCCTTGATCTCATTCGCGTCCTCATCCGGGCCAGGCTGTGCAGGTGGCATAAAATGGGCGGGTGCCGCAGATGGCCCGGCAACAGACTCTAATGCAGCAGCGTAGGCGGATGGTGAGGTACCTCCCAAACCAAAATGGTCACCAACAGATGCCATAGGAGGCTCGTTCAGATCAACGTCTAACGGTGCCTGCGTGCCGGATGTCTGACCATGCCTCCGGGCCGGCACGTCCTCCTGCATGATGGTGGTGTTGTCATCCAGAAACTGTGCACCCCCGAAGTCCGCATCAAGCGTATCTGAGGCAAGGAAGTCTGACCACTGTGATCCCGGAATAACCCATGGGGTACCCTCCTGCTGAGGCTGGTCATGGGCGGGTACACCAACGAAGTAATCTCCATGAGGCCCCGACCCAAGTCCAGCGTGACTAGGGTCAGCCACGTCACCCATACCTGACCCATACCACTCACCTCCTTGTCCGCCATTGTTGGTACTAACACCATGAACTGCAACAGCCCCTGCACCATCCCCGCCCACGGGACCATGCTGATCGTCGCCATCGTCGTCAGGGTCACGAGGATGGTGGTCCCCCGTACCACGCCCTCTCCGTCTCCCTCCCTGGCCTCGTCGTCCGCCTCTAGCGGGACCGTCATTGTCATGATCGTCAATAGCCGTATCAAGCCACCTCCACTCACGCTGGGACCGTCGTGTCCCCACACAAGCTCTCCTCTCAACCCGCCGCCTGTCCGGCACGTCCTCAGGCCGATCCATGTCAGGAACTCGCCCAGCACCCCGCTGTGAGGCCTCAACTGGAATAGGAATGGCTCTCGGATCCATCAACTGCATCTCCGAAGACAGGAACCTCTTTCCATGCTGCCTCCACCAATCCAGGAACTGCTGCGACGATCTAGGGTCGGCAACAACATCGAACCTCAACACCGTGTCCGCACGGGAGTCCCAATAGAGATGCCACTTCTGCAACTGGTACGGGAACCATCGATCGCCGCCTCTGCCGTCCTTGGACATCAGAAAGTCGATGTTCAGGGGGGGATTCGGACAGGGCTGCACACCTCCAAACTGCGGAAGAACCCTATCTATCTGATGCCACTCTATGATGGCAAAGTAGATCAGCGATGTCAGAGACCACCACAACGCCATATGCCGAGGCTCTAAAGCCTCTGGATGCACAACCTGAAGTACGTCGGGAGTTGTGTAAAGCATCCAGATAAACTGCACGGAGAACTCTCCATTGTTAGGGCAACTCATGGACCCAACTCATAAACTGTGGTTAAATAAAGAAACTTATTACGTAGCATACTCACCTCCCTGTCATGTAACCGGTCTATCCTCAGCCTCCACATCTGCACTCTAGGACCCTTCTCGCTACCGGAAGGGTTGTATCCTGACCACCTGCATCATAAATGTGTGTTGTTTGTAATACTTTTTTAATCAACATGAAATTATTTATATTCAATTGAAATAGAGAAGGCTAAGTAGAGTACCTCGACGCCAATGGCCAGTTGAACGTCTCATACCCTTCAGGCCTAAACCGAGAAAATCGCCAGAAGATCCAAGACTAAAGTAGCTGAAGTGGGCCCGCTAACTTGACCACATGTCTGTTCGCCACTCGGCACATGCACCGGTACAACCAGGCCAGTGCTGTAGAACCCCAGCTGTAGGTACCCATCTCCTCTAGCCTAGCTATGTAGGTAAGCCATCTGATGTGAATGCGGTTGCCGAACTTGTCCGCAAATAGCTGCGTACCCAACAACATCATGATGTATGCATGGGCATATCTCCGCACAATCTCGTCATCAGCTCCCTCAGGGCACTCACCAAAAGTCTCCTGAAACCAGCTGCAGTTCACTGCGTACTTCTGAACCTGGATGGGAGGAGGAACCACTCCGAGCAACTCCTGGAACCACACCCAGGCTGGTTTGCCACCCTGGATGTAAATATGGAATTCTGATAGGTAGCCGCTGACGTAACGCCCGTCGACTGGCAAACCCAACTGGTATGCCACGTCCTGAAGTGTGATCGTGCACTCTCCGAACGGCATGTTGAACGTGTGCGTCTCCGGATGTCATCGCTCGACGAATGCACTGACAAGGGCCTCGTCTAACCAGAACCATCTATCGTTCAGCCTTGCCAGATGGTATAGTCCGGCCATCTGCAAGTACGGAACGTATCTGTCATCGAGTCACATGCCCTGCTGCCGCCGCATGCTCCGGATGCATCGTTGGGGCTGCACATGACATGCACTGCATTGTTAGAACCAGCTTCATAACTAGTTACAAACATAGCCAAAACGATAAATCATCAAGAAAACGTCATACTAAATAAAACCGCATAAAAATCCATGAACGAGATCCACATGCAAAATAACTACCATAGACCACACAGCTAAACCACTAACATAAAACAGCTAAACTAGAACCACTTTCATAAAACTGCTTAACTAAAACCATGAACATAAAACAGCTAACGCAAAACAAGTATCACAAACCGCTAACACAAAATAACTAACACAAACCACTAACATAAAACAACTAACGTAAACCACCAACATAAAAAAACAAACATAAACCACTAACATAAGACAGCTAACATAAAACAACTAAAACATACCACTAACATAAAACAACTAACACAAACCACTAACATAAAAAAACAAACATAAACCACTAACATAAAACAGCTAACATAAAACAACTAAAACATACCACTAACATAAAACAACTAACACAAACCACTAACATAAAACAACTAACATAAACCACAAACATAAAAAATCCAAAATAAACCACTAACATAAAACAGCTAACATAAACCACCAACTAAACCATACCACTAACATAAAACAATTAACACAAACCACTTACATAAAATAACTAACATAAACCACTAATATAAAAAAATCAACATAAAACCATACCACTTACAAAAAATAACTAACATAAACCACCAACACAAAACAACCAACACAAAACAACTAACATAAACCACTAAAATAAACCACTAACATAAACCACCAGCAAAAAACACCTACATAAACCACCAACTAAACCACAATCTAAACCGCATGCAGAATCTCTCAACTAAACCACCAGCAATACCACAACGATTTACTGCTAGCACTAAGTTATTTCTGTACTAACCTCGTCGTTGATGACCTCGGCTATATTAGCAACTCCGTCCAAGCGATATAACCGTGCCGGATCGTCCCCCATCAGCAGAGTATTCCGCTCAGGTCTTCGTCGGATAGAATCTGGGTCATTTTCTCTGGGATTTGGTGGGGTAGGAGAAAGGAAGAATGGTTCGAATGAAGCTGATTCGAACTCCTTATATAGCCGAATCACCTGTAATTTGAACCAGGTAGGTTCGAATTACTAATGAGCCACGACAAGGGTAATTCGAACCAGGTTGGTTCGATTTACATGCAATGCTTTACAATGTATAATTTGAACTAGCCTTGTTCGAATTATGTGGATGTTAAGTTCGAACCACATTTGTTCGAATTATGTTCAATCTTTTCTCACCCTAATTCGAACTGCCATGGTTCGATTTATTAACATTTGTAGTTCGAACCAGCCTGGTTTGAATTATATTAAAATTATCACTTGGCTTATTGCTAAAACGATTTTTGTTTTGGTTTATTTACGTACCTTAAAACTACCATTGGCTTATTAGGGTATTTTGCCCTAAATAAAATTTTCCTAGTGACATTCTTTGACGATGATGATACAAAAATGTGAAGTTTTAAGTTTTTACATTGTGTATTTATATTACTGTTATGAAAAATTATAAATACCACTTTTAAAATTTTTTGTTACTTTTTTATTTATAAAAATATTTTTAGAACACTTGTTATGGTCCATACAAATAATATTTTAGCAATATTAGGTTAGATTTTATTAACGAGTAATCTAACGTTAATTTAAGTTTTCCAATAAAAAAAATATTATTATTAGTTTTTAGAGGATTAAAAATATTGAAAAATTATGATTGAAAAAATGGTTAATTTTTAACAAAGTAACTTGAGGTTTAATTTTCAATAAGAAAATGGTTAATTTTAATGCATAACCTTGGATATTTTGGACATTTTATTTCTTTTATAAGTGCTTTGAAATAAACAAATGCTAATTGTAAACTCTACCATCTTAAAATTTTATTTAAACAAATTCCCACAAAATATGACACTTTAGACCACGTTTTTTAACTGTGACCATAGGTTAATCTATGGTCACGCGTAAAAACCGTGTCCACAACCTCTATGATTACCTCTCCTTAAAACTGTGACCATAACCTTATCTATGGTAATAGTTTTCACCATGGCCATAGCCTCTATGCTCACCCTTCCTTAAAACCGTGACCATAGCCTTACCTATGGTCACGATAGACTCTATGGTCACCCCACTTAAAACCGTGACCATAGCCCTATCTATGGTCATGATTTTTGCCATGGCCATAGCCTCTATGGTCACTCCTTTTTAAAACCGTGATCATAGCCTTATCTATGGTCACAGTTTTTGCCGTGGCCATAGCCTCTATGGTCACCCTCCTTAAAACCGTGACCATAGCCTTATCTATGGTCACAGTTTTTCATCATGGCCATAGCCTCTACGGTCACCCCTCCTTAAAACCGTGACCATAGCCTTATCTATGGTCACGATTTTTCATCATGGTCATAACCTCTATGATCACGATTTTTTTAAAACGGTGACTATAGCCTGTTGTTGTTTATGAGATTTAATTTTTTTTAATTATAATCACATCCCAAAATGATGATAAACACAAAATAAATCTAAAATAAGAAATTCAAGAAATCTAAATCATAAAAGTTTCATTATAAGATAGATATGATTAATTTTTAGTCTAAACAATACAAATCAAAATAGAGTGTAATTTTTTCAATTACATGTAATACCTCAAAAAGTACATAACACATCCAAATATTACATTTACATGACTAAGATCATTATAAGATCCATCCCATGTGATATTTGTATGGAACATATTTTCTTCATCATATCATGTCTTCCTGCACGCAAAAAAAATAAACATGTTAGAACAGAGCACAAATACTTTTGATGATGCAATACATATGCAGCAAAAGAAGAGAAACATTCATCCACAGCAACACTCAACAATTATTCACAACCATTATTTACCCAGAGAATTTTGCTTTGGATAAGACTTGCTCACATAATCAGACTTGCTCTTGGAATAAGATTGAGCTTCGAATAGCTTTTTCCTTCTGTTGATGAGCTCGCAGTGACATGCAGGAAGCTCGCAGTTAGACAGAGTTACCCAGAGGTGCTCGGTGATGGTAGGATTTCTGCCTTCGGCGATGGTGGGGCTGTGAGGAAGGGAAACGACGCACTGATGAGCGATAAAGTTGAGCTCGGTGATGGTGGGGTTTATGCCTGGGAGGAACAGAAATGGCGCAGTGAAGAGAGACTGAGTTGAGCTCGGCGATGGTGATGGTGGGGGTCTAGGACGAAGGGAAACGACGATGGTAGGGGGTTGGGAGGAGCTCAGCGATGGTGGGGGCTGGGAGGAAGGAAACGGCGCAAGCTAGGGTTTTTTTTTTCTAAGTTATTAGGAGGGAATGGGGATTTTGCTGGGAGGGAGGGTGAATTTTGGGAGGGAGGGGGAAACGACTGCGTTTGGGGAGGGATAATTAAAAAAATGAAAAGATGAATTAAAAAAAAAAACGGTGACCATAGATACTCTATGGTCACTCTTTTTTAAAAAACCGTAACCATAGGTTCTTTTAGGTTACCACCCAAAACCGTGATCATAGATACCTTTAGGTCATTTTCCAAAACCGTGACCATAGATTCTTTTAGGTCACCCTTTTCAAAAACCGTGACTATAGACCTTTTTAGCCCTCTCAAAACCGTGACCATAGACCCTTTTAGGTCACCATTTTTTGAAAAACTGTGACCATAGACCCCTTTAGGTTACTCCCAAAACCGTTACCATAGACTCTTTTAGGCCACCACCCAAAACCGTGACCATTGACCTTTTTAGGTCACCTCCTAAAACCGTGACTATAGACTCTTTTAGGTCACCCTTTTTTGAAAAACCGTGATCATAGACTCTTTTTGGTCACTATAAAAAATCGTGACTATAGACCTCTTTTGGTTATCTCCCAAAACTGTGACTATAGATCTTTTTAAGCCACTTTTTTTAAAAAACCGTGACCATAGATACTCTATGGTCACTCGTTTTATAAAAACCATGACTATATCTTTTTTTTTATTATGGTAAAAGACCGTGACCATAGAAACCGTAACAAAAAAAAAATCGTGGTCATAGACTCAAAATGTTGTAGTATAATAAGATTATTAATGAAAAAAAATTAACTAGTAGACAATTATCTTGGATCAAATTAAATTGAGTTCTAAGAATTGAGAGATATCTTAGACTGAATGGAGTAACAAAGTAAAAGATTGTTTAACTAAAATATATTCTTATGGCACATGTTATTAAGGTTATTAATTGAACAATTTTTAGATATAAAAAATATATAACTAAACATATTAAAATCATATAACAAGTGCCTTTATGTCACTCATTATCAAAATCTTACTAAGCCTTTATGTCGCAATTTAATTATTGTTAAATAATAATTACATATATAAATTTTCAACTATGTTACACGTACCTACACAAAAAATCAATGACGTATATAAAATATATATTAGAATTAATACTATATATAAATATGCATAAATAATTAAATATATGGTGAATTTAGTGTTTTTATTTTAAAAAAGAAAAATATATTTGTTTTAAATAACTTGAAATGAATTTACAATACACTCTTTAATTATTTTATTTTTATAATTATTATGTTTTTCTTTAATTTGTTCTTTCTCCTTTACTTAACGGCAGTACAAATGTAAACAAAAATGAACGCTGTTTCAAAAATTGACATTTATTCAATTTGTAGATAGATAATTAAGAAAATATCATGAACAAAAAATTGATTTTTCTTTCGTATTAATTTATTACCATAAAAAATATAGTTAAGACAGGGAGATAAAATATTATAAAAGAGATAAATGAAAAATGTAATAAATGTAGGGCAAATCCATGGAAAAAAGGTAGAATATCTATTTGTAATTAAATAAAATTTAAAATGGTCTTACTAATAATGTTTTTACTCTCCTAAGTGCACTTGTAAATCTGTTCAAGGAAAATATTAAAATTGCAGAAAGAAAACTAAATTGTTAAAATTTTTAATATATTTATATAATTATTTATTATAGAAAAAGTTAGAATTTTTTTTATGAGCAATAATAAGTTTAACTAGTGTTCTTGAGGGAACTTGTAGACTGTTTAGGAAAAACTCAATTTGAAAAATTGGATTACTAGTTTTATAATAACTTGATTGAGTTTCCCATACATGATCCAAGGTAGTCAAAGGGAAGTTTTGCTTGTAATGGCAATTTGAATAAATCGATACTTCCAATTTATATGTTCCAAGTTTCAAGCATCCACGAGTATAATGAGACTTGAGAGCAATTGCGTGAAAGTCGTATGTCGTGTAGCATAAGAAAATTTGTGTTTTTCTTTTTATTATTTTTATTATTTTTATTATTATTTGTGGGTTATGAATTAGTAGGATAGTGGGTGAATTAAGGGAGGGTGATGGTAGAGAGGGTTGGGTTGGGTAGTTCCGAGCATTGAAAAAAAATAATGGCAATTGTATTAAGACCATTTAAATCACATAAATGCAAGAGTAATTGAGACGGTTGAGAATAATAAGGGGGATACTACGTCAGATGATAAATGCCCACCTTTTTCCAATGTTCCCATCCATGATCAATTTCTCTTTTTCTTTGTATTTGGCCTTCTTTCACGTACCAATATAAATAAATTTTCTCAACCAAAACTCCCCCAATTTTTGGCTCACACTTATCTGCAGGATTGCCTCCATTTATGTCTAATTTGAATTCCATTATTTTAATTTTGCTTTCAATCCTTTTCCAAACATAGATGAGATACGTACATACATGCAAACCCATAATTGCTGTCGTATTGTCAGTTTCTTAGTAAAATCGACATTGAATTGAATGTCGTAGTGTATATGATGATGTGTATTATTAGTCCTTGAACTACAACCATTGGATCGAAAACTCCTAAACAAGAAATCATAATAATGTTCCACATACATTTACATTTACTACTACGTAGCTAGCTAGTCTTCCAACTCTACTCTATATGATGTGAAAGCGATTTTATTGACTAAAATCTTATCTCTATCTGAAAAATCTTAAACCACATTAAATTATGAATGATTAAAAAAGGGCACATAAGTATGCATGCCCAGGTGTGTCATCAATAAAATAAAAGCATATTGGAGCAAGGTACGTACACACTACACACAGCTCATGGAAGAAAGAGATCGCTCATCAAGACGAGGGGCCGAAGGCCAATAATGCTTTGAACTTAGTCAAATACGAGAAAGTGTATTATATGAAAAGTAAATCATTGTTATGGACCAGGATCTTGGCCCAAGCCCAGAGACCGGAGATAGATTGATCCAACTCCGAGAACTTTGCGCCATACCGAGACAAATTCGAATCCGGTCATGTCGGAGATTTTCCCAAAAAATAGGAAAATATAGTTATAATAATTCATAAAGATCACCGACCAAACAAAAAATCAGAAAGGTTATTGAATCAATCAAATTAAATATTAAAATAATTCCAGGTACAAAAAAAAAAATATATATTATAAAAGTTCGATAACTTTGTTGATAGGAAAAACACTATTGATATACAAACTGTTGTGATAAGAATGAAATGGATACCCATCTATAAATTGGGCAACTAATCTTTCTTATATTGAAAAAATCACTTTTTAAGATTGTTCCTGCCTGGTTGTGGCCGAGCTATAATTCGTCTTGATGAAGAGGTTGGTCGACCTTGTCAATGAATCACGATATATCCCGACCACCAAGTGAAACAAGAGGGGGAGCACCTGCAAAAAGCACTCCGATTACTTTCCTTTATAACTAGGAGACGATAATCGACCGTTTTCTCTTGAATTGATTATTTTTTATGTAACCGACCAAAAGTCATTTATCGCCATAAAATCGGCGGAGTTAATACATCGGTTATAAGGAGTCCTACTGAGCTATAACTCGTAACCGATACGTAACGATCATATCACAGCCCCCAAACTTAGCCTGGACTTGAATGAAACAGGTTGAGCTTTCAATTTTATTTGACCAAGTTATAGTTCGGTATGAGGAGCCCCCAGGTCAACTTGACTCATTATGCATAATAATACATTCACAAGTATAAATTATTATTGAATTAGAATAGAAAAAGCCATGATGACAGATATTAATGATTGTAGTGTTTTTCAATGTAGGGTGCAAGTTCCTAAGTAATCTTGGAACCGTTCGAAGTGGGTTCTTAATGAATGGTTGTGATCTTAACCTGAAACTGAAAGGGTTTCATTAACTTAACAGTCAAACATTTATTTTCAAGTTACATTTTCGTAAAGGAAAGAGCTGCTGCTTTAACTGGTGTTGCTCTCAGAGAGTTTTTAGAATGAGTAAAAGAAGTTAGTAACAATATTCCTTTACCCCTTATGTTTTCTAGTTTATGGTTTCTGAGAAAAGGATAATGGGTGACAAAAAGGCAAAGGCTTCACCTAAGGTTGAAGACGATGGGCCGTATGACTGGGTCGACGCTGATGTGAAGATAAGGGCTTCCCTTTTTATTGACAAGGAAAGTGTTGAGGAGGTTAATCTGGCAACGATAGTTGATGAGCGGATAATTTATACGCTTTTTGGCATTGTTTTTAGTATGTTTTTAGTATGATCTAGTTAGTTTTTAGTATATTTTTATTAGTTTTTAGTTAAAATTCACTTTTCTGGACTTTACTATGAGTTTGTGTGTTTTTCTGTGATTTCAGGTATTTTCTGGCTGAAATTGAGGGACTTGAGCAAAAATCTGATTCAGAGACTAAAAAGGACTGCAGATGCTGTTGGATTCTGACCTCCCTGCACTCGAAGTGGATTTTCTGGAGCTACAGAAGTCCAATTGGCGCGCTCTCAACGGCGTTGGAAAGTAGACATTCTGGGCTTTCCAGCAATATATGATAGTCTATACTTTGCCCAAGATTTGATGGCCCAAACCGGCGTTCAACGTCACCATCAGAATTCCAGCGTTAAACGCCGGAACTGGCACAAG
>NC_029777.3:73024868-73064956 GCF_000817695.3 Arachis duranensis
CACTGAGAGGATGGGAGGTAGCCACTGACAACGGTGAAACCCTACATACAGCTTGCCATGGAAAGGAGTAAGAAGGATTGGATGAAGACAGTAGGAAAGCAGAGAGACGGAAGGGACCAAGCATCTTCATACGCTTATCTGAAATTCCTACCAATGAATTACATAAGTATCTCTATCTTTATCTCTATGTTTTATTCATCATTCATAACCATTTGAGTTTGCCTGACTAAGATTTACAAGGTGACCATAGCTTGCTTCATACCAACAATCTCTGTGGGATCGACCCTTACTCGCGTAAGGTTTATTACTTGGACGACCTAGTACACTTGCTGGTTAGTTGTGCGAAGTTGTGTTTATGCCATGGTATTGAACACCAAGTTTTTGGATTCATCACCGGGGATTATTTGAGTTGTGAAAAGTATTGATCACAATTTTGTGCACCAATAGTGAGGCCTGGTTTTCATATTGAACTGATGCCATGTAATCGCATGGATCATGTTTTTTATAGAAAGAAAGATTTTGAAAACTTTTTCATGTATAGCTGTGTTCTTGAAGAATTGTCTATTAAGTTGCCTTTTACCAATTTTGAATGTGATGTGTTAAAACAGATGAACTGTGCACCATTTCAAGTTCATCCTAATGGATGGGCATTTTTGAAATGTTTTCAAATTTTGATGGAATTTCTGGGGATTGTTCCTGAACTAGAATTGTTTTTTTTCACTTTTTCAAGCCAAAGGTGTCTGGAAAGGCCTTTGGGTTAACTTGAACAGCACTCCTGGGTTTTCTGTTTTTAAACTTTACAAATCTTCCTTCAAAGATTTCAAGAAAATGTTTTTCAAGGTAAAATCTGTAGAGGAAGAGTTTCCTTTTTACCTAGACGAACATCTCGGAGAAAAATTTCCCCTTTACTAGTGCTGTCAGCCTAATCACATATTGAGTCCTGAACTTATAACACCTCAGAACGAATGTATAATAAGCTTTCTGATGAAAATGGTTAATCGGGGTGGCTTAATATCCGTATCTGTTTTGCTATCGTGGGAGGAAGACAGGGCGTCTGTTTTAAAGTATTTTGGTGAGGCACAACTGTTTTATTTTGTTTGGTGCTTTATGCTAATACTTATCTAACTTTTTCTCTTCTCTCTTTTTTAGCTGGTAAGTATCCTGCAGTTTCAGCATCAACCCTAAGGGCTCGATTTAGGATGAAGAACTTTGAAGGGTCTTCGTCAAACCCGGAGAAGGTGGAGGGTGAGGCTGAAGTCAATCAACCGCCACCGAAGAAAAAAGGAATTATTTTCAAGAAGAGGAAGTCTGACTTAATTAATGTGGACGAAGGAGATAATGTGATCCAGCTTAGTGAGTTGGCGAGTTTTACGGTTAAACAAGAAAAACTGCACTTCTTTGAAGAAAAGGGTGATGGGTCATCAGTATGGGACAAAAAATTTCCGTTTAATATCGTGGCCGACGAAGTCGTTCAATCTGCTTCGGATATTTCTCGTATTGAGGAGGTTGGAGATGTTGGTATGAGTGAACAAATTATTGAGGTGACCTTAAAGTTAAAACAGATCGAGACTAGTCGTGAAACTGAGATCCTTGATGCTTTTGCTGAGGGCTTTGAACGTGCCCTTATCCAAGCAAAGTTCCTTTGCCCTAAAGGTGATTTTACTGCTGTGGACCCGAGTAAGATAGTTCGGGATGGTCATTTGGTTGATGATGAGGAGGTTCCAGAGGAAGGGGGTGATAACTTGGCTGATTGAAAGTGTTTAGCTTTATGTTCAACTTTTGTGATTTTGTAATAACTAAGTAATATGAAAAACTCTGTAGGAGCTGTTTATTTTGAATAGGGCATATGGGATCCCTTTAAGAGCTGTTATAATCACTATTTGTTTTGTAACTGATGCAATTCGGATAAATTAGGATATATTTGTCTTATACTTTGCATATCCCTATATTTAGGGTCTGATTACTGATGAGAAATTATCAGTTTTGATCGCGAACGTACGATTGATGTGGCTTTGGGTTTAGATAATAATTGTTTACTGTTGTGGTAGGAAGTGATCCATAAGAAGCTCGCCTCAGTTTAGAGCAGGCAATATAGATAGTAAGAAAAAATGATTCTTATTGATATGTAGTACCTTTACAAATTTAATTAGGTACGCTAGCCTCGTTAAAACCTCCTTGAGAAAAACCCAATTTTAGGAAAAATCTAAGGTAGGAAAAAGAGTACCTGCATTCTACAGTATTAACTATAGTATTGTTTCAAGGAATTAATATTCCAAGTTCTAGGTAGTATCGTACCATCTAATTGCTCCAATCAATATGCTCCTCTGCCGAGCACCTGATGAATTCTGTAAGGGCCTTCCCATGTCGATGCGAGTTTGCCATGCAAAGGTGGTCTTCGTGCTTCCTCGATTTTCCTCAATACCAAGTCTCCGACATGAAAAAATCTCGGTCTCACCCTTTTATTATGGCGCTGACCTATTCGCTGCTGCAAAGTCTTATGACGAACAGCCGCTGTGGCCCGCACCTCGTCAATTAAATCAAGCTCGGCTCGCCGAGCATGATCATTATCCTCGCCTTGTGTTCTTAAGGAGCCTTGTGATATTTCAATTGGGATCATCGCTTCCGACCCATATACCAAACGAAATGGTGTTTCTTTAGTTGTTGAGTGTATTGAGGTATTATAACCCCATAAAATCTCTAGAACAAGCTCAGCCCATAGTCCTTTAGCGTCATCGAGCTTCTTCCTTAAAGCCTGGAGGAGGACCTTATTTGCAGCTTTGGCTAAACTGTTGGATTGAGGGTGCTCTACCGAGGAGAAATGCTGCTTAATCTTTAAATTCTGTAAAAAAATCTTAAAATTATGGTCGGTAAACTGGCGACATGTAACAACCCTGGTTTTCGAATACGCAAGATCTTTTCTGAAAGTACGGAGAACTCCGGAGGATCAGTAAGGGGAGAAGCTCTGATATATCATCAAGTATATCAATCCTCATTGTCATTATGCCATCTTTAAGTTAGAACCTTTTATGAGGCAAGCTCGATAACGTAGTCACGAAGAACCTAGTTTTTGAACCGTATCGGTTAGGAGTTTTGATCCGATTTTTCGTAAATAGTCTCAGTTTGATGAACCGGACTCGATTCATGAGAGAAGAGGGATAATAGGGTAATATTACCATTATATTAGTATTAGAAGCTTCTTGAATAATATTATAAGGTTACCTGGTCAGTTTTAGTTAAAAACAGAAAATCGGTTTAACCGGGTTCACAGTTTACTGGTGCAGCTTAGCACCAGCACTCTCTGATGACTTTAGCAATGCTAAGGCCTCATTATACATATTTTATTCTCATAATAAATATGTTACTAGTGTCATTTATGCTAGTAGCTCAGAAAATAATTTTTAGAGATATTTTTACAAGTGTTCCGATACACATAGTTTTAGTAGTTATAAACCTGAGATATTTTAATATTATTTTAATCTACCTCCAAGCCAACCAATTACAACTCACCCTACACCCCCAAGACACTCCAAGGCTGGTCATTTACTCCCTTTTGGCCAAAAATAACAAGAGAGAAAAGAGAGAAACTTTCATGAACACTTAATCTTCAAAGCTTAATTTCTTCTGAACTAAAACTCAAATCAAAATTCCGATTTCACCAAAATGATCCTCTCTTCTTTCTCTACATAACCATGTAACTTATCACCGCTGGAAATAAGGTGAGATGGCTGTTCCTTTCCTCTTTCAATTTGGTTTTCAAGGAAACATGTTTAAACAAGTGTTTTCTTGATGTTCTTCCTTAGATCTCTTGCTTAGCTTGACTTGTGGGCCAAAGATCTTTAATTTCCTGCACGTTTAAGGTGAGGATAACCTTCCTAAGATGCTGCTGAAGTTCGTTTAGTTGATGGTTTAGAGTTTTAAAGTTGTTTTTGATGTGATTTAGGAGGAAAAAGTGCTTTAAGAACACTTCAAAGAGTAATCGGATTTGGAGCAGCAAATCAAGGTAGGGTTTGACGAATTTAATCTTGATTGATTGTGTTTGAGTTGTGTGATTATGATATGGTTTGGCTGTGCTTGAAATTGATTGTTTGTATGAGTAATTCTTGTTGAAATTTTGGTGAAAATTTGATGAAATTTGATGAAATTTGATGAAATTTAAGCTTTAAAGTTCATGTTCTTGAGGCAGCTGGAAAAACGAACCCTAGAGCTTAAATTGAGGTTCAATTTGTGTTAACATCATGTAGAAAATATGGACTTTTAGTGGCTGAGAATTTATTTTGAATTTTGGTAAAAATCGGTTGCTGAAAAGACTGAAAAAGGGTAAAAATAGAGAAAGAATCTGAAGAATATACGAAGAACATGAAGAACACTTTGAGTGTAATGAAGAACAATGAAGAACAGGTTTTAGATCTTAGAAAGGGCAAGGAAGTAATTATTTTGGTGTTTGAGGGGTTATTTGGTAATTTCTGAAAATTAGGGTGGTTAAAGTAGAAATATTAAAAGTTACGGGTGGTAAAAAGTAAATTTTAAAGGTTAAAAGTAAAAGGTAACGTAATTTTCTTAAAGTGGGATAATTTTCTAAAATTTAATGATAAAATAATAAATAATAATAAAATATTAAATAATAATATTTAATTAAAAATAATATTTTAATAAAAATAATAAAATAATACGGAAAAGGCAGTTTTTCTGTAAAAGCTTTAGAAAGACAATTTTAAGCGCAGAATCTCATAATTACCTTCATAAAACACTTAGGGAGTGGAAAGAACATATTAGTGAGGCAAAGATAAATGAAAGATAAAAAGTTAAAGAAAAGATAAAAAACTAAAGAAAAGTCTGTAAAGTTTTAAGGACAGAAAAACAGACAGAAATTAGTGAATGAACTAGGGCAACATAGTTAGTCCTTGAGTTGCGATTAGGGTTAGGTATTATATGAAAAGTTAAACTGTTTCAGT
The DNA here is from genome assembly GCF_000817695.3 of Arachis duranensis. Classification (NCBI taxonomy): domain Eukaryota; kingdom Viridiplantae; phylum Streptophyta; class Magnoliopsida; order Fabales; family Fabaceae; genus Arachis; species Arachis duranensis. The sequence goes on from NC_029777.3 coordinate 73,029,821, forward strand.
ATAGACTTAATGAACCTATACTTGGGACAGGGTAACTATTCATATCGAAACATAAGCTTTAAATACATACGTTAAGCAGAGAAATCAGAGCAGAATAGAAAAACCCAGAGAACAGAATAACTAGAGAAAAGTAAAGAGATAGAGAGAAAAAGAGTAAATATAGATACAGAGGAAGAGTAATCAGAGAAAAATAAAGAGATATAGAGAACATAGTAACCAGAGCAGAGTAAAGAGGACAGAGTAACCAGAGCAGAGTAAATAGATACAGAAAATAGAGTAACCAGAGCAGAGTAAAGAGATACAGAGAAAAGAGAAACTAGAACAGAGTACATAGTTTCTGTAGGGAAACTAAGTTACCTACAGCCATTTTCTGCTTTCCCAGAGCATAGCAGAGTATATATATATTTTCCTGCAGTAAGCAAAGGGTGTCTCAAATGAGCGGCTATATTATATGCGCATTTATTTAGGAACAGAAAATCGTATCCGGAAAATCGGGATTACTCGTGACCGGATAAATGTCGGAATTGCGGGCAGCCAACCGACACATGAGCTCATGGCCTGTACTAGGGCTAGACATGCATCATTCTTGTCTGCGCATCACTCTCTGTTGCATTTCTTTCTGTGTGTGTTCCATTTCTTTATGTTTGTCTGCTTGTATGCTATTTCTGTGTTTTATTTTCTTGTATTCTTTTGTCTGTGTTCTGCTTTCTATTTTCTCTATTTTCTCTATTTATCTGTCTTCTGTTTACTACTTCTCTATATTCTGTTATTCGTCTGCCAAACAACACAGAATTAATGAACTTAACTAATAACCCCAACCCTACTAAGAACTCCCCAGTTCTTACCCCTTCTCTCCCCCTTCCCCCTTCAGATGGAAGCATGAGTACCCTTCCGTAGTTCGCTGACGACCGTTCACAAGAAGAGGATTCCGCTTTAGGTAGTTTTCTGAGTCTAGGGTGAATCTCGTTCTCTGTTTATATGTATATACTGCGAGATCAGCCACTATCTACACCCTGTTTGTACGTGAACTTTAACCTAAATTCTATGTACGAGACTCCTGCTGTGTGGCTACTTGATGAGGTACCAGAGAGACGTCCTATAGCAATGTCTGATCGTGTAGAGGAGTAGTAAATTATGTTCTACCTTTTGACGACGTTCCACCTGACTTGAGTTTTGAAGGCTTAGAACGTATTTTCCGTCACTTTAGTAGTTTAGAGGGACTAGGTGAGTATAGAGTCTAGGCTAGCCTGGGTGCCAGCTTAAGGACTTCTTGAATAGGTCAGGGCCTGGGATGTTGTATGTATATATATGTATATAGATATTATTTAGCTATATCTAGGGGTGTTCTAACTAAAGATCTTTACTCTAATAAAGGTTGGTTCACGGAATGTTATCAACTGCTTGAGATGTATTTATGTATGGTTGTTTATAACTATTTTATCTGTTATTACTTGTGTATTGATTATGAATGATTCTGTTTGTTAATGCAAACATTTTCAAAAAAAAAGTACCTCACGAAATAACTACATTTTTAATAACGAATCAGGCTCATATAATAAATAATAGATAATAATTAGGAAGACAAGTTGGTAACGCTCAGTTTTCGGTATGATCTAGACATACTAAAAATTGGGTCGTTACACGACCATTGTCAGTTATGATGTGATGAGGTATACCAAATCTGCAAATTATCTTTTGCCAAACAAGTGATATCATTTGTGCTGATGTAATCCTAGCTAGGGGTTGAGCTTCAATCCATTTAGAAAAATAATCAATTGCCATAACTAAATATTTACCTGGCTTGGGGCTGTGGGAAAAGGTCCGAGGATATCCATTCCCCATTGATTAAATGTCCAGCTTACCTTTGACTGATGCAAATTCTCGGCTGGGATGTTAATAATCGGGGCATGTTTTTGGCAGTGGTCGCAGGTTCGGACCTTTCGTTGATTGTCTTCCCATATGGTCGGCCAGTAAAAACCAGCACGAAGGATCTTTTGTGCCAGACTTCTTGCTCCTGAATGCATCCCACAAATGCCTTCATGAACCTCAGCTAAGGCTAAGTCGGCCTCTGACCTTTCTAAACATTTCAATAATGGTTGAGAGTAACCTCGCCTATACAATTTGTTATTCAGCAATGTAAAGAAAGATGCCTGTCGCTTGAACTTTTTTAGGTCTTGGACTCTTAGTGAAAGTTCTCCACTTTTAAGGTATTGAATGTATGGCTCTTGCCAACTACCTTCATTGTCTATATGAAAAATGTCGATTATATTTATGCTCGGCTCATGAAGGGTGGACTGTAGAAGTGAGGAAGTATGTGACTGAGTGGTAGCTAGCCTTGATAGTATATCTGCCCTGTGATTTTGATCTCTCGCTATATGGTTAATTTCAATTTTTGAAAAATGATGCATAAGGTCTTTAACAATAACTAAATACTTTGATAAAATTGGGTCTTTGGTTTGAAAACTCTGATTTACTTGTCGAACAACTAACAGAGAATCACAATAAACCTGTAAATTAAGAATATGTAATTCAATTGCTAACCTGAGCCCAACGAGTAGGGCTTCATACTCAGCTTGATTATTGCTAGCCTTGAATGATAATCGGAGAGAATGTTCAATAACAACCCCTTCAACACTTTCCAAAAGTACTCCTGCTCCAGATCCATGAGGGTTTGAAGCTCCATCAACAAACAACACCCAGCTCGTACTCTCTGTATCTGAACTTGGTCCAGTGAACTCAACGACAAAGTCGGCTAAATATTGTGATTTGACAGATCCTCTAGGTTGGTAGTGAATATCAAATTCTGAGAGTTCAATGGACCACTTGATCAATCTTCCTGCAAGCTCGGGTTTGGCGTAACGGTTGAGAAGTTCTGACATTGATTGTATGGCTCTAAAAATAGGGACGGAGCCGTCTTGTAGAAAAAACAAGTGCGTACGCAAGCTTTTCTAACCTCAGATAACGAAGCTCGACATTCTACAAGGATTTGCTTACAAAATAAACTGGCTGTTGCGTTTTCTCATTTTCTGTAACAAGAACAGAGCTAACCGCCATATCAGTAATCGACAAATATAAATATAATGGTTCGCCGACTTTAGGTTTCTGTAAAACACGTGGTCTACAAAGAAATTTCTTTAAACTTTTAAATGCCATTTCACAGTTTTCATCCCATTGAAATGTCTTATTTTTCTGCAAGCACTGAAAAAAGCTGAGGGACTTGGATGCCAAGCATGGCAGGAATCTAGATAATGCTGCAACCGCCCTGTTAATCACTGGACCTCTTTGATGTTTGTGGGACTATTCATATCAAGGATTGCCTGACATTATTCAGGATTTGCCTCAATTCCTCGACTAGTAAAGATGAAGCCGAGGAATTTTTCTCCCCGAACACTGGTGGACGAAATTGTGATCATCAACAATGGCTCCAAATACTTGGTGCTCTCAAACATGAATCACACTTAGTCACAACTCCGCACAACTAACCAGCAAGTATACTGGGTCATCCAAGTAATAAACCTTACGTGAGTAAGGGTCGATCCCACAGAGATTGTTGGTATGAAGCAAGCTATGGTCACCTTGTAAATCTCAGTCAGGCGGATAATAATTGATCATGAGTTTTCGAATAATAATAAATAATAAACAGAAAAAAAGATAAAGTTACTCATGTAATTCAATGGTGAGAATTTCAGATAAGTGCATGAAGGTGCTGTGTTCCTTCTGAATCTCTGCTTTCCTACTGCTTTCATCCAATCCTTCTTACTCCTTTCCATGGCAAGCTGTATGTAGGACATCACCGTTGTCAATGGCTACATCCCATCCTCTCAGTGAAAAAGGTCCAAATGCTTTGTCACGGCACGACTAATCATCTGTCGGTTCTTGATCATGTCGGAATAGAATCCCTTGATTCTTTTGCGTTTGTCATCACGCCCAACAATCGCGAGTTTGAAGCTCGTCACAGTCATTCAATCACTGAATCCTACTCGGAATACCACAAACAGGGTTTAGACTTTCCGGATTCTCATGAATGCCGCAACCAATCTAGCTTATACCACGAAGATTCTGATTAAGGAATCGAAGAGATATGCGCCCGGTCTGAGGTAGAACGGAAGTGGTTGTCAGTCACGTGTTCAGAGGTGAGAATGATGATGAGTGTCACGGATAATCACATTCATCGTGTTGAAGTGCAACGAATATCTTAGAATAAGAACAAGCGGAATTGAATAGAAAATAGTAGTAATTGCATTGAAACTCGAGGTACAGCAGAGCTCCACACCCTTAATCTATGGTGTGCAGAAACTCCACCGTTGAAAATACATAAGTAATGAAGGTTCAGGCATGGCCAAATGGCCAGCCCCCAATGTCTAAGATTGCATAAACTGATCAAAGATGTCTAATACAATAGTAAACTATGCTATTTATACTAGACTAGCTACTAGGGTTTACAGAAGTAAGTAATTGATGCATAAATCCACTTCTGGGGCCCACTTGGTGTGTGTTTGGGCTGAGCTTGATCTGATGCTTATCTTGGAGTTGAACGCCAAGTTGTAACGTGTTTTTTGGCGTTCAACTCTGGTTCGTGATGTGTTTCTGGCGTTTGACTCCAGAATGCAGCATGGAACTGGCGTTGAGCACCAGTTTACGTCGTCAAAACTCGAATAAAGTATGAACTATTATATATTGCTGGAAAGCTCTGGATGTCTACTTTCCAACGCCATTGAGGGCGCGCCATTTGGAGTTCTGTAGCTCCAGAAAATCTATTTCGAGTGTAGGGAGGTCAGAATCCAACAACATCAGTAGTCCTTTGTCAGCCTTCTTATCAGAGTTTTGCTCAGGTCCCTCAATTTCAGCCAGAAAATACCTGAAATCACAGAAAAATACACAAACTCATAGTAAAGTCCAAAAATGTGAATTTTACATAAAAACTAATGAAAACATCCCTAAAAGTAGCTGGATCCTACTAAAAACTATCTAAAAATAATGCCAAAAAGCGTATAAATTATCCGCTCATCAAACACCAAAGGCACATTTCTCCGTATTGAGTCTCATGTTATAAGCTCAAAACTGGCCAAAAATTTCAGCAAGGTCTTCAATGTGGGAGTGACCGACCTTCGTCTTGGCAACCATATCGTCGACATATACTTCAATATTCCGACCTATCTGCTGTTCGAAGACCTTGTTCATCAGCCTCTGGTATGTTGCACCTACATTCTTTAAGCTAAAAGGCATGACATTATAGCAATAATTACCATATTCAGTAATAAAAGTCATTTTTTCTTGGTCTGATGGATGCATAAGAATCTGGTTATAACTAGAGTATGCATCCATGAAACTCAAGGTACCATAACCACAAGAGTTATCTACTAAAGTATCAATAGAAGGTAGAGGGTAGGACTGTTTAAATAAGTAAAGTCAACGCACATGCGCCATTTACCATTATTTTTCTTTACCATAACGATGTTAGCCAGCCAAGTCATAAACCTGATTTCTCGGATGAAATTTGCATCGATGAGCTTTTTGGCTTCAGCCATGGATGCAAGCCTTTTCTCGGTTCTGAGATTTCGCTTTTTCTGAGATACTGGTCGGGCTGCTGGGCTTATCATCAATTTATGAGTAATAACAGATGGATCAATGCCTGGCATGTCTCCAGACGTCTAAGCAAATAGATCGGTGTTTTCTTGTAAAAAAAATCCACGAGCTTCTCCCTTTCCTCATCTTTTACGGAGGCTCCTATAAAAGTAAATTTCATCGGGTCGTCCGTTAGCATAAGCTTTGTTAGCTCTTCATTTGGCGAAGGATGATCTTGAAAGTCGGCTCTGGGATCAAGCTCGGCCAGTATTGGCTATTCGACATTGATAGAGTTTATGTGTCGCTCGCTACTTCTTTTGATAGGTTTTAGGCTTGTATTATAACAATACCGAGCTTCTTATAAGTTGCCGTGGACCGTGGCCACAATATTATCCTGCATAGGAAACTTGACACACAGATGAACTGTGGATACAATTGCAGTAAATCTATTTAAAAAAGGTCTTCCCAAGATAAGGTTATAGGGACTAAAATAGTCAACAACAAGATACTGGATATCATGTGTTTTAGATAAAGGCTGCTCACCAAGTGTGGTTTGTAACCACACTGAACCCATAACTGGAATGCGTTCTCCTGAGAATCCAACCAAGTCTCCTACAGATGGTTGCAAAATGTTAGTACTTAGCTTCATCTTTTCAAATGTAGTAAAAAATAATACATCAGTGCTGCTGCCTGGGTCTAGCAACACTTTCCGAACTATTAAGTCGCCCAACTGGATGGAGATGACAACAGGGTCATCCAAGTTGGTGTCAGTGCAACTAAAATCGGCTGGGCAGAAGGTCATCTCCGAAATCTCCTGCACTGGTTGAGGATTGTTGGTGGTATCTCCAAGTGCCAACATGGCCCTGTACGTCCGCTTTCTTGCCGAGCTTGTTTATCCACCCCCAGCATAACCGCCCGAGATGCAATTGATTATGCCCCTAGGTTGAGCAGGGGCCTTTTCCTTGTCCTTTGATGATGGTCCTGCATGGGACAGATCTGAAGTAGGAACGGTTCTTTTCTGCATATGACCTGAGATAAACTTATCAAGATGTCCTTGTCTTGCTAAGCGCTCCAAAAGGACTTTTGTGATCACACATTCGTTGGTTGTGTGACCATACTTCTGATGGAATGTGCAATACTTGGATTTGTCAACATTCTTCGGCTCGGGATAACTGCCAGCTTTACGAGGAGGTTTAATCAACTTGGAATTCAAAATTTCTTTAATAATGTCGTCTCTTTTCACATTAAACTGGGTGTACGTCTCATAACGGGGAGTGGGTCTGAAACTCTTCTTACTATCCCGAGACCTATCGTCGTCTTTAGTAGTTGCCGACTTTTCAGCCTTGCGAGCCTGGCGAAGCTCCTCAATATCAATTTGTCCTTTGGCCTTCTCTCGAAACTCAGCTAAAGTCTTCGGCTTGGCTACTGCGATGGCTTCCTAAAATTTTCCTGGTCGAAGGCCGCTTTTGATGGCATGCAGGTGTACTTCAGGATGAAGATCGGGAATTTGCATGGCTATCTTCGTAAAATGGGTAATGTAGTCCTTCAGACTTTCTTGAGGGCCTTGTTTAACAGTCGTCAAATAGTCAGAGTCATGCAAATATATCGCTGACGCTGCAAAGTGATCTTCAAATTGCTTTGCTAACTCCTGGAAACGTGAAATTGAATATGCAGGCAAAGAGCAAAACCAGTCAAGTGCAGGACCATCTAAAAAGGACGGAAAACAACGGCATAAAATAGGGTCAGATGCACTGTTAACAATCATGATAGATCGGAATTTTTTGATATGCTGCTTTGGATCCCCTAACCCATTATACGGAGTTAAAGTCATTGGCAATGTAAATTGTCAAAGCAGTTGAAAGTTCATGATGTCAGCTGTGAAAGGTCCTGCCGAGTTGTCGGGCTCATCTTCCTCATCCTTGGGGGAGGTTTCGTCATTATGAGGACCCCCACCATCATCATCCTGAGGAGTCTCCGAGACATGCGTCGGTTGGGATTGATGCTCGTCATTGGCGTTCTGTTCATGATGGTTATCATTATGTTCAAGGCGAGCGTTGGCTATTTGCTGAATTTGTTGCTGCATCCTTTGATTTTCCTCCGCCATACGTTGATTTGCCTCAGCCATGCACTGATTTGCCTGTTGAAGCTCGGTTACCATCCGAAGGAGCTCGAACGGAGTCGGAGGAGGTACATCAGCCATTAACAGATGCTAGGGTATTTGGGACCTGTGAAGAAAATTTTCTACACTCTCGGCCCCACGGTGGGCGCCAAATATTCCTGCCTAGTTGTGGCCGAGCTATAATTCGTCTTGATGAAGAGGTTGGCCGACCTTGTCAATGAATCACGATATGTCCCGACCACCAAGTGAAACAAGAGGGGGAGCACCTGCAAAAAGCACTCCAATTGCTTCCCTTTATAACTAGGAGACGATAATCGACCATTTTCTCCTAAATTGATTATTTTTGATGTAACCGACCAAAAATCATTTATCGCTATAAAATCGGCAGAGTTAATACATCGGTTATAAGGAGTCCTACCGAGTTATAACTCGTAACCAATACGTAACGGTCATATCAAAGATAAATTCAAAAATAATGAAGATTGAAAATGAAAACTTGTTATTTGTATAAATAAGAGAAGCCACGCTTGAAACAAGACACAACAATAATACTCTTCTCTTTCTCTATATATTACTAATATTTCTCTTCTTCTCTCTTTACGTTACTATATATTTTTTTGGTGACTTTTACATTACTATATATATTATTAAATATATTAACCATCTATATTATATTGAGATAATTATATTAGTGAATATTAATATTAAAGTTATCTATTTACGCTTTTGTATTTTATATCTATTTCCTCTTTCTTATTTATTTATTTTACAACACGAACTAATATATTTTGGACTAATAAGAATATTAAAAAAATTCAATAATATTATTAGTACAATAAACATCATTAACACCCGAACTAATAGGAGTGACAAAGTAGGTATCCCACCAAAATTTGTCCAAATACAGTCTATCTTGCCAAATTAATATGGGTCAACTCACTACCTTGCCTCATCAAAAGGGGACTATTGGCCCGCCTCTCTTTTCTTTTTTTGAAAAAATCCTAAAAAAATACAATTCTGCTAGGAAACCAAGAGGGGGTCCAGCCAACTTCTTACCAACTCCTATTGGGCTGGACCCCGAAACCCTTTTCACCATACAAGCAAGAAGCAATATCCCAACTTACCCATAATGAACAAAATTAACCCTAGCTAAACCTCCCTTTTTCACCGTTTCACTGCAGCAACATCTAAAACCATCCAACAGTAGCGATTCCTAAATAGGTTCGACGTACGCCTTTCTCATCTGCTGTCAACTGCTGCAACGCCTCCATCCGTCCACATGCGAGTAACCGCCGGTGTTGGAAGCTCACCCCAGACCACCGCAACGCCTCCATCCCGACCATATGCTACCAGCCGCTTTCATCAGAGTTTCGGCCAAACCACCGCAGCGCCTTCATGCCGCCCACGTGCAAGCAACTGAAGGAGTTTAAATCTCACTCACAATGCACCGCTGCTGCTGCATGTTGTTGTCGCAGTGCCATTGAAGCTTCCCTTCTCAGCCGGACAACTCGACGCTGGCTTCCATCTCTGCTCCAACGAATGCCACGTCAGACTCCTCTTGCTCGCGTCGTGAAGCCTCACCTGAAAGTACTAATAATTTAGTATCTATTCATGGGTGTTACTTGATTGATTTTGGTATGAGAAAATTGGTTGTAAGTGGATTTTGTATCAGATCATATGCATATAATGACACACTCATATACAATGAATTTTTTTGTTGGATGTTGCTACTATCTAAGATTAGAGGTTTGATTAAAGGAATTAAAATGGATTTCCTGCGAAAATAGCTGTTTTTTTTACTAAGATGGCAAAATGGCGAAAACACAAAGTCCCGAGTCCGGTGGTTTTCCCTCGGAATAAAATTGGGTTCAATTGTGGTGAATATAGGTCCCTTTACTTGTTCAACACTGGATGTTGATGTCGTTAGGGATCCTCTATTGCTGAGATGCATGTGCATAGAGATTAGATGTTACTGCTTTGTTAGATTGGACTGTATTATTTGTGATAAGATTCTTTGACTTTGCAACAAATAAAGGGGATGGTGTTTGTGGGTTATGTTCAATGTGGGTGGTTTGAAATTTAACTACACATTTGTGAGTGAGAAAAATCATTGGTTCAAAATTTTCACAAAATAATTCCGTGAAAGTATAGATCCAAACCAACAGGTAACTCTCAATCAACATTTAATTTGTTTGTCACTTAAGTCAAACCAATAAAAACTGAGAGTATTTAAATATCGAGTCGTCTGTCAAAGAAATTGCAGGGAAGTGTGCATATTATTGGTTATGAGAATTTATGAAATTTTTAGTACGATGAACAAGAAATGTAAATGTGGAAGAAAGTAAAGATTAAACAAAGAAATCAAATGCTAAAAACACTCATGGCAAGGATTAAGAGTCAAGGCTTTCTATCTAGATCATTGACCACAACATGGTAATTAGAAAGGGTTAATTCCACTTAATTTTCCTTTAACATCGGAGGGTGAAGTCAAGTGGATATAATTGATCCTAAAACCAACTAACAACCCTAAATTACCAATCACACTGGATATCAATGACATCAAGGAACCTAAGTTCTCATTCTCAAGCCAAAAGTGCTAAAATCTACTCTAAAACCAAACCAAACATTTTATTAAACACTTGGAAGGTACAAAACAAAAGCATGGTAAATTACAATAATAATAAAATCTAAAGCTACCAAATACAAGATAATAATAATAGCAACTCAATTAAGCAACAATAAACATAGAAACATCAAATTACATTGAATGAAAATTAAAATCAAGGGTTCATAAGATCAAAAGCAACAAAATAAAAGAAATAACAAGTGAAAGTAAGAGCACAAAGATGTAATAACAAAAAATTACAAAGAAAATTAAATCAAGACATGTATCAAAACCTAAATCTAATAGAGATTTAACTAATCTATCCTAAATTTTAGAGACAAGAGAGAGCTTCTCTCTCTAGAAATCTAACTTAAAGCATCACCAAAACTATATTATGACTACTTTGTTCATTCTTCCTTCAATCCCTGGTTCAATAGCATAAAAAATGAGTTGGATTGGGCTCAAAATGCTCCAGAAATCGCTGGTCACGTGTTGCCTTAAGTGAGTCACATTTTTTATATTCCGCATATGCGGCACTTTGGCTGCGTACATGGACATCTTAACACACATCCACCATAGATAATTGTATATCATTTTGAAGCCCCGGATGTTAGCTTTCTAATGCCACTTAAACCGCCTCATTTGGATCTCTATAGATCTATAGATCAAGTTATGATCACTTTAGTACGAAGAGGTCAGGATTGACAACTCTACAAATCCTTCACTTCTTCATGAACTTCTCCACTTTTGCATGCTTTTCGTTCATCCTTCCAAGCCATCCTTACCTTCAATCACTTAAACAAACACATTAAGATATTAAATGAAATAGACGTAAAATTAAAATTAGCAATTTTAAGCATAAAAAGCATGATTTTCATTACTAAGCATAATTTGGAAAAATTCACAAAACTATGCTATTTCAATGAATAAATGTAAGAGAAGTCAATAAAATCCACCCAACTAAAGCAAATAAATACCAGAAAATGTAGATTTATTACATTCTCACACTTAAATAATAGCATATCCTCATGCTAAACTCAAGAAGGATAAGACTAAGGGATGCAACATTTATTCAATGCAAACTATCTATATGCATTCTATCTAAATGCATGCAACTACTTGGTCGAAATAAATCAATTTCCAAAAATACATATATGAATATAAGGGCTAAAGCAATCATAACCAAGTCATATCCAACAATTGATTAGAGTTATTGAGAAGAATTTACAAACTTGCAAGATAAGAAATAATAACCGGTGGAAACATAGAATTAAGCAATCGAACCCCTCACCGGATGTGTATATTCTCTAATTGCTCAAGTGTATTGGTTTGATTCATTCAATTCTCTCTTAATGTTGCTTTCCAAGACTTATTTTTTATCTAACAATCAACAATTATTTAATGTATGCATACAAGTATAATGAGGACTTTTCAAGGTTGTAATGGGGCTAAGGTAAATGTGAGGATGTATTTGGTTAAGTGGACTAGAATTTGAATCTTTGATTAACTTAAAATTTCTCCTAACTTACAACAACCTATTCAATTCTAATGTAACCTAACTACCCATTATTCACTTTTTCACATACTCATGCATTCTTTTCAATTCACATCACATATGCATTTTTATTTCTCAAACTTTTCTTTTTGGGGGTAACATTTGTCCCCTTTGTATTCTTTTTTTTATTTCCTTTTTCTTTTCCTTCTTTTTTATTTTTTCTTTTTAAAATAAAATATATACAGGAGTATCAATCCATATGATTTAAATATTTAATGCATGTGTATATACCCAATTACCAAAATTTTCAACAAAGCTACAAAATATACTTTTATCTCAACCAATGTTCCCAAACTTTTCCACACTTAAATGATACACACTCTCACTAGCCTAAGCTAATCAAAGATCCAAATTAAGGACATTTATTATTTTTTAATTAGGGGTAGTGATGTGCTAAATTAAGAATAAAAGGGATTAAAATAGGCTCAAAATTGGTTAACAAAGGTGGATAAAAGGGTAAGACCATTTGGGTAAGTTAGCTCAAATGGAATAAAGGCCTGAATCGTATAAATGCATTCATACACAAAATAATGGACATAAAGAATCAGACAAATCAAAGATTACAATCATAGAAAGAGAATAACACACAAGAATAAAAATAGTGGTTATATGATGCAACCACACAATTAGACTCAAAACTCACAAGGTTGTGTGCTCTTAACTCAAAAACCATGTTTCACAATGTATTTTCAAGCATGTTTCAATGAAAAATATTTTAACTCAAATTAATTAGGATGTCAATGCCCTATATAAAAAAAATTGATCTTGAAATTTTCATTATTTTGACTAACCTTATTAGATATATGCATATATGAAAGAAAATGCAATAAACTAAGAAAAATACAAATATAGCTCTAAAATATATACAAACCAAGAAAAATGCAACTAAGAGTTCTAAAAGACCTAGTAATAGAATAAAATAAAAAGTGAAAGTGTTTGGAATTAGAAGTTTTTCACCCAAGTTTGGTCGATTAGTCGGATGACCTCCTCATACTTAAAAATTTACACGGTCCTCCGTACATTCAAAGATGAGCAAGTGGGTATGGTGACTACACGGATTGCCACCTTCAGCTGGTGGATTAACTGGCTATTGCATGTTCTTTCTTCTGCTTTTCTTTTTCCTTACGGTGACTCATCCTGAAAGATAGAAAACAGGATAGTAAGACGAGTAAATGCAAAAGCAAGGAAGTATAGATTGTTGGAATGAGATAAGAATCACTAAAATGAAGTGAGTTTAATAAGGTTGTGGCATTGATGAAAATAGTGTGTGAATTCTAAGTTGTGTGAAGTTTAGAACTCACACACTAGCATTGAAAGCTACGTCACAATTGCACAAAATAAGTATGCACTTCACTCATTTTAGTGTGCTTGAGATACTTTAACGAAAACTTATAGGTTAAGATAAACAAACAAGTAACAAAGGGGCATAAAAGCACTCAAGCAAGAATCAAGTAATTGTGAAATGGATAATGAATGGAAATTAGTTGATGTTCAAGAGGATTTAATGAACCGAAGAAAACATAAAACTCACACATCAATCAATGACACACTTTGAATTTTTGTTCGCATCACCTAATTGACATAAAGTGGGGCACATAGGTGCTATGCAACTTAAAAAAGAGAGATAGAAAGTAAAATCAATCACATGGCAAGCATGGTTCATATAGCTTGAGAATTTCAAAAAAATGTCCCTAGGTGAGCTTACAATCTAATTTCACAATTCCACAATATCAATGCACAAACTTGGTGATGTAAATAAAAATCAACATAATCAATCATTACCTAACAACAAATGCATCAAATAGAAGCAAATTGCCTAATGATAGATAATGATCAAATCAAATCACATGGTGGCCAAAACATACAATTCAAATATTTTAGAATGTTTTAAAGGCAATTTCATAAGTACTTGGTATGCACAAAATTAAGCATGAAGAATTTAACACCAAGTCACAAATTATAACCTCAATAAAGGAATTCAACAATGAACATTCACAAAAACGATGCTAAAATAGCATCATGTTGGTAATCAGCAGTAATATCTCAGCACAATCAATAAATCAAATCAATAATCCAACACTTATCACCAAAAGATAACCTATCCTAACCAATTAATCTACTAAAATAGAAAATTCAAACCAACTAACTAATGAATAGAGATGGAGGTAGATGGTGGATGATGGTTGAACGAGGGAAAGAAGAGAAGAGAAGAAAGGTGTATGAAATAGGGGGTCATGCATACGCAGAAGGTCATGCGTACGCGTGATTTGAATTTTTTTATATCTCACGTACGCATCAGTAGAGCACGTACGTGGCAGTTTACTACTGTCTCAGTTACTCGCGTACGCAGATGGGAGCTGCGTACGCAATATGGTCCAAAAACACAAGGATGCACATGTGGCAATATGGCCACATACGCGGGAGGGTGAAATCGTAGGATCGTGCGCATTTATTTTTAAAGATTTTTCAACTTTTCATACCAAATAAAGTTGTCTAAACATCCAAAAAGTCACCTAAACACTACCAAACCTTATTTAACACACTATACTACCAAATAAACTCAACCAACCAAACTAAACATGAAATTAAACTTATTTACCAATATATACAAAAGAGAAAAATGAAAAGAGTTTACCGTGGTGGGGTGTCTCCTACCTAGTACTTTTAGTTATAGTCCTTAAGTTGGATATTTGGTAAGCTCTTTGTCATGCTGACTTATGCTTGTATTCATCTTTGAACTTTCAACAATGCTTGAATCTTCAAGATGCTTCAAAATTCAAAATTAGGTGCATCAAGATTTGATGGAGTTCTACAAAAGTTATGAGCTCTCAAAGTTAATCATTCTTTTGCAATCCGGGATCCCATATCTTGTTTTCACACCCGTCTTCAAGTTGATCATTACAATTCCAATCAGGTGGCAAGCATTCCGAATTCTCATTCAAGCACCAAATCATCCTTTTAGACCTAAGCCTTTGAGCTCTACACCAACCTTCGAATCTAAACCTTGATGATCCAACCACAATGAACCTAGAATTGTGTTTTCAACCACTAACCATCTCTTTTTTGCTCTTAAAGCCACAAAGAGCTCTAAGTTGACCATTTGTTTCAAGCAAACCATATTCAAGTGAGACAATGAAGTTTAAGGATATGAGTTTTACCCACTCAAATGATGTGATGGATGGTTGCTTAGTGACAGAGGCTCCAACCGGCTTTGGCAAGGTAATTGCAATTCTTTTTTCCTCTTCTTGAATTACCTCCACCTCTTTGTAACTTTCTTCCAATTTAATATCTTCCTTATCAAATTCTTCTAGATCATTCCCATCACTCAAGTCCTAAGTCGGAGGTTGAGTGAAGTTTATATCAACATCCAATTCCAATTCCATGGGGGAAGATTCAACAAACTCAAGGAGATTAAACATTGATGTGGAATCATCATCACTAAGAGAACTTGTTGCTTAATCCATTTCTTCCATTTCTTCACTTACAATATACTTTGGAGGTTATGCATCCTCCTCAATATTACTTTCAGACTCAATGGAAGAAGACTCTATAGTGTGTGTCTAGCACAAATTCATCGCACACGTGACCCACACGTATGCGTCACCTTCTGTTTTCCCCAGTCTCGTGTACGCGTGGCCCACGTGTGCACAACACACCCCTGCTTCACATACTCTTCCTTTCTTCTCTTCTCTCTATTTCTTTTCTTCTTTTCTCTTCTCTTCTCTTCTTGCCCTCCTCCAACCATCATCCACCATCATCTCCATTAGTTAGTTAGTTAATTAGTTAATTGCTTTGTTAATTAGTTAGTTTAATTTTCTGTTTTAGATGATAAGTGTTGGATTATTGATTTGATTTGCTGATTGTGCTTAGCATCATTGTTGTTAATATTCATTGTTGGATTTCTTTGTTGAGGTTATACCTTATTGCTTGGTATTGAATTTCTTATGCTTAATATTTTTTAATACCAAGTGCTTATGACATTGCCTTCAAAGCATTCTAAATCTTTTAAATTACATGTTTTGGCCACCATGTGATTTAAATTTTTTAATCATGACTAGGAAATTTCTTGATGGTTGATGTTGTGTATTTATCTTAATGCATTGTGTTGTTTGATCATATGCATCCATATTGATTTTGGCTTAATTACAAGGTTATGCTTATGTCTTAATGACATGTTGACCTTTAATTGTCTAACTATGTGCTCTACATATACTTGAAACTATTTATTTTGGCATAATGCTTCATTTGTGAAATTGGATTGTAAGCTCACCTAGAAACATATTTTTGAAATTCTCATGCTTGCTATGTGATCGATTTCACCTTCTATCTCGCTTTTTCTAATTTGCATAGCACACATGTTCCACACTTCATGTCAAGTAGGTTGTAAGAATCGCGACTAATTATCCTCTTAATTAATTTAATTGCTCAAAATAGGATTCAAAAATTTAGAATGTTAATTAGAAAATTTAAATAGGATATGTGGACTCAGTAGATTTTTCTGAGTTGAAAAATGTAATTTTCTACTGAAAATTACGTAAAAATGCATACCAGTAAATTAACCGGCAGTACTGGCTTAAGTCTGTCTGGTACTGTACGAAATGATAAAAAGAGTAGAAAAATTTAGGAAATAAATTAAAGTTGAAAACCGGGCGCTAATTTTAAAGGTTTGGCCCAAAGTTGGGCCAAACAGGCCAAAAATGCTAACGGGGTGGACCAGACCCAAGTCGGACCCAAGCCCAACATATAAATACACTCAAATGAACCTATTTAGCTCATAAAACACCCTAAAACACAACCATAGAAGCTACAAGTAAGAAGAGAGGAGAAGAGAGAAAACAATATTTACCACCAACTTCCGATGGCCATAACTCGAGCTATGATGCTCCGATTCGCTTGCCGTCAGTGACTACGTGAAGCTCTTTCTGAGCCCGTTAGTTCTATTTAACTTGTGTAGGTAAGAATTTTAAATTTTCTCTCCTTTCCTCTGCCCTAAAAATTAAAAAATGTGGGTGTTGGTTTTGAGTGAATTTTTTGTTTTGATTGATTAGGTGGTATCTAAGGTTGAGCTATTGGTGGTTTATGCCCCAAAAATCATCGGAGAAAGTAAAAAAACTCTTTACCTTGTGAATTTGTGAATTTGATGAACCCTAGGTGTTGATTTATAATAAATTATGTTTGTCTAGCTTGAATTGTAAATTATTGGAGATTTGGATTAATTGTTGGTGATTGGAGGCTTGATTTGGACTCAATTTGGTGTATAGTACATATTAGGAATCCGCCAAGATATGGTTTTGGTTTCTTCTATGTAATATGTAATCTTTTTAGACACTTAGGCTAGTGGACCTTAGGATAGGATTAAAATTGATTATTGATAATTGTGATGTATGATGATTGTGACGATTGTGATGATTATAGTGAATGTTGATGTTGAGATAGGATAAGTGATGTTTATGAGTAGTGAGATTATGTTCAAGTTATTGATGTTGGAATCTTGATGTAGAAATTGTGGAAATTGTTGGGTTTATGTTGGATGAATTGATTAAGGTAGATGTTGAATCGATTGAGTTGGAATGGAAAGGTAAAGTATAGTATTTGGTAGGGTTGTATGGTGAAATTGAATAGGCTTTGAATTAGTTTGGTTGTGAATTTTGGAGGTTTAAGGACCTTGTGAATTATTGGTAAAAACCAATTTTTGGTGAATGGTGCACGAAATTGTGATCATCAATGGCGCCATCAACATGGTACGCTCAATTGCAATCTCAACTCTTTATCACAACTTCGCACAACTAACCAGCAAGTGCACTAGGTCATCCAAGTAATAAACCTTACGCGAGTAAAGGTCGATCCCACAGAGATTGTTGGTATGAAGCAAGCTATGGTCATCTTGTAAATCTCAGTCAGGCGGATTCAAATGGTTATGGAGGATTGATAATTAAAAGATGAATAAAACATAAAATAAAGATAGAGATACTTATGTAATTCATTGGTGAGAATTTCAGATAAGCGTATGGAGATGCTTTGTCCCTTCCGTCTCTCTGCTTTCCTACTGTCTTCATCCAATCCTTCTTACTCCTTTCTATGGCAAGCTGTATGTTGGGCACCACCGTTGTCAATGGCTATAGTCCCGTCCTCTTAGTGAAAATATTCAACGCGCTCTGTCACAGCACGGCTATTCATCTATCGGTTCTCGATCATGTCGGAATAGAATCTAGTGATTCTTTTGCGTCTGTCACTAACGCCCCACAATCGCGAGCTTGAAGCTCGTCACAGTCATTCAATCCCTGAATCCTACTCAGAATACCACAGACAAGGTTTAGACCTTCCAGATTCTCAAGAATGGCCGCCAATGGATTCTAGCTTATACCACAAAGATTCTGATTAAGGAATCCAAGAGATATCCACTCAATCTAAGGTAGAACGGAGGTGGTTGTCAAGCACATGTTCATAGGTGAGAATGATGATGAGTGTCATGGGTCATCACATTCATCAAGTTGAGGAACAAGTGATATCTTAGAACAAGATTAAGCTGAATTGAATAGAAGAACAATAGTAATTGCATTAATACTCGAGGTACACCAGAGCTCCACACCTTAATCTATGGTGTGTAGAAACTCTACCGTTGAAAATACATAAGAACAAGGTCTAGGCATGGTCGAATGGCCAGCCTCCCAAAGAGGGTTCAATCATAAAAACATGATCAAAAGATGATCCGAAGATTGAAAGATTCTTCAAATACAATAGCAAAAGATCCTATTTATAGAGAACTAGTAGCCTAGGGTTTACAGAAATGAGTAAATGACGTAAAAATCCACTTCTGGGCCCACTTGGTGTGTGCTTGGGCTGAGCATTGAAGCTTCCACGTGTAGAGATTTTTCTTGGAGTTAAACGCCAGCTTTGTGCCAGTTTGGGCGTTTAACTCCCACTTTTGTGCCAGTTCCGGCGTTTAACGTCGGGAATTCTGAAGCTGACTTAAAATGCCTGTTTGGGCCATCAAATCTCGAGAAAAGTATAGACTATTATATATTGCTGGAAAGCCCTGGATGTCTACTTTCCAACGCAATTGAGAACGCGCCAATTGGGCTTCTGTGGCTCCAGAAAATCTACTTCGAGTGCAGAGAGGTCAGAATCCAACAGCATCTGCAGCCCTTTTCAGCCTCTGAATCAGATTTTTGCTCAGGTCCCTCAATTTCAGCCAGAAAATACCCGAAATCACAGAAAAACACACAAACTCATAGTAAAGTCCAGAAAAGTGAATTTTAAATAAAAACTAATAAAAATATAATAAAAACTAACTAAAACATACTAAAAGCATACTAAAAACAATGCCAAAAAGCGTATAAATTATCCGCTCATCAGTGCACTTCAATGGATCATATATTAAGCTATGGTTTTTGAAATTTATTAAATTTTGTATTAAATTAAAGATAATTCAAAAAGCTTTAAAACGGTATAGATTTTGTGGAAATCAAATTTTTGTAGAAAAAGATATGATCGTTAGAAATTGGTGTAAAAAATCTGAAATTCTGTGATGTTGCAGAATTTGCGATTTCTGGTATGTTTGCCCATGCACACTATTGTGCTTGTGCTCTGAACAAGGGCCACATTTTCACTTGTGGGTACACATACCCTTGTGCGAATGCAACCCTATAAAATTTTAAAAATGTGCGTACACACACTCTGGTGCACATGCACACACAGGGATATGCCTTCTGTTAGGAGTGTTAGCACACTCTGGTGCTCACACACACCATGCAAAATTTGCAAGTTGTGTGTACGCACAACATCATGCGCACGCACACGCTGAGAAGCGCCTACTGTCGAGTGCGTACGCACACTCAAAATGAAAAATTTTACCTTCTGTGTGTACGCACACCTCTATTCGTACGCACACTTTAAGAAAACTCTTCTGGGATTGCATACGCACAACCCTATGCGTATGCACACTATCCTATTTTTCAATAAAAACTTTATTTTTAACTATTTTATCTTCTCGGCAAGCTTGTAAACTTCCGTAAAGCTTATCTAGGGTGTCTTAACTTGTTTTTAGGCTTTGAAACATAGAGAATACCATAAGTAAGCTAACTAGATAATTTCAGATAAAAAGTTTAGAAGACGGAGCCTTAGAATTTTAGAGTACTGAAGGTAAATTAGTTGAGTGAACTGGTAGAGTACTGTAAAGACGATTGGTATGATGAAATTGTGGAGTTATAGATTTGAAGATGCTTGAGACGGGTTTAAGGTTGGAGTGGAATGATGGGCTTACTAAAAATGATTTCTAAAAACCACTGAAATATTATTTTATACTGATATTGTTGAGACGCTATGCGTTTGGCAGGGATGGTAGGTTAATCCCGCCTGTCGAGGTCGCGGTGGTGGCATAAGGGTGTTGGTTAGTCCCGCTTACATTGAGTTGTGAAGTCCGTGGCAGAGTATCCCGCTTGCATCCTTTCGGAATCACAAGAGTGTGCGCGGGCACTATATCCCTGGACCGTGTACCGGGCACCATATCCCTAGGGGTACCCATTTTATTTGTGGCTGAAAGGCAACATCTCGGGGGGATGTGTCGGGTTTGACAGTTGAATTGATAATGTGATATCACAGCTAATAGTGCAGGCATTCATCATGTGCATTTTCTATATGGTTGTTTGCTTTGTTTAGCTATATAATATGCCTAATTGTATAACATGCTTAAGTGCTTCTTGTTTTACTTGCTATAATTGACAATTACTTGTGCTTTACTTGTATGAATCAATTATTGTTTTCTACTGGAATTGAGGAGGCTCAGTAGGTGGTGGCAATGGGATCGCATGGCAGTTAGGTTAGCAAAGGCTGTGGGACAACAGTGTGAATGTTAGTCTAGAAGTTCCTTAGGATAGAATAACTTATTTCATTATGGTTTTAAAGTTATGGTTTAAATTTAATTATGCTTTAAGTTTGAATCTCATGATGGATATGAAGTTCTAGGATTGCCTCTGGCATCCTGGAGTCTTATATCTTACATTACTAGGCACTGTTACCATACTAAGAACGTCCGGTTCTCATACCATATTCTATTGTTATTTTTCAGATGCAGGTTGTAGCCCAGCTCGGTGAGTTACGTGACGGTGACAGAGTGGAGGATCCTTATCATATTTTGGAGTATTTGGATATTTTGTTTAGTACTCTCACTTTTGCATTTATATTTGCCTTAGTGGTTTACTTTGAGAGAGATATATTGTATATGCTGGTTTTACTTTCAAAACTCTGTATGTCTGTATATAACTAGTTGGCCTAAACTCCATGGACTGAGACTAGTTTCCTTATGACTATTATACTCATATATCTATTTATGCTTTCTTATCTTTTATCTATATCTTGTATCTTAAGTTTGTATCTTCGTGTGAACATTTCGCGCTTTTGTAACTATGTTTTTGAGCTTATTCCTTCATCGGGCTTCTAGAGTTACTATTTCTTTCTATATATATATATGTTATTGTACAAGCCTTAGAATTGTCTTAACCTTTAATTAACCTTTGCTTTACGCTTTGAGGTAAGTCTTAGGGTAATTAAGGTGTTACATTTAGTGGTATTAGAGTGGTTCATCCTTGTGAGCTTGAGGGATGGACTGATTGTGCTTCATTGCATACTCTGTGTCTTTTTTTCATGCTATTTAGGTTATCTGCTTGATATATGCATAGCATGCTTGTTTGTGAGTGCCTTTTTGAGATAATTGAATCACTAAATTTTTGATATTGAGACTGATCACCTTGATATCGATTGTTTGGTGTGGACAGAATCCTGAATGGTGACTCGTGGACGAGGTCAGACATGTACTCGAAGAGAGAACAAGGGTAACCCATCGATAGACAATCACGCCGAATTCATTTGCAGCGATGACTAACTTAGTTAACACGATTCAAGCGAGCACTACTATGACTATTCATGCTATGGGGCAGACAAGGCAATCAGGCAAAAACAAAAATAGAGAAGGTGTTGAGAACAACTTAGGTGGTGTTCCAAGAACTCTAGTTGCTTTTCTGAAAGTTGACCCGCTAGCTTTCAATGGATCAACAGACCCTACTGAAGCAGATAACTGGTTCCAAGCTGTGGAGCGTGCATTGCAAACTTAGCATGTTCCATATGACCAGTTTGTGGAATATGAGGCTTATCAATTAATGGGAGAAGCTCAGTCATGGTGTCAAGGAGAGCGTCAACTGCTACACCAAAAAAATATGGACATTACATGGGTGTTATTCGAGCCAGCTTTCTACAAGAAGTACTTTCATGAGCCAATAAAAGAGGCCAGAGAGTTGGAGCTCATATAGTTGAACCAAGGGTCTATGACTATAGCTGAATACACCAGCAAGTTCGAGGAATTCTGTCGGTTCTCAAGAATAGGTTAGGGTGCCCTTGAGTCCTATAAAGCCTGGAAATGCATCAAATACCAAGTAGGGCTGAAGGAAGATATCATGCGTATTGTGGCTCCATTAGAGATTAGGTGATTCTCGGAATTGGTGAACGAGGCAAGAGTTGTGGAGGATTGCATTAAGAGGAAGACTTTGACGAGAGATATTCGCAGAGGTACCGGTAGCAGAGGTCGTGGAAAGTATTTTCCACCAAGAGACCGCATCTTCAAAAGGAACGGACATGCCACTCAGCATCCTCATGGTCAAGGAAACTTTGAAAGAAACAACAATGCCCAGCTTCACATGGCGAAAGGAAATGGTCGATGCTATACTTGTGGACTGCTTATACACATTGCCAAGAAATACCGTCGTGAGAAAAACCAGGATGCGAGTCAGAACCAACAGTAAGGTAATGCATTCGTTGTGAACTCCCTATGTGGGAGCCTGAGATAAGAGGTAGGTGTATAATTGGTTATAAAGTTTTAACCGCATTGTGTGATATTAGAACACCATGTTTACTCATAGCTTATAACGGAGATGAGGGTTTAAGACTAAAGGTGTCAAACTTAGTATCAAATTTAGGACCAAATTCACTTGTGCATAGAGTATTGCCGCTAGAGCTGACAGAAGTTAGGGACATTTTTGGTTGACATAGGCGAATAATCAAATTCTTAAAGACAAACGAGTCAGAGTAACGTTGCGGGAGCACAGTAAATCTTAATGGCAGTATGAGGTTTTATACGAAGGAGAGTACCAATACATCCTTGTGAACTGACCTATATTTTTCCTTGTAAATTGCATTGTAGTTCATTATTTCGGAATTCCTCTTGGTGAACAAATTGAACCTTGCCCAATCCTATTCCTTGTTTGCACATATCCTCTTTTTGGTGCATTTTCTTATTTTCTACACCCTTGTCTGATCATAACTCAATGTATCTTTTTAATTTCTTACGAATACCATTCGAAATTGTTTGCTTTCTTTTGAGCTTGGTATTCCTTCAGATAGCTTGAACTCATTTCAACATCACATGCAATCCTTAGATGCAACCATCTATATGTTAGTTTCTTTGGATACGAATTTTGAACACGAAGGATGAATTTGTGAGCGTGTGACATCACAAGGAATTTTGAAGCTTTGCTTTTGTAAATGGCATTACCTATGACTAAATTGACACACAAGGATGTCCCGTTGGTATGGACGTCAAATTGAAGGGAAAAATCCTCAAAAACTTGAAAGAAGATTTACTACAGAACCAATAATGGTGTTGCTGGAACCCTATGAACCAGTTGGGATTTACGATGACGCTTTATTAGAAATCTTGTAGTGCATTCTGATGTAACATTTGGATGTAGTGATTAATGCTCTTAATGCGTCGCGATGGTTAAGGCCATACAAAGTGAATTCTCTGACTCATGATCTGAAGCCTGCTACATTTGTGCTTATGTGGAAGATGTGGAGCAGGGAGGAAATCTCTATGGAAACAGATGAAACTACCAAAAGACTATAATTTTGGGTTAAGATACCACCTAGAGATATCCACATTCGATTTTGGTTTTTACGTGTAGATTCTAGGATGATTGCTATAACATTTGGTACCTGGCGGATTATTTGAGTGAAAAGGCAAGTAAAGGAAGGAGAAAAATAAAGGGCACAAATTTAGGCTTGAATTTTGGTTGGGTTTGACATTGAGTGGCATTTGATTTAGTTATGATAAGTGAAAATTCATTGGTTGTTTAGTATGTCGAGTTGTAGTGTTGCACATAATGTAAAGATGAATAACCTGAGTAGGTATCCTAGTTATTGTTGAGGTCTTAGGTAATACAATTATTGGGACCTTGAGATGCTATAAGGCCCTAAGTTATGACTTAGTCTTAGGATAAGTGTGAATCCTATTTGGGTCAAGTTAAGGGAGTTCAGAAGTAAGCCTAGGTTTCCTAATCTGATAATGATGTATGACTTGATTAAACCATTAGATTAATTAATTAATTAGTGGCTGAAAATCAGAGTGACACAGAAGAAGCTTGTAGAATGTAATGGCACATGATAGTTATGAATAGAGGTAGAAGAATGGTGACTAGATGTATCTTAGGCTTGGCAATTTGAAGAATTTAGTGGGTTAATATAAGTAAGAATTTCTAAGAAAATAATTTTAATTGTGGCTGTGAGATTAGATTGATTCGGGGTAGGTTTTGGAGATGATTACAGGTGTAATTGGATTTGTGTGTAGGTAGTAATGAATAAGTTGTTAGTTTTGCAAGATAGATTTGGAGAACATTGAATTGAACTACTGATGTTGTATTGAGGCTGAATTAGGGGAAGCTAACAGTGAGAAGGATGAGTACAACATAAGCTTGAATTCTGTTAAAATAGGGCATTATAAATAAGAATGAAGGATGTAGATAAGAATTTGAGCTAACATAGAGGAATGGAAAGGTGAATGGAGAGAGACAGGTTTAATTTGAGGGAACATTTAATGGTAATGATGGGTAAACTAAATTTTGAGGGCAAAATCTCTTATTTGGTGGGGAGAATGTAAAAACCGTGACTAATTAACCACTTAATTAATTAATTTAATTGTTCAAAATAGGATCCAAAAATTTAGAATTTTAATTAGAAAATTTAAATAGGATATGTGGACTCAGTAGATTTTTCTAAGTTGAAAAATGTAATTTTCTGCTGAAAATTACGTAAAAACGCGTATCGGTAAATTAACTGGCAGTATTGGCTTAAGTCTGTCCGGTACTGTGCGACAATGATAAAAATAGTAGAAAAAGTTAGGAAATAAATTAAAGTTAAAATCTGGGAGCTAATTTTAAAGGTTTGGCCCAAAGTTGGGCCAAACGGGTAAAAAATGCTAACAGGTTGGATTGGGTCCAAGTTGGGCCAAAGTCCAACATATAAATACACTCAAATAAACCCATTCAGCTCATAACACACCCTAAAACACAACCATAGCAGCTGCAAGTGAGAAGAAAGGAGAAGAGAGAAAATACTATTCACCACCAACTTCCGGTGGCCATAACTCAAGCTATGGTGCTCTGATTTGCGTGCCGTCAGTAGTAGGTGAAGCTCTCGCCGAGCCCGTTAGTTCTATCTAACTTGTATAGGTAAGAATTTGAAATTTCCTCTCCTTTTCTCAGTCCTAAGAAATTTGAAAATGTGGGTGTTGGTTGTGAGTGAATTTTTGTGTTTTGATTGATTAGGTGGTATCTAAGGTTGGACTATTGGTGGTTTGTACCCCAAACATCATTGTAGAAGGTAAAAAAACTCTTTACCTTGTGAACTTTTGAATTTGATGAACCCTAGGTGTTGATTTATGATAAATTATGTATGTATAGCTTGAATTGTGAATTATTGGAGCTTTGGATAAATTGTTGGTGATTGAAGGCTTGATTTGGACTCAATTTGGTGTATAGTACATATTGAGAACCTGCCAAGGTATGATTTCGGTTTCTTCTATGTAATATATAATCTTTCTGGACACTTAGGCTAGTGGTCCTTAGGATAGGATTGAAATTGATTGTTGATAATTGTGATGTATGATGATTTTGATAATTGTGGTAATTATGGTGAATGTTGATGTTGAGATAGGATAAGTGATGTTTATGAGTGGTAAGATTATGTTCAAGTTGTTGATGTTGGAATCTTGATGTAGAAATTGTGGAAATTGTTGGGTTTATGTTGGATGAATTGATTGAGGTTGATGTTGAATCGATTGAGTTGGAATGGAAAGGTAAAGTATAGTATTTGGTAGGGTTGTATGGTGAAATTGAATAGGCTTTGAATTCGTTTGGTTGTGAATTTTGGAGGTTTGAGGACCAAGTGAACATTTGGTGAAAACCAAACTTTTGTGAACTTCGACGGATCATATGTTGAGCTACGATTTTTGAAACTTATTTAAAATTTCTATCAAATTAAAGATAATTCAAAGAACTTTAAAACGGTATAGATTTGTGGAAATAGAAATTTTGTAGAAAAAGATATGATCATTGAAAGTTGGTGTCAAAAATCAGAAATTCTGTGATGTTGCAGAATTTGTGATTTCTAGTATGTGTGCCCATGCACACTGTTGTGCATGTGCTCCGAACAGGGGCCATGTTTTCACTTGTGC
Organism: Arachis duranensis; assembly: GCF_000817695.3. Classification (NCBI taxonomy): domain Eukaryota; kingdom Viridiplantae; phylum Streptophyta; class Magnoliopsida; order Fabales; family Fabaceae; genus Arachis; species Arachis duranensis. The sequence continues at coordinate 73,056,162 of NC_029777.3, forward strand.
GTACGCAGACCCTTGTGTGCACGCACACGCTGTAAAATTTTAAAAATGTGCGTACGCACACTCTGGTGCGCCCACACACCTTGTGAAATTTGTAGGTTTTGCTATGCACAACATCGTGCGCACGCACACGCTGGGAAGTGCCTTCTGTCGAGGGCGTTTGCACATATCCATGCGTGCACTCAAAATAGAAAATTTTACCATCTGTGCGTACGCACGCCTCTATGTGTATGCGCACTTTAAGAAAACTCTTCTAGGAGTGCGTACACACAACCTTATGCGTATGCACCCTACCCTGTTTTTCAATAAAAACTTTATTTTTATCTATTTTATCTTTCAGGCAAGCTTGTAAACTTCCATAAAGCTTTTCTAGGGTGTCTTAACTTGTTTTTAGCCTTTGAAACATAGAAAATACCATAAGTAAGCTAACTAGATAATTTCTGATAAAAAGTTTAGAAGACAGAGCCTTGGGATTCTAGTGTACTGAGGGTGGATTTGTTGAGTGAAATGGTAGGGTACTATAAAGACGATTTGTATGATGAAATTGTGAAGTGGTGGATTTGATGATGCTTGAGACGGGTCTAGGACCCGGTGTGAAATGATGGCATTACTAAAAATGATTTCTGAAAACCACTGAAATATTATTTTATACTGCTATTGTTGAGATGCTATGCGCTTGTCGAGGTCGCAGTGGCAGCGTAAAGGTGGTGGTTAGTCCCATTTACGTTGAGATGTGAGGTTTATGGCAGAGTATCCCACTCGCATCCTTTCATAATCACAAGAATGTGTGCGGGCACTATATCCCTGGACTGTGTACTGGGCACGATATCCCTGGGGGTACCCATTTTATTCGTGACCGAAAGGCAACATCCTGGGGGGATGTGTCGAGTTGACAGTTGAACCAACAATATGATATCACAGCTAATAGGAGAGGCATTCATCATGTGCATATTCTATATGGTTGTTTGCTTTGTTTACTTGCATAATATGCCTAATTCTATAACATGTTTAAGTGCTTCTCGATTTAGTTGCTATAATTGACAATTACTTGTGGTTTACTTGTATGAATTAATTGTGTTTTCTACAAGGATTGAGGAGGCTCGGTAGGCGGTGGCGATGGGATCGTATGATGGTTAGGTTAGCGAAGGCTGTGGAACAACGGTGTGAATGTTAGTCTAGAAATTCCTTAGGATAGAATACCATGTTTCATTATGGTTTTAAAGTTATGGTTTAAATTTAATTATGCTTTAAATTTGAATCTCATGATGGATTTGAAGTTCTAGGATTGCCTCTGGCGTCCCGGAGTCTTATATCTTACATTACTGGGCACTGTTACTATACTGAGAACCTCCGGTTCTCATACTATATTATGTTGTTATTTTTCAGATGCAGGTCGTAGCCCAACTCGGTGAGTTATGTGATGGTGACAGAGCGGAGGATCCTTATCATATTTTGGATATTTTGTTTAGTGCTCTCATTTTTGTATTTATATTTGCCTTAGAGCCTTACTTTGAGAGAGATATATTGTATATGCTGGTTTTACTTTTAAAACTCTATATGTCTATATATAACTAGTTGGCCTAAGCTCTGCGGGCTGAGGCTAGTTTCCTTACGACTATTATACTCATATATCTATTTATGCTTTCTTATCTTGTATCTATATCTTGTGTCTTAAGTTTGTAGCTTCGTGTGAATGTTCCACGCTTATATATATATATTATTGTACGAGCCTTAGAATTTTTGTAACCTTTAATTAACCTTTTCTTTATGGCATGAGGTAAGGCTTAGGTTAATTAGGGTGTTACATAGGTGATGCAAACAAAATTCAAAATGTGTCATTGATTGGTGTGTGAGTCTTATAGTTTCTTTTGTTCATTAAGTTTTCTTGCACATCAACCAATGTCCGTGTATTATCCATTTCAAAATTGCTTAGTTCTTGCTTGAATGCTTTCTTGCTTATTTATTACTTGTTTGTTTATTTTAACTTACGACTTTCCTTCAAAGTATCTCAAGCACACTAAAATGAGTGAAGTACATACTTCTTTTGTGTAAATTGTGACATAGCTTTTAATGCTAGTGTGTAAATTCTATCCCTCATGCAACTTAGAATTCATGCACTATTTTCATCAATATCACAACCTTATCAACTCACTTCATTTTAGTGATTCTTACCTCATTCCAACAATTTATACTTCCTTGATTTTGCATTTACTCGTCTTATTATCCTGTTTTCTATCTTTTAAGATGGTGTACCATAAGCAAAAAGGAAAGCACAAGAAATAACATGCAGTAGCCGGTTGATCCACCAGCTGAATGTGGCAATCCATGAAGTCGCCGTATCCCCCTTACTCATCTCTGAATGCACCGAGGACGGTGTAAGCTTTTAAGTGTGGGGAGGTCGTTCGACCAATCTGCCGATTTTTGGGTAAAAATTTCTAATCTAATCCCTTTCACATTTTATTTGTTTTTCTTTTATTACCATGTCTTTCAGAATTTTTAATTGCATTTTCTTGGTTTTCATATATATAATAAGCTTAGTCAAAATAATAAAATTTTCCAAGGAGTTTACCTATAGGGCACCCCAATTGATTTGAGTAAAAATTTTTCATTGAAGTTGCTTGAATTATATATTGTGAAACATGTTTTTGAGCTAAGAACACGTAAGCTTGTAAGCTTTTGAGCCTAATTGTGTGGTTGCATCATATAACCACTATTTTTCTTCTTGTGTGTTATTCTCTCTCTATGATTGTAATCTTTGATTTGTTTGATTCTTTATGTCCATTATTTTGTGTATGAATATATTTATATGATTGAGACCTTTATTTCATTTGAGCTCACTTACCAAAATGGCCTTACCCTTTTATCCACCTTTTATTAACCAATTTTGAGCCTATTTTAATCCCCTTTTGTTCTTAATTTTAGCACATCACTACCCCTAAGTAAAAAACAATAAATGTCTTTAATTTGGATATTTGATTAGCTTAGGCTAGTGAGAGTGTGTATCATTTAGGTGTGGAAAGTTTGAGAACATTAGTTAAGATAAAAGTGTATTTTTGAGTTTTCATTAAAAATCTTGGAAGTTGGCACATACTCATGCATTGAATGTTGAACCATATGCATCAATCTTTTTGTATATATTATGTTATTGAAAAAAAGAATGAAAAAGAAAAAGAGAAAAAGAAAGGAATAAAAAGGGGACAAAATACCCCAAAGAAGAGTAATAATAACAATGCATATGTGTTATGGTTGAAAAGAATGCATGAGTATGTGGAAAAAGTGAGAATAATTATTGATTGTTAGACAAAATACAAATCTTAGAAAGTATGATTATAGGAGAATTGAGTGAATCAACCTTATACACTTGAGCGATTAGAGCGTATACACATCCGGTGAGGGTTCAATTGCTCAATTCTATGTTTCAACTAATTATTATCTCCTTCTTGCAAGTTGTTAAATTATCTTCAATAACTCAATTCAATTGTAAATTTGATTTGATTGTGATTGCTTTACCCCTTATGTTCATATATGTATTCTTGGGAATTGATTTATTTTGACCAAGTAGTTGCATGCATGTATAAAGGTTGCATTTAGATAGTTTGCATTGAATAAATGTTGATACCCCTTTCTAGTATCTTTCTTGATTTACATGAGGACATGCTTGGTTTAAGTGTGGGGAGGTTGATAAACCCCAATTTTAGGATTTATCTCGTGTTGAATTTAGTGAATTTTATCAACTTATCTCACATATATTCAATGAAATAGCATGGTTTTGTAAATTCCTCCTAATTTGTACTCAAGAGTAAAAACATGCTTTTTAGACCCTTAATTTGCTAAATTTAATTCACTTTAATTCCATTCGATGCCTTGATATGTTTGTTAAGTAATTTCAGGCTTACAAGGAAAAGATTGGATTGAAGAAGTGAAGAAAAAGCATGCAAAATGGAGAATTCATGAAGAAATAAGAATTTAGTGGAATTTGTGTCCACGCGTACGCTTGACTCACGTGTACGCATGACTCACGCATACGCGTGAGTGAGAGTATCGTCAAGCGACACATACGCGTGACCCACGTGTACGCATGACACTTGTCACGTGACTTCATTAAAGAAAACGTGGCTGGCAATTTCTGAGCTCATCCAAGTCCAAATCTAACTTATTTCTGAAGTATTTGAAGTAGAATTCAAGAAGAAACAAGGGAGGAGCAATTAGTGAAGGTTAGAAACATGTTTTAGGGTTGTTTTTTAGAGAGAGAAGCTCCCTCTTCTCTCTAGAATTAGGGTAGATTTAGGTTAATTTCTCTTAGATTTAGGTTTTATTTCTTGTTTTCATCTAGTTTCTTTTTCCTTTCCTTGTTCTATTATCTTAATTTTTTTAGTTTATCTTGTTAATTTCTCATTGCGGTTACTTTTTACGATGATGAACTCTTGTTAATTTCTATTTTATTTAATGCAATTTTATGTTTTCAAGTTTATTGATGTTTGTTTAGATTGTTATTATTATTTTCTTGCATTTGGTAGTAGTAGATTTTATTATTATTACAATTTAATATGCTTTTCTTTTAATTTACACCAAGTGTTTGAAAAAATGCTTGACTTAGTTTTAGAGTAAATTTTTGAACATTCTTGGCTTAGAAAGAGAAGCTTGGTAATCTTGAGTCATTAATATCTTAGATTGGTGATCTAGAGTTGTTAGTTAATCTTGTTTCCATTGATGCTAGTTATGGATTGGGGTTAACTAGGCATATTTGAATTTCTCCCAATGTGGACATAACGTAATAGTTTAACTCTTGGTAATTATTGTGTTATCATTAATGACTACGATAGAAGACCTTGATTCTCAATCCTTACCATGAATGCCTCTTTAGTTGTTTGCTTTATTTTTTTGTCATTTAGATTTTTGTCTTCTTATTTGTAAACCACCCCATGAATCTCATAACCGATAACACGCATACCTCACTGCAATTCCTTTGAGAGACGACCCGAGATCTAATACTCTCGGTATTTTTATTAGTTTGCACTTGTGACAAACAAATTAAACTTTGATGGAGAATCTATTGTTGGTCTAGACTATGCTTGCAACGAAGAGATTCTATTTATTGAGAAATTCTAGACCGGTATAAATCCTCCCATCAGTCTCCTATCGGCATACTGTTGAAATCCTAGCCAAAACCAACCTAATCGGCACGCTTGAAAAGCGTAACCATTTCTTCTACTATTGGCACGCTTTTAAAGCGTGGCTACAATGTATGCATATGACCACGCTTTTAAGCATGGCACAATCAATAAAAGTGTGATAAAAAATTTAGTGTGGCAATAGAGCAACCAGCACGCTTGCAGATGTGACCCTTTCAAAAGCGTGCCGGTAGTTCAAAAAGCATGCCTAAAAGCTATTGCTATACTTTTTCCAACTTTTGGCCACACTTTAAAAGTGTAGAGAAATTGATATTTTCTTGTAGTGTGCTCATATAATTTCCATCATTCCAAAGTATGTTTATCTTCAAAATAATCCGACAAAAGTGGCTCATCCAAGTATGTATCAAGTTGATTGTTTCTATTGGAGACGTCAGCTTGATGGTTATGTTTCTTCAATTTCAAGAAAAATAGAAATAAATTATCTTGCCATGATAGATCAATGATAATTAATAATATAAGAGAACTAAAATATGTTAAACATTACTTACACCAACAATCGCAAGTCTCTTCTTGCCTACACTTTCAGGAGTATGAACCATGGATGAAGATTGAATACTAGATCCTTGTGCGTCAACAGTTAAAAGAAAATTCTTGTCATATTTTTCAAAAATCTTGTATAACTTTTTTTTTACATGTTCCATCTTCCCTTTTGTAGTCTTAACATCAATCTCTTCATACATAATCTCTAAAGTAAAAGTCTTAAGCCTAGGATCAAGAATAGCACCGAATGCAAGAATGACACTATACTTTTTCTAATACTTCTTAAATTTGTTCGTCATATTTTCTCCCATCCTCCTTAGAAGTTCATCTTCACTTCTCAAACTCCCCATCAAAACGCATTGAATATGATAAACATGTAAAAAATACAAATTTGAGATAGGGTATAATGTGTCAGAAGTCAAATTAGTGGTTTCATAAAAAGGATATAAAAATTCACACATCTTTTTGGCTCTCCATCATGCATCAATTGAAAGACAATAATTATAAGCATGATCAGTTGCCTTTAAATACTCAAAGGCCTTCTGATACTTGAGAGCACTTTCGAACATAATTTAAGTAGAATTCCATCAAGTAGTAACATCTAGATGCATCTCACTTGTAAATTTCAATCCCTGAATCACTGAAACACATTCTTTAAACCTTATCACACTACTTTCTGATCCCCTTACATATTTCACACATTTTCTAATCTTATCCAATATATCATGAGCAATCTTTAATCCATCTTACATAATGAGATTCAAGATATGAGCAAAACAACGAATATGAAAGAACTTCCCATCACACAACAACTAATCATAAATATTTAAAATACTTTTCAAATAATCTTGGGATGTATCATTAGCATATGTGTTATCTAGAGTAAGAGTCATAATCTTCTTTTCAATTTTTTCCTCATTTAAAAGCTCAAAAATCATGTAAGACAATTTAAATCCCATGTGAGGAGGAGGCATATAACAAAAACTGAAAATTTTACTTTGCAATTTCTAATTTAAATAAACAAAGTGAGAAATTAAACATAAATAAGCCTCGATAATGATGGATGTCCATAAATCAGAAGTCAAACAAGCTCTATTCGGAATGGATACTAAAGTACTTTTAAGCTTTTCTTTTTTTCTTGAGTAAATTTTCAGCACATCTTCCTTAAGAGTATTCCTATTTATGAGGCCTAGAGTTGGACTGGTGTATTTCACCCAATTCTTAATTTTTTTATTATCAAAAATAGAAAATAGAATATCATAATCAATCACAAAGGCAGCAAACATCTCACGTGATACATGGTTATCTATCTTGAGAGCCCCCATTTTATTTTTCGTTTCTATCAAAGTTTGATCAATATCCTCAAAGTCTATTTTTATGCACTTGTCTAAATGACGCATAAGTGACGATGTCCCATATTGTTTACCACAAGCCTTAAACTTCTATTTGCATCCTTCAAATTGATCATGTTCTATACCATCATCGCTAGGTCAAAGTTTTGTGAAATATCTCCACACATCAGATGTTGTTGCCTTCGTCTTTTTCTTTTTAAAGTCTTCTATAGCTTCAGAGCTTTCTTCATTTTCAGTATTTTGTATTAGATTCTAACCATCAACTTCCATGAAGATAGAGTTATCCATTACAAAATACATAACTCAACCTAAATAACATAACAAAATCAGTAACAATAATCAAACATTCAAATAGAATTAGTAATTTTTGTAAGAAAATCTTTAAACGAAATCAATAACAATAATCAAACATTCCAATAGTATCAGTAATCAATCATAAACATAATCAATAATCAAATAGAATCATCAAAGCATCAAAAGTCCCTTACAAAAATAGAAAAATAAAAGAAAAATAAAAAACAAATAACTAGTTACCAGAGGAAGAGCTTGCTGTCACCGAGAAAGCTAGATACGAGCTGTGGGTGAGGAGACATAAGAGCGTTGCTGGGAGTCTGAGGGATATTAAGACGATGAGAGGCAAAGTAGAGGAGGGAGGAGCATGCTGCTAAGAGTCTGAGCGAGACACAGACAACGAGTGGCAGAGCAGAGGAAAGAGGAGACACGAGGCACCACCAAGAGTCCAAGGGAGATAGGGATGAGGAGAGGCAGAGAAGAGGAATAAGGAGTGCGCCATCGCGATTGTGTGAGGGAATCGCCGCTACTGCTGTCGGTGCTCTAAATTTTTGAGAGAGCTTGAGAGATGAGAGTGAAGAGGGAGGTAGGGAGCTCAGGATCGGGGTCTCAGGGAGGAGGATCTCAAGGACTCAGTGTCTCAGGGAGGAAGGATCTCAAGGACTCAAGGTCAGGTCAAAGGAGGCTGTGTGAGTGTGTTCAGGGTTTATGTGAAACCGTAATTTACTATTTATACCATTTGTAAAATTACTAAAATAACCTTAAAAAATGACAGCCCGCCTCGCAATTTTTGTGGTTTTTTAAAGTTTGATGGGTTCAAAATCTTGCCCCAACCCATTTTTTATGCTGTTTGACCCAAAAAATTTGACCTATTTTGCCACCGCTATGAACTAATATATTTTGGATTAAGAGTGTAAATATACAAAAAGTTGGCATTTTCTCTCCATACACTCACTGATAATTTACACTTTGCAAAGGCTTTACAATGATCTTCCACTGACAACATGACCAGAAATAGATAATTTGGTGGGAAAAACATGCAAGATAGATGTAAAACCCGGTTAATTAACGGCTAATTAGCCTATAAATGAGAATTTATTCTAGAAAGCCCAAAATGTTATTTTTGTGGCTAAATATGATAGAGAAGATTGAGACGAGAATTTTGGTACCAATTTTATAGAATTCGGACCAAGATTGGACCGAACGGGCCAAACCGGGCCAATTGGACCCAAAGTGGGCCCTTGGCCCAACATAACTTAACCAAAACCCTAGTTTTCAGCACTCTCTCTCCTCATTTGTTACACACACAAGCTGAAATTAGAGAGAAAGGGAGGAAGAACACTCTCTCAAGTTCTCTCCCTTGGTTGATCTTCAAATCACCATAACTTTTGATCTAGAGCTCCGATTGCCGCTCCGTTTACGGCCACGCGTTCACCGCGGAGAGCTCTACAAAACCCATACAACCAATCTTGAGGTAAGCCAC
>NC_029777.3:73065206-73066591 GCF_000817695.3 Arachis duranensis
CCGTATCTAATATGTAATGTGGTAGGAAATACTTAGGCTAGAGGCCCTAAGATAGGCATTGAATGGTTGATGTTGTTGAATTATTGATATATATGTTGTGGTCATATATGTAATGATGATTAATGATGCCTTGATGGTAGATGTATGAGAGATATGCATGTTGTGATGTATGCTTGATGATTGGTTATGGTTGAATTGTGGGTTGAACCATGTAGATGGTGAGTATGATATTGATTGTGTACAATGATGATTTATTGGATTTGGTGTTGTTGAGAATTGGCATGAGGAAGAGTATATGATATGTCAATATGTTTGAGTTTGAGCCACTTGGGTGAAGTGGGTTAAAATGATGAGATAGTGATTTTGTAAATTGTGGTAATGTGTCAATGTGTAAGTTGAGGAGGCTTGATGTTGAATTTGATATATTTTGATTGATTTCAAAGAAAAGGGATGAAATTGGCAAGTTTTGATTGATTTTGAAAAGAGTTGAAAATGGCTTGTTTTGAAAATGGCATATTGTGGTTTTGTATGAAAATATGGTTTTTGGGCATACTTTGGTGGGACATAACTTGGACTACGGATCTCTGTTCTGTGTCAAACTTGTTTAGAAATGAAATTTGATCCGGGAAGTCCATGCCGTTCGAAGAACGGGTGAAAAACGATTTAAAATGAGGAAGTTATGTCCGTTGGAAGATTGGGGTTTAAATTGGTGAATTCTGCAGCTTTTAACTTAGAAAATTTTTAGCAAAATGACCCCTTGCGCGTAGGCGCACCTGGCGCGTACGCGCCAATCTTCCAGAAAGCGTCATCCACGCGTGCGCGTGATGTGCGCGGGCGCGCCGATGGTGCTGCACCCAATGCCCAGCCATTTTCCAGAGAGTCATGCTAGAACTGTGCCAGTGTTGTGCCTGGGGCACGAGAACACCCACGCGTACGCGTGGTTGACGCGTACGCATCGATTGGCAAATTTTTAACCCACGCGTTAGCGTGCTTGATGCTTGCGCGTCGATGAAGTTTTTGAGGCCATCCGCGCGTGCGCGTGGAGTGCGCGTACGCGTGGCCCTGTTTTCGTCCCAAATTTGATTTTTGAGTTTTAAAAGCCAAATCTCATACTTCTAAGCCTCCGATCTCACCACTTATATCTTAAATCGTTATGATATGCCTAGCTATTAGAAAAGGGCTAGTGAATGAGGTAACTTGCGAGTGAAGCAAGGGGAAAATGAATAATCAATGAGGATCATTGATGATTATGTGAGATAGGGAGGATGGTGGTGGAAGTGCTTGTTATGCCATTGGCCGAAGGGCCGTAATTGTTTATGAATTGGCTGGTTCTGGATTGAAACGTGAGCCGAACTAGCTGTGTATGCTATGAATATTGGCTGGTT
>NC_029777.3:73067490-73068703 GCF_000817695.3 Arachis duranensis
TTTTTGACACTCCTTTGTATATATATAATCTCGTGTTGGTTATCCTTGTTCGTTACGTTATCGATCGGAGTGTTGCGCTTTCGAGTTGCGATTTTTGTTTACCCCTTTTTTTTCTACAAAGGCTCCTAGTTATAATCAATCATTCATACTACTATATGTACTAAACTTTTATTTTAGAGGTCGTAATACCTTGCCATCTTTGAATTATGACTTTAGCATAAGACTCTGTATGGTAGGGTGTTACATTATGGTATCAGAGCAGTTCATTCCTGTAGAGCCTGATGGATGGATTGACTATACTTCTGTGCATTCTCTGTGTGTGTGTTATGTGCTATTAGTATATCTACTTGATATAATTGGCATAAACGTTCATGAGCATGCATTTGGGACTTTGAAGTACTAGACTTCCGATATTGAGACTGATCAACTTAATATCAATTGTTTGGTATGTATAGGAACCAGATGGTGCCTCGTGGACGCGGTAGAGGTAGTGCGAGAGGTCGTACGAATGCTCGTGTACCGGAGAATAACCCTAATGACCCGGTGAACTTTATGACTGCGTTGGAGAACATGGCTGCTGCTATGCAAGCCACTACTGAGGCTCTTGGTCAACAGATGAACAACCATGGTAATGATGGATGTGGAGTTCAGGGCCCGATGACACTGGCAAACTTTTTGAAGGTTAGTCCACCTAAGTTCAAGGGAACTACTAGTCCGACTGAGGCTGATACATGGTTTCAGGCTATAGAGCGAGCACTGCAAGCACAAGTGGTACCTGAAGGGCAGCGTGTCGAGTTTGCTACCTATATGCTTGTCGGTGAAGCATCGCATTGGTGGCAAGGTATCCGACGTCTTCTACAGCAGGGTGATGACTATATCACCTGGAATGTTTTTCAAGAGGAGTTTTATAAGAAGTACTTTCCGACTTCTGCTAGGACGGCTAAGGAACTTGAATTGTTACAATTGAAGCAGGGTACTATGTCCATATCAGAGTATACTGACAAGTTTGAGGAGCTGTTCAGGTTCTCTCGTATGTGCCAAGGAACTCCGGTGGAATATGAGGAATGGAAGTGTGTTAAATATGAAGGAGGACTCCGGAGCGATATTTTCAATTCAGTGGGACCAATGGAGATTAGGACCTTCTCCGAGCTGGTAAACAAGAGTAGGGTGGCTGAGGAGTGTGTGAAAAGGGCAACTGCTGAGAAAGGGATTC
>NC_029777.3:73070643-73071239 GCF_000817695.3 Arachis duranensis
TTTGTTTGGACTCCTGAGTGCGAGGAGAGCTTTCAGACACTGAAGAAAAAGTTGACCACTGCACCTGTGTTAGTGTTACCTGAGCCGAATGAGCCATTTGAGGTGTATTGTGTGCGTGCTGATGCAGCATCGTAATGTGGTGGCGTATGCCTCACGACAGTTGAGACCTCATGAAGTTAGTTACCCTATGCACAATTTGGAACTCGCTGCGGTTGTGTTTGCCTTGAAGGTGTGGAGGCATTATCTCTATGGGGTTAAGTTCCAAGTTTTCTCTGATCATAAGAGCTTGAAGTATCTCTTTGATCAGAAAGAGCTCAATATGAGGCAGAGGAGGTGGATGGAATTGTTGAAAGACTACGACTTTGAGTTGCATTACCATCCGGGAAAGGCAAATGTAGTGGCAGATGCGTTAAGTCGGAAGTCGTTATATGCGGCTTGGATGATGCTTCAAGAGGAGAAGTTGCTCAAGGGATTTGAGAGTCTAAAAATCGGTGCTCGAGAAGTATCCGGAACTTTGTGTTTAAGCCGATTAGAAATCTCCAGTGACTTTAAGTCCGAACTCCTAAAGGCTCATCAAAATGATGAAGCATTATGGA
>NC_029777.3:73073044-73075764 GCF_000817695.3 Arachis duranensis
TTATTTTCGAGTTTCATGGGTAAAATGTTGAGATTTTGGGTTCTTTGATATTATAGGACCCAACTCTCTTGGAGGAGAAGGTTAATCTTGTCTCCTTGGACCTTGGGTGTGGTAAGGTTCTTAACCCTAGTGTAATTTTGTTGTTTTATGATGTTTGGGTTTTGAGATGTTGTGTATGGGTATGATGGTTGTGGCTTAGGTTGTGTGTGTGTGGATATTGGAGCTTGATTGGTGATTTTGAAAAGCTTGGAAAGGGTTTGGTGGTGAAAAATCTGTTCTTGGAGGTGTTGAGGCCTTGAGAGCTTGTGGATAAGTGGTTTGGAAGTGCTCCGGTTGAGCTTGGGAAATCGGCTAAGGTATGGTTTCGGTTTCCCGTATCTAATATGTAATGTGGTAGGAAATACTTAGGCTAGAGGCCCTAAGATAGGCATTGAATGGTTGATGTTGTTGAATTATTGATATATATGTTGTGGTCATATATGTAATGATGATTAATGATGCCTTGATGGTATGATGTATGAGAGATATGCATGTTGTGATGTATGCTTGATGATTGGTTATGGTTGAATTGTGGGTTGAACCATGTTGATGGTGAGTATGATATTGATTGTGTACAATGATGATTTATTGGATTTGGTGTTGTTGAGAATTGGCATGAGGAAGAGTATATGATATGTCAATATGTTTGAGTTTGAGCCACTTGGGTGAAGTGGGTTAAAATGATGAGATAGTGATTTTGTAAATTGTGGTAATGTGTCAATGTGTGAGTTGAGGAGTGATGTGTGGAAAACGATCCAACACAAAACTCACCGGCAAGTGTACCGGGTCGCATCAAGTAATAATAACTCACAAGAGTGAGGTCGATCCCACAGGGATTGAAGTATTGAGCAATTTTAGTTTAGTGGGTGATTTAGTCAAGCGAATCAAGTTTTGGTTGAGTGATTTATGTTTAACAGAAAGTAAATGACAGTAAATGTAAAGGGGAGAGGGAAAATTGCAGTAAATTGAAGAACAGAATTGTAAATGTGCAGAATCTTAAAGAGCAAGAAAGTAAATGACTGAAACTTAAAGTGCAAGAAACTGAAATTGCAGTAACTTAAATGGCAAGAAAGATAAATTGCTAGAAAGTAAAAGGGAATTGAGGAATGGGATTGCAAGATCTAAACAAAGAAGAAGTAAATTGCAGTAGTTGATTGAGCAGAATTTAAATCAGAAGCAATAAACATTCAAACAGAAACGAAACAAAATGCTGCAGAGGTTCACAGAAGAACCAAGAGTGAATTATGATCTCAGGATCCCAAGGGCTTAGGTAGCAGAGCCTAAAACCCAATTTCCTTCCCAGATCCGAATTTACTAAGCAATTGACAAAAAACTAAAGATGAGGCAGTAGAAGAACAGATTTGGAATTCAATTATGCAGAAAATAAAGTGCAAAGAGCTTGAATGGGAATTGGGACAGAATTTCCCCAATTTCACACACCCAATACTCAGAAAACAGAAGAGTAGAATTGCCCAAGAGAAGTGAGGAAGGAGATCAATCAATTCTCCTTAGATCCTCTTAGCACTCGGACAAATTCTCTCAAGGACAATTACAAAAGCTCAAAAGAAAGGTGAAAGTAGAATTTCAAAGCCAAGGTAAAAGTAAGAAAGCCAAGGTCAAAGTGAAAATTCAAAAATGAGCATAAAGGTAGCAAAAGGTAAAAATCCAAAAGTCCTAATTACATCAAACTAAGTCCTATTTATACACTTTCTATTCTTGGATTTTGGGATTTGGATGGGCTTTTGGATTGGTGAAGAAATGAGTTCAAATTAATTTTTAATTTGAATTTTGGCCCAAAAACCACTCCCAGGAGGCTGCCCTGCCCTTGTGGAAGGCAGGGCAGAAAATTGATGCTTGGTGCTTGGAGTTGGTGCGGCCATGATGCGTTTTGGTGCTGCGTGGTGCGCGTCTGGCATGAGGTTGGTGCGCCAGAGGCTGCTCTGCCCGTGCCAAGGGCAGGGCGTGAAGGTTGGTGCGCCAGAATGAGGAACGCGCGTGCACGCGAAGCACGTTGTTGCGTGGGACGCTACCCTGCCCGCGCCAAGGGCAGGGCAGGAAAGCTTTGGTGCGCCAGGGGGCGTTGTGCGCTCGGTTGGTGCTGCCAGGGGGCGTTGTGCGCGCGGATCGTGCTGCCAAGGGAAATTTGGTGCGCCAAGTCCATGCACCATTTCAAATGCTGCCCTGCCCGCGCCAAGGGCAGGGCAAGGTTCCCAATCTTCATGACCCGTGTTCGAACCTGGTGGCTTGCAAACACGCTACTTTTTCTTTTGATTTCTTGGCACGCTAGTGGGTCTTAGAGCTTGGCTTCCTCATGGTTCATTGTTCGAACCTTGTGGCTTGCATAGTTGACATTTTTACCTTGATTTTCTGGGCACGCTTTCCTTTTCTTGTGTCACGCTTCTTAGGCCACGCTTTTCATTTTCTTTTCTTTTCTTCACCTAAAATAAACCAAACAACCACTCAAAGTATCACTAGATTCAAGAGGCTTATAAATCAATTAAAATGCAATCAAAATTAGCTTAAACCTCAATGATTAACATTAAATTCATGGTGGTTACTTGATTTAGAGAAGTTGTGTATTTTCACTCCAAATCACTTACTTAGGATGCAAGAAAGTGCATAAATGCTAACAAAACAAGTGAAATTAGCTTGAAAAATGGGTATATGATGACTTGTCATCA
>NC_029777.3:73075798-73076977 GCF_000817695.3 Arachis duranensis
TCAATGTGTGAGTTGAGGAGGCTTGATGTTGAAATTGATGTATTTTGATTGATTTCAAAGAAAAGGGATGAAAATGGCATGTTTTGATTGATTTTGAAAAGAGTTGGAAATGGCTTGTTTGCAAATGGCACTTTGTGGTTTTTATGAAAAATATGGTTTTTGGGCATACTTTGGTGGGACATAACTTGGACTACGGATCTCTGTTCTGTGTCAAACCTGTTTAGAAATAAAATTTGATCTGGGAAGTCCATGCCGTTCGAAGAACGGGTGAAAAACGATTTAAAATGAGGAAGTTATGTCCGTTGGAAGATTGGGGTTTAAATTGGTGAATTCTGCAGCTTTTAACTTAGAAAAGTTTTAGCAGAATGACCCCTTGCGCGTGAGCGCACTTGGCGCGTGCGCGCCGTTCTTCCCAAAAATGCCATCCACGCGTGCGCGTGATGTGCACGGGCGCGCCGATGGTGCTGCACCCAATGCCCAGCCATTTTCCAGAGAGTTATGCCAGAACTGTGCTAGTGTTGTGCCTGGGGCACGAGAACACCCACGCGTACGCGTGGTTGACGCGTACGCGTCGACGCGTACGCGTGGTTGACGCGTACGCGTCGATTGGCAAATTTTTAACCCACGCGTTAGCGTGCTTGACGCTTGCGCGTCGATGAAGTTTTTGAGACCATCCGCGCGTGCGCGTGGAGTGCGCGTACGCGTGGCCATGTTTTCGTCCCAAAGTTGATTTTTGAGTTTTAAAAGCCAAATCTCATACTTCTAAGCCTCCAATCTCACCACTTATATCTTAAATCATTATGATATGCCTAGCTATTAGAAAAGGGCTAGTGAATGAGGTAACTTGCGAGTGAAGCAAGGGGAAAATGAATAATCAATGAGGATCATTGATGATTATGTGAAATGGGGAGGATGGTGGTGGAAGTGCTTGTTATGCCATTGGCCGAAGGGCCGTAATTGTTTATGAATTGGCTGGTTCTGGATTGAACCGTGAGCCGGAATAGCTGTGTATGCTATGAATATTGGCTGGTTATGGATTTAACCGTGAGCCAGAATGGCTGATATGGATGTTGATCCATGGATGAGAATTCATGCATGTTTATGCTGAATTATTGATAATTGTGATTTGCACTGCCACTATCTGAGATACGAGTTTCCCTGGGTAGTAGCAGTGGCTAG
>NC_029777.3:73077562-73086258 GCF_000817695.3 Arachis duranensis
TAATACAGACTGTGATGACTCCTCTTATGGGAGAATTTTGGAGAATAGGTTTTGTATTTTGGTGTCCCTTTGGGTTTCCTTGGGGTTTTCCTTATTTTTATCATATGTATATATTGTTATGCTCGGACCGGTTATCTTCGCAGCCGGATCTTGAGTCTTGATATTCCTGTTTTTGACACTCCTTTATATATATATAATCACGCGTTGGTTATCCTTGTTCGTTACGTTATCGATCGGAGTGTTGCGCTTTCGAGTTGCGGTTTTTGTTTACCCTTTTTCTATAAAGGCTCCTAGTTATAATCAATCATTCATACTACTATATGTACTAAACTTTTATTTTAGAGGTCGTAATACCTTGCCATCTTTGAATTATGACTTAAGCATAAGACTCTATATGGTAGGGTGTTACAATAGATCACAAGACTTCACATCTTTGCAGAGGAAAGTTTGCAAGGTTGTGTGCTAAGGTTAACTTGACTAAACCTCTTATGGAAAGATACATGGTTAATGGTAAAATTTATCACGTGGAATATGGAAGCATCCACCAAATATGTTTCACATGTGGGAAGGTAAATCACGAGTAAAAATATTGTGCTATATGGAGATATAGAAACATAAGATAAGAAAAAGATTTTGAAAAATATTTTTAACTTTTCGAAAAATAAAATAAAAAAATGAAAGAGAATTGATTTTTTTGAAAAAGTTTTTGAAAAGATAAGAATTTTTTTAAAGTTGAAAATTTGACTTGACTTATAAGAAATAGCTAAGTTTTAAAAATTTTTGACTAAGTCAACTCAAAATTTTGAAATTTTGAGAGAAATAAGGAAAAATATTTTTTTTATTTTTAAATTTTTAATGATGAGAGGGAAAACATAAAAATGACCCAAGACATGAAACTTTTTGGATCAAAACCAATGATGCATGCTAGAACACTATGAATATCAAGATGAACACCAACACTTTGAAAATCATGATGAACATCAAGAACATATTTTTGAAAAAATTTTTTTGATGCAAAGAAAACATGCAAGACACCAAACTTAGAAATCTTTCATGTTTAGACACTATGAATGCAAAAATGCATATGAAAAACATCATACAACACAAAACAAGAAAATTTGAAGATCAAACAAGAAGACTTACCAAGAACAACTTGAAGATCATGAAGAACACTATGAATGCATGAATTTTCAAAAAATGCAGGAACAAGATGGATATGCAATTGACACCAAACTTAAAACATGGCACAAGACTCAAACAAGAATCACAAAATATTTTTGGTTTTTATGATTTTATGATTTTTTTGAATTTTTTTCGAAATTTTATAGGAAAAAGAAAATAAGAAATTCAAAATTTTTAATAAGAATTCCAGGAATTGGACATGGCTTAATAGCCAGCCAGCTTTAGGATATAAATCAAACATACAACAGCTGATATTTCAATTAACTTGCCTCTATGCCGATGATTGGAAGCCTCAGTCCAAAAGAATTAAACATGGCTTTACAGCCAGCCAGGCTTCAATGTGCTTCAAGAAACACAAGAATTCATTCTTAAAATTTAGAATAATTTTCGAAAACGGATGAGAAAATTTTTTTGAAAGATTTTTTGAAAAATTTTTGAAAATAAAATAGAAAGAAAATTACCTAATCTGAGCAACAAGATGAACCGTCAGTTGTCCAAACTCGAACAATCCCCGGCAACGGTGCCAAAAACTTGATAGGCAAAATTGTGATTTCTGATAATGGCATTCATATTCGTTCTCTCCCTGGTAATGGCGCCAAAAACTTGGCGCATGATACCATGGTCCAAACATAACTTCACAACTTCGCACAACTAACCAGCAAGTGCACTGGGTCGTCCAAGTAATAAACCTTACGTGAGTAAGGGTCGATCCCACGGAGATTGTTAGTATGAAGCAAGCTATGGTCATCTTGTAAATCTCAGTTAGGCGGATAATAAATGGTTATATTGGTTTTCAAAAATAATAATAAATAAAACATAAAATAAAGATGAAGATACTTATGTAGATCATCGGTGGGAATTTCAGATAGGCGTATGAAGATGCTGTGCTACTTCTGAATCTCTGCTTTCCTATTGCCTTCATCCAATCCTTCTTACTCCTTTCCATGGCAAGCTGTATGTAGGGCATCACTGTTGTCAATGGCTACATCCCATCATCTCAGTGAAAAAGGTCCAAATACTCTGTCACGGCACGGCTAATCATCTGTCGATTCTCGATCATGTCGGAATAGAATCTATTGATTCTTTTGCGTTTGTCATCACACATAAAAATCACGAGTTTGAAGCTCGTTACAGTCATTCAATCCCTGAATCCTACTCGGAATACCACAGACAAGGTTTAGACTTTCCAGATTCTCATGAATGCCGCCATCAATTCTAGCTTATACCAAGAAGATTCTGATTAAGGAATCCAAGAGATATGTATTCGGTCTAAGGTAGAACGGAGGTGATTGTCAGTCACGCGTTCATAGGTGAGAATGATGATGAGTGTCACGGATCATCACATTCATCATGGTAAAGTGCAACAAATATCTTAGAAAAGGAATAAACTAAATTGAATAGAGAATAGTAGTAATTGCATTGAAACTCGAGGTACAGCAGAGCTCTACACCCTTAATCTATGGTGTGTAGAAACTCCACCGTTGAAAATACATAAGTGATGAAGGTCCAAGAATGGCCGAATGGCCAGCCCCTAAAATGTGATCACCGGATCAAAAATACAATCCAGGATGTCTAATACAATAATAAAATGTCCTATTTATACTAGACTAGCTACTAGGATTTACAGAAATAGGTAATTAATGCATAAATTCACTTTCGGGGCCCACTTGGTGTGTGCTTGGGCTGAGCTTGAGCTTTACACATGCAGAGGCTTTTTTGAAGTTGAACGCCAAGTTGTAACGTGTTTTTGGCGTTCAACTCTAGTTCGTGACGTGTTTCTGGCGTTTGACTCCAAAATGCAGCATGGAACTGGCATTGAGCGCCAGTTTACATCGTCTAATCTCGAATAAAGTATGAACTATTATATATTGCTAGAAAGCTCTAAATGTCTACTTTTCATCTCCGTTGAGTGCGCGCCATTTGGAGTTCTGTAGCCAGATCCTACTAAAAACTACCTAAAAACAATGCCAAAAAGCGTATAAATTATCCGCTCATCAATCATTCACAAGGAAAACTGGATAAGGGTGGAAGACTCTATAACCACTCTTAACTCAAAGGATGGACGGGATAGAGTAGACACCACCCACCAAAACCAAACTATAGAGGGTGAACCACCAGACCTGGGGAAGGCAAAGGCAACAGAAGAGAATCCATGGATACAAACATGGAAGATCTAGTCAAGGATGTAGATTTAGGGACCCCTAATCTCAGTGCTATTGGTAAAACAGAAGATGCTACTAATATGCAACTACAATAATTTATTCTTAAGATTTTTAATGATAATTTTATCATGAAATGGTGGGATGCAGCTAGTAAGTTTTTTAGGTGCACATTTAAAGAAATATATAGACATTATAAACGTAAAATGGTTATTGTCTTGGAAACTAAGGTTAGTAGTTATAATGCTAGAAAGACTATTAGAAATTTGGGTTTCAACAACTACATCATTAAAGATGCATAGGGCTTTTTTTGTCGTATATATATTTTTGGGAATGGAAATAATCTCTCTATTTCTATCATGGACTTTAATAGCCAACACATTCATACTAAAATATAGAGAAGTATAAAAGATAAAAACGATACCTTAAAGCTATGTATTCAAGCCCTGATGAGCGGATATTTTATACGCCTTTTGACATCATTTTCATATAGTTTTTAGTATGTTTTGTTTAGTTTTTATTAAGTTTTTATAGGTTTTAGTGTTAAATTCACATTTTTAGATTCTATTATAAGTTTTTGTGTTTTTATACAATTTTAGATATTTTCTGGCTGAAATTGATGTGCTGGAACAGAAGTCTGATTCAAAGACAGAGAAAGCACCGCAGATGCTGTCTGGATCTAACCTAGCTGCACTCGAAAGAGCTTTTTTGGAGCTATAGAAGTCCAAATCGAGTGTTCTTAATGACTATGAAAAGTCGACTTCTAGAGAATTCCAGCCATGTATAATAGTTTATACTTTGCGTCGGATTAAAAGGCACAAAAATGGCATCCAACGCCAGTTTCCTACCCCTTCCAGGCGTCCAACGCCCAAAGAGTAGAGCTCAGCGTCCAAACACCTAGAGAGGACCCCCTAGCCAGCGTTCAACACCCTAGGATCCTTATAGCATGCGGGCCCCAGAAGTGGATTTTAGCACTAAAAAGACTGTTTTACCCTTACTAGTCATTTGTTTAGTATTTAAGGGATTATATTTATGTTATTCGGACTTTCTTCGACCCTTTTACCATGCTTTAAATGTTTTACATTGTATTTTACATCATTATGAGTTTCTAAACCTCCTAGGTTGAGGGGAGGAACCCTGCTGAGTCCTATGAATTAATAAAAGTATTACTGTTTCTTCTTCGATCCGTGTTTGATTAATTCTAAGATGTATATTCGTACTTCAACATGGTGGATAGGTTGATTAGTGACAATCAGCTCTGTTCATCACATTAAGATGAACATACCTGACAAACACCCGCATCTACTTGGGTGCGTGTGAATACTTCAGTGGAAAGCACGCACCACCAGCTTGAATCATACATCTCTCAAACGACTAATCCACGACTTCAATGCGGACTTCTCGGGACACCAGTTCAGCCAATTTCGGGGAGATTCAGGTCTCTGTGGTAGATGCTAGAACCCTATGATACAACATTCTCTGATCCGAAAGATCCGACCTTGTTTGTGGAGTTTTGAGTAGGATTAATAAACCATTATTTTATGATTCATATTGTGTTTAATTGAGTAGTTTTTATCAAATTCTTGCCCATTTATTCATATGATTTGCATGAATTTACAATTCCTTCCAAAAACTATTCCAGGATTGAAAACTTGCTTCCTAGAGATCTTTTTATTGTGTATTTTAATTCTCCTTTATCCCATTCGATGCCGTGATCCGCGTGTTAAGTGCTTCAGGCTTCATAGGGCATGAATGGTTTAGAGAATAGAGAGAAAGCTTGCAAAAAGGGAAGGAGCACAAGAAATAAAGGAGACAACCAGCGGACAGCAACACACACGCGTCAGCAAATTGGATAAAATTACAGCGACGCATACGCGTGCTTGACGCGTACGCGTGGATTGAAGTTCGTGCAAATGACGCGAGAGCGTTCCTGATGTGCACGCGTGGAGAGAAAAATCACTGAATGACGCGTACACGTGACGGACACGTACGCGTGACATGCGCGATCTGCAGAAATTACAGAATACGCTGGAGACAGTTTCGGGCCACGTTTTGACCCAGATTTCAGCTCAGAAACACAGATTAAAGTCGGGGAACATGCAGAGACTCAGGATATCAGATCATAATTCACTTTTCATAATTTAGATGTAGTTTTTAGAGAGAGAGATTCTCTCCTCTCTCTTAGGATTAGGATTAGGATTAGGATTAGGATTTCTATTAGGATTAGGATTTCATCTTCTTCAATCACAGGTTCAATGTTCCTTTTTATTTATTTTCTCAAATTAACTTATGAATTTTTCCCATGTTGGATGTGATTTTTTTATTAATAATTGAGGTATTTCAGACATATAATTTTTATTTAGTTTCTTATATTCTTGGCTCTAGTTGAGTAATTGGTGACTCTTGAGTTATCAAACTCATCATGATTGATAATTGTTATCTTTGCTGATTGATTTAGATTCCTATAACTCTAGTCTTTCCTTAGGAGTTGACTAGGACTTTAGGTGTTAAATTGATTTGTCTACTTGACTGACCTTCATAGTTAGAGGTTGACTTAGTGGGAGCAAAAATATAATTCTAATCATCATTGATAAGGATAACTAGGATAGGACTTCCAGTTTTCATATCTTGCCAAGAGTTTTATTAGCTATTGATTTATTAATGCCCTGCAATTTATTTCTCTTGTTCGAACCTTTTTCAAAACCCCAAAAATACTGTTTTCCATAACCAATAATAAATCACACTTCCCTGCAATTCCTTGAGAAGATGATCCGAGGTTTAAATACTTCGGTTATCAATTTCAAAGGGGTTTGTTACTTGTGACAACCAAATGTTTGTACAAAAGGATTTTCTGTTGGTTTAGAAGCTATACTCACAACGCAATTATATTTTTGTATTTCTTTACCGATAGAAAGTCTGACGATTAGATTTTCTATCGGTAAAGAATTTCACAATTATAATCACGTTGTAAGTATAGCTTCTAGATCAACAGAAAATCCTTTTGTACAAAAGTTTTGGTTGTCACAATTAACAAACCCCTTTGAAATTGATAACCGAAGTATTTAAACCTAGGGTCGTCTTCTCAAGGAATTGCAGGGAGGTTTAATTTATTATTGGTTATGGAAAAAGATATGTTTTTGGGGTTTTTTAATGTATAAGATAAAAAGCAAGAATAGTAAATGGCAAAAGGAATAAACTAATAACTAGAAAAGCTCTTGACAAGGTATGAGAACTGGAAGTCATATCCTAGTTATCCTTATCAATTGTGATGAGAATTGGATTTTGCTCCCACTCTAACTACGAAGGTAAGTCAGGTGGATAAATCAATATGAATCCTCAAGTTCTAGTCTTTCCCTTGGAAAGACTAGAGTTAGTGGAATCCAAATTAATCATCAAAGAATTCCAATTTTCAGTCAACACCTCGAGTTTGATAACTCAAGCGTTACCATTTACTTAACCAAAGCCAAAAGAGAAAATTCTAAATTATTTATATCCTAAATAAAAGAAAGCAATCATAATTCTAAAATATCTCAAATTATATTAAATGAAGATATCAATTCTAACATGAAAAAGTTCATAAATTAAATTGGGAAAATAAATAAAAGGAACATTTAACCTGCGATGAAGAGAAGTAGTATGAACATAATAGAAATCCTAAATCCTAATCCTAATTCCTAAGAGAGAGGAGAGAGCCCCTCTCTCTAAAAACTACATCTAAATTATAAAAAGTGAATTATGATCTGATATCTTGAGTCTCTGCATGTTCCCTGACTTTAATCTGTGTTTCTGGGCCAAACTCTGGGTCAAAATGCGGCCCGAAACTGTCTCCAGCATATTCTGAAATTTCTGCAGATCACACAGGTCACACGTACGCGTCAGTCACGCATACGTGTCACTGTAATTTTGTCCGATTCGTGCGCACGCGTCAGCCATGCGTGCGCGTCGCTGTCCGCGGGTTGTCTCCTTTATTTCTTGCGCTCCTTCCCTTTTTTGCAAGCTTCCTCTCTATTCTCTAAGCCATTCCTGCCCTATGAAGCCTGAAACACTTAACACACATATCAAGGCATCGAATGGAAATAAGAGATGATTAAAATACACAAATTAAAGACTCTAGGAAACAAGTTTTCAATCATAGAAAAAATTGGGAAGGAATTGCAAATACATGCTAATCATATGAATAAGTGGGTAAAGACTTGATAAAAACCACTCAATTAAACACAATATGAATCATAAAATAATGGTTTATCAAAGTCTGATCGTCAAAATGGCACCATTGCCGGGGAATTGCAAACGTGTGCCTTATTATTGGTTATTGTAAATATTTAAAAAAAAAATTCATCTTATCTTATCTTAGTTTTAAATTTCAAAAATCAATTTTTTTTTCAAAAATCATATCTTTTTCAAAATATTTTCTTTTTGTTAGTTTTTGTTTCTATTTTCTCCTACTACTATGAACTCTCACCCCTTTGGCTATGAGTTTGGTTACAACTATGTTGCAGGAAGAGGAGACTACAGTGAGAACATGCATCAAGGTTAGAACATTCAAAGATGGGAGGAGCCACAAGGATTTGATCAATCCTCATGGCAACAACCACCTCTAATGGACTATCAACAACCATTCTGTGATGCATATCAAGGCAATGGCTATGGTGAGTGCTCTTTTGATTATCAACAACCACCACCATATGCCTATGAACCCCCTCCTCAACATGACTTTAGACCACCATACTCACAAGCCCCTTTCTGCCATTCACCTCCATATGACCCTAACCTATATCTACCATACCAACCACCCTATGAACCATGTGAACCATATATAGAACCACCCCAATTCCACCCCAATTACTCTGATGAGCGGATAATTTATACGCTTTTTGGCATTGTTTTTAGTATGTTTTTAGGATGATGTAGTTGGTTTTTAGTATATTTTTATTAGTTTTTAGTTAAAATTCACTTTTCTGGACTTTACTATGAGTTTGTGTGTTTTTCTGTGATTTCAGATATTTTCTGGCTGAAATTGAGGGTCCTGAGCAAAAATCTGATTCAGAGACTGAAAAGGACTGCAGATGCTGTTGGATTCTGACCTCCCTGCACTCGAAGTGGATTTTCTGGAGCTAAGAAGCCCAATTGGCGCGCTCTCAACGGCATTGGAAAGTAGACATCCTGGGCTTTCCAGCAATGTATAATAGTCCATACTTTGCCCGAGATTTGATGGCCCAAACCGGCGTGGCAAAACAGCCTCAGAAATTCCAGCGTTTAACGCTGGAACTGGCATAAAACTTGGAGTTAAACGCCCAAACTGGCATAAAAGCTGGCGTTTAACTCCAAGAAGAGTCTCTACACGAAAATGCTTCA
>NC_029777.3:73086707-73087979 GCF_000817695.3 Arachis duranensis
CATACAGCTTGCCATGGAAGGAGCCTTGCGTGCTTGAAGAAGAAGACAGTAGGAAAGCAGAGATTCAGAAGATGGAGCATCTCCAAAACCCCAACCTATTCTCCGTTACTGCAAAACAAGTACTTAATTCATGTTCTTTTGCTTTTCATAATCAATCCTGATAATTTCTGATATCCTGACTAAGATTTACAAGATAACCATAGCTTGCTTCAAGTCGACAATCTCCGTGGGATCGACCCTTACTCACGTAAGGTATTACTTGGACGATCCAGTGCACTTGCTGGTTAGTTGTGCGGGATTGCAAAAGTGTGATTGCAATTTCCTGCACCAAGTTTTTGGCGCCGTTGCCGGGGATTGTTCGAGTTTGGACAACTGACGGCTTATCTTGTTGCTTAGATTAGGACTGTTTTATCTTTGTTAGTTTAGAGTCTTTTAGTTGAGTCTAGTTTCATATTTTAAGTTTGGTGTCACTTGCATGTCTTTAGTCCCTTTTTGATCCGTAAAACTTCTAAGTTTGGTGTCCTCTTTGTGTTTTTCCCTTAAAATTTTCGAAAAATTAGTGTTTGATTTTCTAAAAATATTAAGTTTGGTGTCATTTTGTTGTTTTTCTCTTTCCTCATTTCAAAAATCAAATCTTTTTCATAAAAATCTTTCAATCATATCTTTTAATTGCTATTTTCAAAATCTTTTTAATTGACTAATTGATTCAGTTCTCAATTTGCTTTGATCTTATTTTCTTTTTAATTTTCGAATTTTTATTTTATTTTTTTATTATATTTTATTTTTTTTCGTTTAATTAAAAAAAAACTTTACTTGTGAATCCATATCATATTCCCTTTCTCCATCATGAACCTAAGTGGAATTGAACAGTCCAGAAGGACTCTGGGGTCATATGCTAACCCCATTACAGCTGCATATGGGAGTAGCATCTGTATACCTCCCATTAAAGCAAGCAGCTTTGAGCTAAATCCTCAACTCATTATCATAGTGCAGCAAAATTGCCAGTATTCCAGTCTTCCAGAGGAAGAACCTACTGAGTTTCTGGCACAGTTCCTACAAATTGCTGACACAGTACATGATAAAGAGGTAGATCAGGATGTCTACAGACTATTACTGTTTCCATTTGCTGTAAAAGATCAAGCTAAAAGGTGGTTGAATAACCAACCTACAGCAAGCATAAAAACATGGAAACAGTTATCAGACAAATTCCTGAATCAATTTTACCCTCCAAAAAGGATGACACAGCTAAGACTGGACATCCAAGGCTTTAAA
>NC_029777.3:73088228-73089006 GCF_000817695.3 Arachis duranensis
TTGCTAGAAATCAATATTTGTACTCTAGCAATGAGTTCTCCCCAAAAGAGGAAGTCATGGCAGTAGCCACTGATCCTAATCCTCAAGAACAGATGATTGAGCTTAATCAACAATTGCTCCTGATGACAGAACAGTTAGCAGAATTTAAAGAGATGCTCCATGAAACTAAAGTTGCTAACAAGAACATAGAACTGCAGTTGAATCAAGCAAAACAGCAAATATCTAAATAGATAACAGAGGAATGTCAAGCAGTTCAACTGAGGAGTGGGAGGACACTGAATAACACTGCTCAAAGTAGCAAAAAGCCAAACAAGAAACAATTGACCGAGGATAACCAAACCACTGTTCAAAATCCCTCTGAGGACAGTAAGAGCCCAGAGAGGAATGCTATTGGCATTCAAAAGCCAGAAAAGGAGGGAAAGCTGGCGTTAAACGCCCATTCCCTGCCCAGTTCTGGCGTTCAAACACCAGAAAAGAGGGAAAAGTTGGCGTTAAACGCCCATTTTCCACCCAATCCTGGCGTTCAAACGCAAAAGGGGAACCAGACACCTGAGAGTGCTGATAGTAATCCCTCTAAAAAGGCTTCTTCAACCACTTCTGTAAGGAATAAACCTGCAGCATCTAAGGTTGAAGAATATAAAGCCAAGATGCCTTATCCTCAGAAACTCCGCCAAGCGGAGCAGGATAAGCAATTTGCCCGCTTTGCAGACTATCTAAGGACTCTTGAAATAAAGATTCCGTTTGCAGAGGCACTTGAGCAAATACCTTCTTATGCTAA
>NC_029777.3:73092832-73093669 GCF_000817695.3 Arachis duranensis
GCCAGTAAGGGGCATTTTGGGCGTTAAACGCCAGAATGGGTACCATTCTGGGTGTTTAACGCCAGGAATGGTGCCATTTTGGGCGTTAAACGCCAGAATGGGTACCATTCTGGGTGTTTAACGCCAGGAATGGTGCCATTTTGGGCGTTAAACGCCAGAATGGGCACCATTCTGGGCGTTTAACGCCAGGTGTGCAGCATCCTGGGCGTTTAGAAAAACGCCCAGTGATAAAGGAATTCTGGCGTTTAACGCCAGCCAGGGCACCTGGCTGGGCGTTAAACGCCCAAAAGGGGCAACAAATGGGCGTTAAACGCCAGAATGGGTGCCATTCTGGGCGTTTAACGCCGGAAAGGTGGGGGGACCACAATTTTGTTTTCAAATCAAATTTTTTTCAAACTTTCCTTTTCTTACTCATATTTTTCTACAGAAACACATTTCAATCTCTCATCATTCACTTTCAAATTTTCAAAAATCTAAAATCATTCTTCAAATCTCTCAAATCATTCCCAAATTTTGTTCAAAAACTCACCCTTCTCTCAATTTCTTTCCATATCTTCTCAAATCTTCTTTCAAATTTTTCTTTTTTCGAAATCTCTCCTCCCCACCTTATAAATACACGTTTGGCCCCCCTTATTCCACCACACCATTCGAATTTACTCTTCCTCTCTCTCTCCTCTTTCCTTTCTTTTGCTTGAGGACAAGTAAACCTCTAAGTTTGGTGTGCTTTTCCGTGATCACTAAGCCAAGATTCATCAAGATCATGGCTCCTAAGGGAAAACAAACCAATTTAAGAGGAAAGAAAGAAAATAATCCAAAGAATCTTTGGAATCAAGAGAA
>NC_029777.3:73094283-73109323 GCF_000817695.3 Arachis duranensis
GAGGCTGGGGTGAAGATGGGAGTAGATGAGTTCATACCCATTGAACACCCAATCACCAAGAAGTCAATGGAAGGACAAGTGCAAGACAACTCTATCAAGAGGAGGGCGCAGGAATTCCTCCCTGAATTCCCAAGAATTGATTACTGGACCAGTCTAGAAGCATCTATCTCCAAGCTGCAAGAGACTATGGAGCAACTGAAGGAAGAACAGCAGAATCAGAACTGCATGCTCTGCAAATTGCTGAAGGAACAAGAGAAGCAGGGGCGTGAACTCCAAGAATTGAAACGCCAAAAGCTCTCATCTCAAGTTGAGGGAGCATCCACTTCTCAAAATCAAGGTTGTTGAGTCCTAACTCTATGAAAACCTCTATCATTAGGAGCCTATTTAAATTTTTGTTTTCTATTTTTATTTTCTAGTCTCATATTATATCCATTTTTGAGTCTTGTTCTTAATTCATAATTAATAAAATTGAAATTTTATGCCTTAAAAATATGAATGTCCTATGAATCCATCACCTCTCTTAAATGAAAAAATGCTTTAATCACAAAAGAACAAGAAGTACAGGATTTCGAAATTTATCATTGAAACTAGTTGAATTAGTTTGATGTGGTGACAATAATTTTTGTTTTCCGAATGAATGCTTGAACAGTGCATATGTATTTTGAATTTGTTGTTTTGAGAATGTTAAAAATTGTTGGCTCTCGAAAGAATGAGGAAAAAGAGAACTGTTATTGAGGATCTAAAAAATCATTAAATTGATTCTTGAAGCAAGAAAAAGCAGTGAATACAAAAAAAATTCGAAAAAAAGGGAGAAAGAAAAAGAAAGAAATGAAGTTGTGATCCAAGGCAAAAAGAGTGTGCTTAAGAACCCTGGACACCTCTAATTGGGGACTCTAGCAAAGTTGGGTCACAATCTGAAAAGGTTCACGCAATTATGTGTCTGTGGCATGTATGTATCCGGTGGTAATACTGGAAGACAGAGTGCTTTGGGCCACAGCCAAGACTCATACACTGGCTATGTTCAAGAATCATTATACTTAACTAGGATAATCAATAACACTATCTGAGTTCTGAGTTCCTATAGATGCCAATCATTCTGAATTTTAAAGGATAAAGTGAGATGCCAAAACTGTTCAGAGGCAAAAAGCTACTAGGCCCGCTCATCTAATTGGAGCTAAGTTTCATTGATATTTTGGAGTCTATAGTATATTCTCTTCTTTTTATCCTATTTTGATTTTCAGTTGCTTGGGGACAAGCAACAATTTAAGTATGGTGTTGTGATGAGCGGATAATTTATACACTTTTTGGTATTGTTTTTAGTATGTTTTTAGTATGATCTAGTTGGTTTTTAGTATATTTTTATTAGTTTTTAGCTAAATTTCACTTATTTGGACTTTACTATGAGTTTGTGTGTTTTTCTGTGATTTCAGGTATTTTCTGGCTGAAATTGAGGGTCCTGAGCAAAAATCTGATTCAGAGGCTGAAAAGGACTGCAGATGCTGTTGGATTCTGACCTCCCTGCACTCGAAGTGGATTTTCTGGAGCTACAGAAGCCCAATTGGCGCGAGATTATAATAGTCCATACTTTGCCCGAGATTTGATGGCCCAAACCGGCGTGGCAAAACAGCCTCAGAAATTCCAGCGTTTAACGCTGGAACTGGCATAAAACTTGGAGTTAAAGGCCCAAACTGGCATAAAAGCTGGCGTTTAACTCCAGAAAAAGTCTCTGCACATGAAAGCTTCAATGCTCAGCCCAAGCACACACTAAGTGGACCCAGAAGAGGATTTTTACGTCATTTACTCATTTCTGTATACCCTAGATTACTAGTTCACTATTAATAGGATCTTTTGACATTGTATCCGTCAAGAGAATCCGGAAGGTCTAAACCTTGTCTGTGGTATTCTGAGTAGGATTCAATGATTGAATGACTGTGACGAGCTTCAAACTCCTGAAGGCGGGGCGTTAGTGATAGACGCAAAAGAATCACTGGATTCTATTCCGGCCTGATTGAGAACCGACAGATGGATAGCCGTGCCGTGACAGGGTGCGTTGAACATTTCCACTGAGAGGATGGGAGGTAGCCACTGACAACGGTGAAACCCTTGCATACAGCTTGCCATGGAAGGAGCCTTGCGTGCTTGAAGAAGAAGACAGTAGGAAAGCAGAGATTCAGAAGATGGAGCATCTCCAAAACCCCAACCTATTCTCCGTTACTGCAAAACAAGTACTTAATTCATGTTCTTTTGCTTTTCATAATCAATCCTGATAATTTCTGATATCCTGACTAAGATTTACAAGATAACCATAGCTTGCTTCAAGCCGACAATCTCCGTGGGATCGACCCTTACTCACGTAAGGTATTACTTGGACGACCCAGTGCACTTGCTGGTTAGTTGTGCGGGATTGCAAAAGTGTGATTGCAATTTCGTGCACCATACTCCCAAGAACCACCACCTCAATATACACCATCTCCATATCCATCAATCCAAGAGCACTATGATCCTACTTATGATAGCCGAGCGCAACAAGAATCAAGGGATCATTTCAAGGAAATAGTGGAAAAATTTCATGCAACCCTTCACCAACTAGATCAAGCGATAAATCAATTACCTTCCCGACGTTCGGTCATTCAAGGAACCCCATGGCTTCATGTGGAGAATCTACTGAAGAACATGGCATGAAGGAGAAGTTGGAAACTCCGGTGGACAGTGAGCAGCACGATTCGGTATTGGAACAATTGGAAGAAGCTAGGCCTGCCATTGAAGAGGAAGAAGTGGTTGAAGACTTAGGAGATGCTGACCCTCCATGGGAAAGTCAAGTTATAGAGCCTCTTTCGAAGACATTTGAAACTGATGTTGAGGAGGGTGTACAACCTCCAAGGCATCTCATGATTGAAGACTTTGAAATGGATGATCAAGAGATGGATTTGATCATTGATGAATTTTTATCTACATTTGAATCTTCTCCTATTGGACTTGACATGGAGATAAAAGAAGAGGAAGCACAACCTCCCATGCCCTTGGTGAACAATGAAGAAGAGATTGAATTGGAAGAAATCTACCAAGAGGAAGAGGTTGATATCGAAGAAGATTGCAAAGAGGTGGAAGTTGTCAAAGAAGAGCACAAGGGAGTAGAGCTTACAAGATCATTAGAAACACCTCTCCCAAAGCCATTACCGTCCAATCTAACATTCAAGTGGGAAAAATTCCTACCCTTATCCTTTACTTTCCCACTTGAATATGGGCTACTGGAGACGGATGGTCAACTTAGAGCTCTTTGTGGCATTAAGAGTAAGAGGAAGATGGTCAGTGGTAAGAACTGTCCTGCAAGGTTTATTATGGTTTGAAGCTTTAAGTTTAAACACAAAAGTTGGTGTAGAGCTCAATTGAATGGGTATAGGATGTTGTTTGGCCGCTTCAGTGAGAATTTAAACTGCTTGCCACCCGGATGGAACAATATTGCTCAACAAGAAGACGGGTGCAAAAGCAAGATTTGGGACCCCGGAATTCATTCTGACAATCAACACTCTTGGGGCCTTGTCACTTGCTTTAACTTACTTGAAGGCTTTCTGCGCTTAGTTTGGGATCCCGGAGGCTACTGAAATTTCAAACATTGGTGGAGATTTTTGGATGAATTCAAGCACAAGCCACCATAACAATGAGCTCGCCAAATGTCCAACTTAAGGACTTTAAATAAAAGTGCTAGGTGGGAGACAACCCACCATCGTATGATCGTTCATTATTCAGTTTCGTTTGTTTTTGAATTTTGATTGAACCTGGAATTTTGCATAACATTCATTGCATTGCATTTTGCATACTGCATTAAAAAAAAAGAAGGGGGATCGACGCGCAAACGTCTACGACGCGCACGCGTCGTATGTGACTACGCAACTAAACAGTGAGTTGTGCGAGAGACGCTCGGGAGGGGTGCGTGGCGCACAAGCCACCCCATGCGTATGTGTACCTCACGCGTGCGCTTCCCCTGCGATATTTGCCACCCACACGTAAGCATCAACGACGCATACGCGTGGATACCCAAATCGACGTAAAGAGCACCTGGACAGAGGATTGTGCTGCCCTTGCGAGGGTCTTGTGCGAAAGGCACAAATTCATTCACGCGTACGCGTCCCTGACGCGTGCGCGTCTTGTTTCCTTTATGGCCCCCACGCGTATGCATGGGCGACGCTTATGCGTCGCATGGCTCGTTCAGTTTTTACGCGTTCGCATCTTTCTTCTCTCCTTTCTACTTCTTTCTTCCTTCTTTCTTACTTTCTTCTTTTTCATTCCTTTAACCTCTCACCCCTCTTCACTTCCATCCTATTTCATTTAATTTATTTGCATACTTTCATTCATTTCATTATTTTCATTGGTGTTAGAAATGTATTTGGGTCATTATTTCCTATATTTTGCTTGTGGATTATTAAGGAATTGTTTGACAATTATACATTATTTTTATAGGGTTGCTTGCATATTCAATTTAATACTTTTCACAACTTATTTCCCATGCATGCTATGTGTTTGTGAAAACGCCCATATGGCATTGTGACTTCTTCATTATTCTATCCTTCTACTTTAATGCCTGTTTTTCACCAAACCCTTCCAATATTTTATTAATTAAATATAATTGTCAATACAAACATTATTGTTAGTTTCTTATGACTGATAATACATTTTGGCTTTTAATGCTTGATCTATGCTACTCATGCCTTTGCCAGCATGCCAATAAACATCTTGCATTTAATTGCCTCAATTTATCATGCTATATTCCCATTCATGTCCTAATTTCATGGAGTCGCGACCATGTGTTAACGACATTCTTCTTTACTTTGGCATGATTATCACTCATACTGCCCTCTTCCTTACTCTATCCCTATGACTTCATGTCCCTTTCTCTTCTCCCTTTTCAGGATGGCTACCAAGAAGGGTAAAGAGAAAGCCTCTATAACGAGCACCAGCTGAGGAACTACAACCCCCGCCCACCTGCACATCTTTGCATACACCGAGGACGGTGCAATCTTTAAGTGTGGGGAGGTCGATACCAATCTCCATGGGTTAGTTAGTCCCTTCTCAACACCAATTTTTAATTTTCCCTGTTAGTTCATTGCTGCATTTGCATGTGTATTTGCATGTTTGATTGCATACTTTACAACCACTTGGTTAAAGTAAGAATTTCTTTTTCAAGAAACTTTTTAGAGCATTTCACTAATTTGAATTAAACTTTTCGAAAAACTTGTTTGAAGAAATTTTATTTTGGAATATGGTTTAGAGCTCGAACACATAAAACCAGTGAGATTTTGAGCCTATTTGAATTGGTTGCATTTTATCAACAAATATTTTATTTTTGGTGTGTATTTTTCTCTCTAAAATTGTGATCTTTATCTTTCTTGATTCTATATTTCCATTGTTTAATGTATGCATACACTTATATGATTAAGGCCTTGTTTCATTGAGCTCACATACCCATATGGCCTTAACCCTTCATTACCCCTTGCAAACCAATTTGAGCCTATTTTACCCCCTTTTATTCTTTACTTTAGCACATCATTAACTCTAAGCGAAAAACAATAATGTCCTTAATTTAAATCCTTAGTTAGCTTAGACCAAGTGAGAGTGCTTATGATTTAAGTGTGGAAAAAGTGGATTTGGAAACGTTTGGTTTGAGAATTGAGTATGTTAGACTTTCTGTGAAAATGTGAAAAATGTTGAGAACATGTTTATGCATTCAATACCTTAATCGTATGCATTGAGAAAAACAAAAGAAAAGAAAAATAAAAAAGAAAAATAATAAAAAAAGAGAGAAAAAGAAAAGAAAAAAGAGCAGAAAAATAAAAAGGGGAAAACATGCCCAAAGTATATGGTGAAATCAATGCATATGAGTAGTACTTAAATTTGAAATGCATGAATATGTGGTAAACATAGTTAATGAGCAGTTAGATCTTGTATTGTGATTATATGGATTGTCTTAAGTTAGGTGGGAAAAGTTTATGTTAATTAAGGATTTAGATTTTAGTCCACTTGGCCAAATACAATCTTACCTTGACCCTAACCCCATTATAACCCTTAAAAGACCTCTTGATATGTGTATCTGATGAGCGGATAATTTGTACACTTTTTGGCATTGTTTTTGTTATGTTTTTGGTATGATCTAGTTAGTTTTTAGTATATTTTTATTAGTTTTTAGTTAAAATTCACTGTTCTGGACTTTACTATGAGTTTGTGTGTTTTTCTGTGATTTCAGGTATTTTCTGGCTGAAATTGAGGGACCTGAGCAAAAATCTGATTCAGAGACAGAAAAGGACTGCAGATGCTGTTGGATTCTGACCTCCCTGCATTCGAAGTGGATTTTCTAGAGCTACAGAAGCCCAATTGGCGCGCTCTCAACGGCGTTGGAAAGTAGACATCCTGGGTTTTCCAGCAATATATGATAGTCCATACTTTGCCCAAGATTTGATGGCCCAAACCGGCGTTCAAAGTCACCCTCAGGAATTCCTGCGTTAAACGCCGGAACTGGCACCAAAATGGGAGTTAAACGCCCAAACTGGCACTAAAGCTGGCGTTTAACTCCAAGAAGAGTCTCTGCACGAAAATGCTTCATTGCTCAGCCCAAGCACACACCAAGTGGGCCCGGAAGTGGATTTTTATGTCTTTTACTCATCTCTGTACACCTTAGGCTACTAGTTTTCTATAAGTAGGACCTTTTACTATTGTATTTTCATCTTTGGACATCTAGTTCTTAGATCATGATAGGGAGCTTTTGATCATGTTTTTATGATTGAACCCTCATTGGGAGGCTGGCCATTCGGCCATGCCTAGACCTCGTTCTTATGTATTTTCAACGGTGGAGCTTCTACACACCATAGATTAAGGTGTGGAGCTCTGCTGTACCTCGAGTATTAATGCAATTACTATTGTTCTTCTATTCAATTCCGCTTGTTCCTGTTCTAAGATATCACTTGTTCTTCAAATTGCAAAAGAATCACTGGATTCTATTCCGACATGATCGAGAACCGACAGATGAATAGCCGTGCTGTGACAAAGCGCGTTGAACATTTTCACTTAGAGGACGGGACTGTAGCCATTGACAATGGTGATGCCCAACATAAAGCTTGCCATGGAAAGGAGTAAGAAGGATTGGATGAAGACAGTAGGAAAGCAGAGAGACGAAAGGGAAGGCATCTTCATGCGCTTATCTGAAGTTCCTACCAATGAATTACATAAGTATCTCTATCTTTACCTTTGTGTTATTTTCGTTCATCACCATATCCATTTGAGTTTGCCTGACTAAGATTTACAAGATGACCATAGCTTGCTTCAATACTAACAATCTCCGTGGGATCGACCCTTACTCGCGTAAGGTTTATTACTTGGACGACCCAGTGCACTTGCTGGTTAGTTGTGCGAAGTTGTGTAATGCCATGGTATTGAGCTACCAAGTTTTTGGGGTTCATGACCGGGGATTATGAGAGTTGTGAAAAGTATTGTTCACAATTTCGCGCACCAGTATCTGTGCATTAATTCTTTGTTGATTGGTAGAAGAAAAGAAAGCCTTAGAAAGCAAGGTTAGTAGAGAATTGAGAGATCGAACCTTAAACACTTGAGCGATTAGAGTGTATACACTTCCAGTGAGGGTTCGATGCTCGATTCCTTGTTCCCTGCCTTCATGAGCTATTTTCTTCTTGCAAGTTATTTGTACTTTATTTTTGTGATTTGAATTAGTGAAATCCATTTCATATCTGTTCTTGAAAGATTTATTTACCTTTTCACCAAGTAGGTAGAATCATTTTAGCATGTAGTTGCATTCACATTCATAGGCTGCATTGCATGAGTCTTGCTTTTCCCTACTCATTTATTTTATCTTATCTCCTTAAGCTAAGCATGAGGACATGCTAATGTTTAAGTGTGGGGAGGTTGATAAACCATTATTTTATTATTCATATTGTGTTTAATTGAGTGGTTTTTATCAAATTCTTGCCCACTTATTCACATGATTTGCATGAATTTACAATTTCTTCCCAAAACTGTTCCAGGATTGAAAACTTACTTCCTAGATATCTTTTTATTGTGTATTTTAATTCTCTTTTATACCATTCGATGCCATGATCCGTGTGTTAAGTGTTTCAGGCTTCATAGGGCAGGAATGGCTTAGAGAATAGAGAGGAATCTTGCAAAAAGGGAAGGAGCACAAGAAATAAAGGAGACAACCACCGGACAGCGACGCGCACGCATGGCTGATGTGTGCGTACAAATTGGACAAAATCACAGTGACACGTACGCGTGCTTGACACGTACGCGTGGATTGGAGTTTGCGCAAACGACGCGAGAGCGTGCATGACGCGCACTTATGAGCAGATAATTTATACACTTTTTGGCATTATTTTTAGGTAGTTTTTAGTAGGATCTAGCTACTTTTAGGGATGTTTTCATTAGTTTTTATGCTAAATTTACATTTCTAGACTTTACTATGAGTTTGTGTGTTTTTTTGTGATTTCAGGTAATTTCTGGCTGAAATTGAGGGACCTGAGCAAAACTCTGATAAAAGGCTGACAAAGGACTACTGATGTTGTTGGATTCTGACCTCCCTGCACTCGAAATGGATTTTCTAGAGCTACAGAACTCCAAATGGTGCGCTATTAATGGCGTTGGAAAGTAGACATCCAGAGCTTACCAGCAATATATAATAGTTCATACTTTATTTGAGATTAGATGACGTAAACTGGCGCTCAACGCCAGTTCCATGCTGTATTTTGGAGTCAAACGCCAGAAACACGTCACGAACCAGAGTTGAACGCCAAAAACACGTTACAACTTGGCGTTCAACTCCAAAAGAAGCCTCTGCATGTGTAAAGCTCAAGCTCAGCCCAAGCACACACCAAGCGGGCCCCGAAAGTGGATTTATGCATTAATTACCTATTTCTGTAAACCCTAGTAGCTAGTCTAGTATAAATAGGACATTTTATTATTGAATTAGACATCCTGGATTGTATTTTTGATCCGGTGATCATGTTTTGGGGATTGGCCATTCGGCCATTCCTAGACCTTCATCACTTATGTATTTTCAATGGTGGAGTTTCTACACACCATAGATTAAGGGTGTGGATGTCTGCTGTACCTCGAGTTTCAATGCAATTACTACTATTCTCTATTCAATTCAGTTTATTCCTTTTCTAAGATATTCGTTGCACTTCACCATGATGAATGTGATGATCCGTGACACTCATCATCATTCTCACCTATGAACGCGTGACTGACAACCACCTCTGTTCTACCTTAGACCGAACGCATATCTCTTGGATTCCTTAATCAGAATCTTCGTGGTATAAGCTAGAATTGATGGCGGCATTCATGAGAATCCGGAAAGTCTAAACCTTGTCTGTGGTATTCCGAGTAGGATTCAGGGATTGAATGACTATGATGAGCTTCAAACTCACGATTGTTGGGCATGATGACAAACGCAAAAGAATCATGGATTCTATTCCGACATGATCGAGAACCGACAGATGATTAGCCGTGCCGTGACAGAGCATTTGGACCTTTTTCACTGAGAGGATGGGATGTAGCCATTGACAACGGTGATGCCCTACATACAGCTTGCCATGGAAAGGAGTAAAAAGGATTGGATGAAGGCAGTAGGAAAACAGAGATTCAGAAGGAGCACAACATCTTCATACGCCTATTTGAAATTTCCACCGATGATCTACATAAGTATCTTCATCTTTATTTTATGTTTTATTTATTATTATTTTCGAAAACCAATATAACCATTTATTATCCACCTAACTGAGATTTACAAGATGACCATAGCTTGCTTCATACCAACAATCTTCGTGGGATCGACCCTTATGCACGTAAGGTTTATTACTTGGACGACCCAGTGCAATTGCTGGTTAGTTGTGCGAAGTTGTGAAGTTATGTTTGGACCATGGCATCATGCACCAAGTTTTTGGTGCCATTACCAGGGATAGAACGAACATGAATGCCATTATTAGAAATCACAATTTTGCTTATCAAGTTTTTGGCGCCGTTGCCGGGGGTTGTTCGAGTTTGGACAACTGACGGTTCATCTTGTTGCTCAAATTAGGTAATTTTCTTTTCAAAAATTTATCCCTATTTTCAAAAAAAAATATTCTATGACTTTAGAATTTTTAAGAATGGATTCTAGAGTTTCATGTAACAAGTTGAAGCCTGACTAGCTGTAAAGCCATATCCAAATTCTTTTGGATTGAGGCTTCCACCTGTCAACATAAAAGGCATGTATATGGAGTTGGATGAAGTATCAGCTGTTGCATGCCTAATTTATATCCTAAAACTGGCTAGACATTAAGCCATGTCCAACCCTTGGATTGGAGCTTTAGGCTAACATTGAAAGATTCCTGGAATTCTTATTAAAAAATTTTGAATTTCTTATTTTCTTTTTCCTATAAAATTTCAAAAAATATATACAAAAATTATAAAATTATATAAACCAAAAATATTTTGTGTTTCTTGTTTGAGTCTTCTGCCATGTTTTAAGTTTGGTGTCAATTGCATATTCATTTTGTTCTTACATTTTTCGAAAATTCATGCATTCATAGTGTTCTTCATGATCTTCAAGTTGTTCTTGGTAAGTCTTCTTATTTGATCTTTAAATTTTCTTGTTTTGTGTTGTATGATGTTTTTCATGTGCATTTTTGCATTCATAGTGTCTAAACATGAAAGATTTCTAAGTTTGGTGTCTTGCATGTTTTCTTTGCATCAAAAGTTTTTCAAAAATATGTTCTTGATGTTCATCAGGATCTTCAAAGTGTTCTTGGTGTTCATCTTAATATTCATAGTGTTCTTGCATGCATTATTGGTTTTGATCCAAAAATTTTCATGTTTTGGGTCTTTTTTATGTTTTTCCTCTCATCATTAAAAATTCAAAAATAAAAAAATTTCCTTATTTCTCTCAAAATTTCGAAAATTTGAGTTGACTTAGTTAAAAATTGTTAAAACTTAGCTATTTCTTATAAGTCAAGTCAAATTTTCAACTTTAAAAAAATTCTTATCTTTTCAAAAACTTCTTCAAAAAATCAATTCTCTTTCATTTTTTATTTTATTTTTCGAAAAGTTAAAAATATTTTTCAAAATCTTCTTCTTAATTTTATTTCAAATTTTCGGAACTTAACTAACAAGTAATGTGATTGATTCAAAAATTTGAAGTGCTACTTTCTTGTTAAGAAAGGTTTAATCTTTAAATTCTAGAATCATATCTTTTAGTTTCTTGTTAGTCAAGTAATTAATTTTAATTTTAAAAATTAAATCTTTTCAACTATATCTTTTTAATCATATCTTTTCTATCATATCTTTTTCAAAAATTTGATTTCAAAATATCTCTTCTAACTTCTTATCTTTTCAAAATATCTCTTTTCAACTAACTAATTGACTTTTTGTTTGTATCTTATCTTTTTCAAAACCATCTAACTACTTTTCCCTCTCTAATTTTTGAAAATTTCTCCCTCCTTTTTAAAATTCTTTTTTTAAATTAATTAATTGTTTTAAATTTTAATTCTAATTTTATTTCTTCCTTTAATTTTCGAAAATCACTAACTTATTTTTCAAAATTTATTTTCGAAAACTCCTCCCTTTCATCTTCTTCTATTTATTAATTTATTTACTAACACTTCTCTTCATCTCAAGAATATGAACCTATCTTCACCCTTGTGTTTAGATTCTTCATTCTTCTTCACTCTTATCCCCTTCTTCTTCTACTAACATAAAGGAATCTCTATACTGTGACATACAGGATTACTCTTCCTTTGCTGTTCTCTTCTTTCTCATATGAGCAGGAACAAAGAAAAAGGCATTCTTGTTGAAGCTGATCCGGAACCTGAAAGGACTCTGAAGAGGAAACTAAGAGAAGCTAAATTACAACAATCCAGAGACAACCTTACTGAAATTTTTGAACAAGAAAAGGATATGGCAGCCGAACCTAACAACAATAATGCAAGGAGGATGCTTGGTGATTACACTACACCTACTTCCAAGTTTGATGGAAGAAGCATCTCAATCCCTACTATTAGAGCAAACAATTTTGAGCTGAAACGTCAACTGGTTGCTCTACTGCAACAGAACTGCATGTTCCATGGACTTCCATCAGAAGATCCCTACTAGTTTTTAACTGAGTTGTTGCAGATCTGTGAGACTGTTAAGACTGATGGAGTAGATCCTAAAGTCTACAGGCTCATGCTTTTCCCCTTTGCTATAAGAGACAGAGCTAGAATATGGTTGGGTTCACAACCTAAAGATAGCCTGGACTCATGGGATAAGCTGGTCGTGGCCTTCTTAGCTAAGTTCTTTCCTCCTCAAAAGCTGAGCAAGCTTAGAGTGGATGTTCAGACCTTCAAACAAAAAGATGGTGAATCCCTCTATGAAGATTGGGAAAGATACAAGCAGATGACCAAAAGGTGTCCTTCTGGCATGCTTTCAAAGTGGACCATTTTGGATATATTCTATTATGGTCTATCTGAATTCTCTAAGATGTCACTAGACCACTCTGCAGGTGGATCCATCCACCTAAAGAAAATGCCTGCAGAAGCTCAAGAACTCATTGACATGGTTGCAAATAACCAATTCATGTATACTTCTGAGAGGAATTCTGTGAGTAATGGGATGCCTTAGAGGAAGGGAGTTCTTGAAATTGATGCTCTGAATGCCATACTGGCTCAGAACAAAATGTTGACTCAACAAGTCAACATGATTTCTCAAAGTCTGAATGGATGGCAAAACGCATCCAACAGTACTAAAGAGGCATCTTCTGAAGAAGAAGCTTATGATCTTGAGAACCCTGCAATAGCAGAGGTAAATTATATGGGTGAACCTTATGGAAACACCTATAATTCATCATGGAGAAATCATCCAAATTTCTCATGGAAGGATCAACAAAAGCCTCAACAAGGCTTTAATAATAGTGGAAGAAATATGCTCAGCAATAGCAAGCCTTATCCATCATCTTATCAGCAACAGACAGAGAATTCTGAGTAGAGCACTCCTAATTTAGCAAACTTAGTGCCTGATCTGTCTAAGGCCACTTTAAGTTTCATGAGTGAAACAAGGTCCTCTATTAGAAATTTAGAGGCACAAGTGGGCCAGCTGAGTAAGAAAATCACTGAAACTCCTCCTAGTACTCTCCCAAGCAACACTGAAGAGAATCCAAAAAGAGAGTGCAAGGCCATTGACATAATCAACATGGCCAAACCTGGAGTGAAAGGAGAGGGCGTGAATCCCAATGAAGAAGACCTCATAGAACGTCTCTCAAGCAAGAAGGAGTTCCCTATTGAGGACCTAAAGGAATTTGAGGCTCATATAGAGACCATAGAGATTCCATTAAACCTCCTTCTGCCATTCATGAGCTCTGAAAACTATTCTTCCTCTGAAGAGGATGAAGATGTAACTGGAGAGAAAGTTGCTCAATATCTAGGAGCCATCATGAAGCTGAATGTCAAATTGTTTGGTAATGACACTTGGGAAGGTGAACCTTCCTTGATCATTAATGAACTAGATACATGGATTCAGCAAACTTTACCTCAAAAGAGACAAGATCCTGGTAAATTTTTAATACCTTGTACCAAAGGCACCATGACCTTTGAGAAGGCTCTGTGTGACCTAGGGTCAGGCATAAATCTTATGCCACTCTCTGTAATGGAAAAGCTGGGGATCATTGAGGTATAGCCTACCATATTCTCATTGCAAATGGCAGACAAGTCAGTAAGACAAGCTTATGGATTGGTAGAGGACATGTTAATGAAGGTTGAAGGCCTTTACATCCCTGCTGATTTCATAATCTTAGACACTAGGAAGGAGGAGGATGAATGCATCATCCTTGGAAGACCTTTCCTAGCTACATCAGGAGCTGTGATAGATGTTAACAGAGGAGAATTAGTCCTTCAATTGAATAGGCACTACCTTGTGTTTAAGACCCAAGGGCGTTCTTCTATAACAATGGAGAGGAAGCATGAAAAGCTTCTCTCAATACAGAGTCAAACAGAGCCCCCAAAATCAAACTCTAAGTTTCGTGTTGGGAGGCCACAGCAAAACTCTAAGTTTGGTGTTGAATCTCCACATCCAAACTCTAAGTTTGGTGTTGGGAGTCTACAACATTGACCTGATCACCTGTGAGGCTCCATGAGAGCCCACTGTCAAGCTAGTGACACTAAAGGAGTGCTTATTGGGAGGCAACCCAATTTTTATTTATCTAATTTTATTTTTCTTTTATTGTTCTTTTATGTTTTATTAGGTTCATGATCATGTGGAGTCACAAAATAAATACTAAAATTAAAAACATAATAAAAAACAACAGAAGAAAAAGCACACCCTGGAGGAAGGGTTTACTGGCGTTTAAACGCCAGTAAGGAGCATCTGGAACAGAGCATGATCTGGCGTTTAACGCCAGAAACAAACAGCATTCTGGCGTTCAGACGCCAGGAATACACCCTGAGGAGAGCTGGCGCTGAACGCCAGAAACAAGCATGGAACTGGCGTTCAACGCCAGAAACATGCTGCAAATGGTTGTTGAACGCCCAAAACAAGCATGAAGCTGGCGTTCAACACCAGAAACAAGTATCAATCTGGCGTTGAACACAAGGATTGCATGCAGAGGGCATTTTACACGCCTCATTGGTGCAAGGATGTAAATCCTTGACACCTCAGGATCTGTGGACCCCACAGGATCATCTCAGGATCTGTGGACCCCACAGGATCCCCACCTACCTCAACTCACCTTCTCTCCTCTTCACACAATCCAATAAACACTCTTCCCAAAACCCTTCACCAATCACCTCAATCTCTTTTCCCCATCACCTCTTCACCACTCACATCCATCCACTCTTCCCCATAAACCCCACCAACCTTCAAAATTCAAAATCTCTTTCCCACCCAAACCCACCCTAAATAGCCGAACCTACTGATGAGCGGATAATTTATACGCTTTTTGGCATTGTTTTTAGTATGTTTTTAGTATAGTCTAGTTAGTTTTTAGTATATTTTTATTAGTTTTTAGTTAAAATTCACTTTTCTGGACTTTACT
>NC_029777.3:73115629-73116502 GCF_000817695.3 Arachis duranensis
AAAAGAAAAATGAAAAAGATTTGATTTTTGAAAATGATTTTGAAAAGATAGGATTTTTAAAATTGAAAATTTGACTTGACTTATAAAAAATAGCTAATTTTTAAAAATTTTTGACTAAGTCAACTCAAATTTTTGTAAATTATGAGCAAAATAAGGAAAAGATATATATATTTTTTATTTTTGAATTTTTAATGAGGAGAGAGAAAAACAACAAAAATGACTCATAACATGAAAATTATGAATCAAAACACATGATGCATGCAAGAACACTATGAATGTCAAGATGAATACCAAGAACACCTTGAAGATCATGATGAACATCAAGAACGTATTTTTGAAAAAATTTTGATGCAAAGAAAACATGCAAGACACCAAACTTAGAAATCTTTAATGCATGGACTCTTACAAACAAAAAATGCATATGAAAAACAATAAACAACACAAAACAACAAATCATCAAGATCAAACAAGAAGACTTGTCAAGAACAACTTGAAGATCATGAAGAACATTATGAATGCATGAATTTTTTCGAAAAATGCAAGAAAAAATTTTTAAAGCATGCAATTGACACCAAACTTAAAAATTAACACAAGACTCAAACAAGAACACAAAATATTTTTTATTTTTATGATTTTCTAATTTTTTTTGTATTTTTATTAATTTATTGAAATTAGAGAAGATCAAAGAATCATGAGAGAGGAACAACAAAGACAAGGAAGAGACATTGAGGAGCTCAAGCACTCCTTAGGAGCTTCAAGAGGAAGAACAAGCCGCCATCACTAAGGTGGACCCGTTCTTTATTTTTCTGTTTTTCAAATTTTAGTGTTTATGTTTATCTATGTTTGTGTCTTGTGATCATTAGTGTCTTAGTG
>NC_029777.3:73117609-73118573 GCF_000817695.3 Arachis duranensis
ACCCCCTTTGCTCACCAAAGAACTGGCTGATTTGTCTAGGCAGAAACTACCTCAAAAGAGGTAGGATCCTGGGAAGTTTTCAATACCTTGTATCATAGGCACCATGACCTTCAAGAAGGTTTTGTGTGACTTAGGGTCAAGTGTAAACCTCATGCCTCTCTCTGTAATGGAGAAGTTAGGGATCTCTGAGGTACAAGCTGCAAAAATCTCACTAGAGATGGCAGACAACTCAAGAAAACAAGCCCATGGACTTGTAGAGGATGTTCTGGTTAAAGTTGAAGACCATTACATCTCTACCGATTTCATAGTCCTAGAGACTGGGAAGTGCATGGATGAATCCATCATCCTTGGCAGACCCTTCCTAGCCACAGCAAAGGCTGTGATTGATGTTGATAGAGGAGAGTTGATCATTCAAGTGAATGAAGAATCCTTGGTGTTTAAGGCCCAAGGATATCCCTCTGTCATCATGGAGAGGAAGCATGAAGAGCTTCTCTCAAAAACAGAGCCCCCACAGTCAAACTCTAAGTTTGGTGTTGGGAGGTGGTGGACGAAATTGTGATTACTATCTTTTGAGCTTTAGCATATATTTACTCTTATGGCACTGTTTATTTTCACAACTCCGTTCAACTAACCAGCAAGTGTACTGGGTCGTCCAAGTAATAAACCTTACGTGAGTAAGGGTCGAATCTACAGAGATTGTTGGTATGAAGCAAGCTATGGT
Organism: Arachis duranensis; assembly: GCF_000817695.3. NCBI lineage: Eukaryota > Viridiplantae > Streptophyta > Magnoliopsida > Fabales > Fabaceae > Arachis > Arachis duranensis. The sequence goes on from NC_029777.3 coordinate 73,118,331, forward strand.
CACCTTGTAAGTCTCAGTCATGCAGATTAAATTGGTTTATGATTTTTTGGAATAATTAATAAAAAGGAATAATAAAAGGGATAGAATACTTATGCAGATTCATTGATGGGAATTTCAGATAAGCGGATGGAGATGCTGTAGAGCCCAAGGACGCCTGCTCTCCTATTGCTTCTACTCAATCCTTCTTACTCCTTTCCATGGCAAGCTTTGTATAGGGGTTCACCATCAACTGTGGCTACTTTC
>NC_029777.3:73131749-73132865 GCF_000817695.3 Arachis duranensis
ATGTCCATTAGGACTTGGTCCAACCTTGATTAAAGTTGACCCTTCTTGTGTAGGGTCGTTCATCACCTTGCATCATGGGTAAATGAAACGCCAACCTCACATTTTCCGGACTGAAATCTAAGTATTTCCCCCGAACCATTGTGAGATAGTTCTTTGGATTCGGGTTCATACGTTGATCATGGTTCCTAGTGATCCATGCATTAGCATAGAACTCTTGAACCATCAATATTCCAACTTGTTGCATGGGGTTGGTTATGACTTCCCAACCTCTTTTTTGGATTTCATGTCGGATTTCCGGATACTCATTCTTTTTGAGCTTGAAAGGGACCTCGGGGATCACCTTCTTCTTTGCCACAACATCATAGAAGTGGTCTTGATGGCTCTTGGAGATGAATCTCTCCTTCTCCCATGACTCGGAAGTGGAAGCTTTTGCCTTCCCTTTCCCTTTTCTAGAGGATACTCCGGTCTTGGGTGCCATTGATGGTGAAAGAAAAAAATAAAAAGTTTAGGCTTTTTACCACACCAAACTTAAAAGTTGCTCGTCCTCGAGCAAAAAAGAAAAGAAGAGTAGAAGAAGAAGAAGAGAATGTTGGTAGAGAAGTAGAGGAGGGGGTTCGGTTATATGAGAGAAGAAGGGGTTTTTGTTATGTGAAAATGAAGAAGAAAGGAGAGGTATTTATAGGGAGGGGGAGGGTTAGGTTTCGGCCAAATTGGGTGGGAATGGGTGGGAAATTGAATTTGAATTTTATGAGGGTAGGTGGGGTGTATGGGGAAGAGGAGGTTGATGTGAATGGTGCATGGGGAAATTGGGAAGAGGAGTTGAGGTGATTGGTGAAGGTTTTTGGGAAGTTTGACATTGAAAATGAGATTTGGATTAGGAGAGTGTGATTAGGATTAAAAGAAAAGGGTAGGTGGGGATCCTGTGGGGTCCACAGATCCTGAGGTGAAAAGAAATACCATTCCTTCACCCTATAGGCGTGTAAATTGCCTTCATGCATCATTCTGGCGTTCAAACGCCCATTGGTGCATGTTCTGGGCGTTAAACGCCCATGTGATGCTTGTTTCTGGCGTTGAACGCCAGTTTCAAGCTTGTTTCTGGCGTTCAGCGCCAGATTG
>NC_029777.3:73134645-73134910 GCF_000817695.3 Arachis duranensis
TTCCAACCATATTCTAGCTCTGTCTCTTACAGCAAAAGGGAAAAGCATGAGTCTGTAGACTTCAGGATTAACTCTATTTGTCTTTACAGTATCACAGACCTGCAAGAACTCAGTTAAGAACTGATAAGGATCTTCAGATGGAAGTCCATAAAACTTGCAGTTTTGTTGCATTAAAGCAACTAGTTTGAGGCTTAAGCTCAAAGTTATTGGCTCCAATGGCAGGAATGGAGATGCTTCTTCCATCAAACTTGGATGTTGGCTTTGT
>NC_029777.3:73135985-73136385 GCF_000817695.3 Arachis duranensis
AAGTTAGTTAGTTGATTGAAAAAGATTTGAAATCAAATTTTGAAAAAGATAAGAAGATAAGAGGTTAGATAAGATATTTTGAAATCAAATTTTGAAAAAGATAAAATTTTTGAAAAAGATAAGATAAAAGATAAAAAGATATATTTGAAAAAGATATTTGAAAAAGATTTAATTTTAAAGAAAAATACTTAACTAACAAGAAACTACAAGATAAGATTCTAGAATTTAAAGATTGAACCTTTCTTAACAAGAAAGTAACAAACTTCAAATTTTTGAACCAATCACATTAATTGTTAGCTTAATTTTCGAAAATTTTGATAAAAGATAAGAAAAAGATTTTTGAAAATATTTTGAAAAATAATTTTGAAATTTTCGAAAATTATAAAAAAATGAAAAAGAT
>NC_029777.3:73136523-73137037 GCF_000817695.3 Arachis duranensis
AATTTTTGACCAAGTCAACCCAAAATTTCGAAATTTTGGAGGAAAATAAGGGAAAGATATTTTTTTTTTATTTTTGAATATTGAATTATGAAAGAGAAAAACAACAAAAATACTCAATGCATGAAATTTTTAGATCAAAACAATGAATGCATGCAAGAATGCTATGAATGTCATGATGAACACCAAGAATACTTTGAAGATCATGATGAACATCAAGAACATAATTTTGAAAAATTTTTGATGCAAAGAAAACATGCAAGACACCAAACTTAGAAATCTTTAATGCATGAAAAATATGGATGCAAAAATGCACATGAAAAACAACAAACAACACTAAACAAGAATTCATCAAGATCAAACAAGAAGACTTGTCAAGAACAACTTGAAGATCATGAAGAACACTATGAATGCATGAGATTTTCGAAAAATGCAAGAAAAATTTTAAAAGCATGCAATTGACACCAAACTTAAAAATTAACACAAAACTCAAACAAGAAACACAAAATAATTTTTT
>NC_029777.3:73138496-73139974 GCF_000817695.3 Arachis duranensis
ATCATGACGTTTTTCTGGCGTTTAACTCCAGACAGCTGCATGAACTTGGCGTTTAACGCCAAGTTACGTCGTCATTCTTCGAATAAATTATGGACTATTATATATTGCTGGAAAGCCCTGGATGTCTACTTTCCAACGCCGTTGAGAGCGCGCCAATTGGAGTTCTGTAGCTCCAGAAAATCCATTTCGAGTGCAGGGAGGTCAGATTCCAACAGCATCAGCAGTCCTTTTGTCAGCCTTCTTCAGAGTTTTGTTCAAATCCCTCAATTTCAGTCAGAATTTACCTGAAATCACAGAAAAACACACAAACTCATAGTAAAGTCCAGAAATGTGAATTTAACATAAAAACTAATGAAAACATCCCTAAAAGTAGCTTAAACTCACTAAAAACTATATGAAAACAATGCCAAAAAGCGTATAAATTATCCGCTCATCAGTGTCTATGCCTTAAAGTTATGAATGTCCTATGAATCCATCACCTTTCTTGAATGAAAAATGTGCTTAAATTGAAAAAGAAAAGAATTGCATGAATTTTGAATTTTATAACAGTTTAATTATTTTGATGTGGTGGCAATACTTTTGTTTTCCGAATGTATGCTTAAACAGTGCATATGTCTTTTGAATTTGTGGTTCATAAATGTTGGCTCTTGAAAGAATGATGAAAAAGGAGACATGTTACTGAGGATCTGAAAAATCATAAAAATGATTCTTGAGGCAAGAAAAAGCAGTGAATACAAAAAAAAAATTCGAAAAAAGAAAGAGAAAAAGAAAGAAAAAGAAAGAAATAAAGTTGTGATCCAAGGCAAAAAGAGTGTGCTTAAGAACCCTGGACACCTCTAATTGGGGACTCTAGCAAAGCTGAGTCACAATCTGAAAAGGTTCACCCAATTATGTGTCTGTGGCATGTATGTATCCGGTGGTAATACTGGAAGACAGAGTGCTTTGGGCCACGGCCAAGACTCAATAAGTAGCTATGTTCAAGAATCATCATACTTTACTAGGAGAATCAGTAACACTATCTGGATTCTAAGTTCCTAAAGAAGCCAATTATTCTGAATTTCAAAGGATAGAGTGAGATGCCAAAACTGTTCAGAGACAAAAAGCTAAAAGCCCCACTCATCTAATTGATACTGATCTTCATAGATGTTTTTGGAATTCATTGAATATTCTCTTCTTTTTATCTTATTTGATTTTCAGTTGCTTGAGGACAAGCAACAATTTAAGTTTGGTGTTGTGATGAGCGGATAATTTATACGCTTTTTGGCATTGTTTTTAGTATGTTTTTAGTATAGTTTAATTAGTTTTTAGTATATTTTTATTAGTTTTTAGTTAAAATTCACTTTTCTGGACTTTACTATGAGTTTGTGTTTTTTTCTGTGATTTCAGGTATTTTCTGACTGAAATTGAGGGACCTGAGCAAAAATCTGATTCAGAGACTAAAAAGGACTGCAGATGCTGTTGGATTCTGACCTCCCTTC
>NC_029777.3:73140579-73155395 GCF_000817695.3 Arachis duranensis
AACCTTGTCTGTGGTATTCTGAGTAGGATTCAATGATTGAATGACTGTGACGTGCTTCAAACTCCTGAGGGCGGGGCGTTAGTGACAGATGCAAAAGAATCACTGGATTCTATTCTGGCCTGATCGAGAACCGACAGATGGATAGCCGTGCCGTGACAGGGTGCGTTGAACATTTCCACTGAGAGGATGGGAGGTAGCCACTGACAACGGTGAAACCCTTGCATAAGCTTGCCATGGAGAGGAGTAAGAAGGATTGGATGAAGACAGTAGGAAAGCAGAGAGACGGAAGGGACCAAGCATCTTCATACGCTTATCTGAAATTCCTACCAATGAATTACATAAGTATCTCTATCTTTATCTTTATGTTTTATTCGTATATCACCCATATCCATTTGAGTTTGCCTGACTAAGATTTACAAGGTGACCATAGCTTGCTTCATACCAACAATCTCTGTGGGATCGACCCTTACTCGCGTAAGGTTTATTACTTGAACGACCCAGTACACTTGCTGGTTAGTTGTGCGAAGTTGTGTTTATGCCATGGTATTGAACACCAAGTTTTTGGGTTCATCACCGGGGATTAATTGATTTGTGAAAAGTAGTGATCACAATTTCGTGCACCACCTACTCCCTCTCCCTTCACTATCTAAACCCCTCTATCCTTCTTCATTTTCACACACCACAACCCTCTCTTCTTCACCTTGGCTGAAACCAAACACTTCTCCCTTTCCTCCATATTTTCTTCTTCTTCTTCTTCTTCTTTCTTCTCTTGCTCGAGGGCGAGCAATATTCTAAGTTTGGTATGGTAAAAGCATAGCTTTTTGTTTTTCCATAACCATTAATGGCACCTAAGGCCGGAGAAACCTCTAGAAAAGGGAAAGGGAAAGGGAAGACAAAAGCTTCCACCTCCGAGTCATGGAGATGGAGAGATTCATCTCCAAAGCCCATCAAGACCACTTTTATGATGTTGTGGCCAAGAAGGTGATCCCCGATGTCCCTTTCAAACTCAAGAAAAATGAGTATCCGGAGATCCGACATGAGATCCAAAGAAGAGGTTGGAAAGTTTTGACCAACCCCATTCAACAAGTCGGAATCCTAATGGTTCAAGAGTTCTATGCCAATGCATGGATAACTAGGAACCATGATCAAAGTATGAACCCGAACCCAAAGAATTATCTTACAATGGTTCGGGGGAAATACTTAGATTTTAGTCCGAAAAGTGTGAGGTTGCCCTTCAACTTGCCGATGATACAAGGAGATGTACGCCCCTACACTAGAAGGCTCAACTTTGATCAAAGGTTGGACCAAGTCCTTATGGACATTTGTGTGGAAGGAGCTCAATTCAAAATAGACTTCAAAGGCAAGCCGGTTCAATTAAGAAGACTGGACCTCAAGCCTGTGGCTAGAGGATGGTTGGAGTTCATCCAATGCTCCATCATCCCCACTAGCAACCGATCCGAAGATCCGAAGTTACTGTGGATCGGGTCATCATGATCCATAGCATCACGAATGGAGAGGAAGTAAAAGTTCATGAAGTCATCTCCCTTGAATTCTACAAAATAGCCGAAAAGTCCTCCTCCATGGCAAGGCTAGCTTTTCCTCATCTTATTTGCCATCTATGTTACTCAGCTGGAGTTATCATAGAAGGAGATCAAAAGGCAAGGGTAAAAAGGATCCAAGGCTTTGAGCATCAATGGATAGGAGGGCCCAAGGAAATAAAATCCAGGCTTAAGCGGCTAAATCAAGCTGTCCCTAACCATGTGCTTGTGGCATGCAGGTCCAAGTGAAAAGCTTGAGACTTAGTGGTTAAAGTCGTGATCCAAAGCAAAAAGAGTATGCTTAAGAACTCTGGACACCTCTAATTGGGGACTTTAGGAAAGATGAGTCACATTCTGAAAAGGTTCACCCAATTATGTGTATGTGGCATTTATGTATCCGGTGGTAATACTAGAAGACAAAGTGCTTATGGCCATGGCCAAGACTCATAAAAGTAGCTGTGTTCAAGAATCAACATACTTAACTAGGAAAATCAATAATACTATCTGAAATTCTAAATTTCTAAAGACGCCAATCATTTTGAACTTCAATGGATAAAGTGAGATGCCAAAACTGTTCAGAAGCAAAAAGCTACAAGTCCCGCTCTTATAATTAAGAACTAATATTCACTGATATTTTAAAATTTATAGTATATTATCTTTTTTTTATCCTATTTGATTTTCAGTTGCTTGGGGACAAGCAACAATTTAAGTTTGGTGTTGTGATGAGTAGATAATTTATACGCTTTTCGGCATTATTTTTAGGTAGTTTTTAGTATGTTTTAATTACTTTTTAATATATTTTTATTAGTTTTTATGCAAAAATCACATTTCTGGACATTACTATGAGTTTGTGTGTTTTTCTGTGCTTTTAGGTAATTTCTGGCTGAAATTGAGGGACCTGAGCAAAACTCTGATAAAAGGCTGACAAAGGACTGCTGATGCTGTTGGATTCTGACCTCCTTGCACTTGAAATGGATTTTCTAGAGCTACAGAACTTCAAATGGCGCACTCTTAATAGCATTGAAAATTAGACATCCAGAGCTTTCCAACAATATATAATAGTCCATACTTTATTCGAGATTAGACGACGTAAACTGGCGCTCAACGCCAGTTCCATACTGCATTTTGGAGTCAAACGCCAGAAACACGTCACGAACCAGAGTTGAACGCCAAAAACACGTTACAACTTGGCGTTCAACTCCAAAAGAAGCCTCTGCACGTGTAAAGCTCAAGCTCAGCCCAAGCACACACCAAGTGGGCCCCGGAAGTGGATTTATGCATTACTTACCTATTTCTGTAAACCCTAGTAGCTAGTCTAGTATAAATAGGACATTTTATTATTGTATTAGACATCCTGGATTGTATTTTTGATCCGGTGATCACGTTTTGGGGGCTGGCCATTCGACCACGCCTGGACCTTCATCACTTATGTATTTTCAACAGTGGAGTTTCTACACACCATAGATTAAGGGTGTAGAGCTCTGCTGTACCTCGAGTTTCAATGCAATTACTACTATTCTCTATTCAATTCAGTTTATTCCTTTTCTAAGATATTCATTGCACTTCACCATGATGAATTTGATGATCTGTGACACTCATCATAATTCTCACCTATGAATGCGTGACTGACAATCACCTCCGTTCTACTTTAGACCGAACGCATATCTCTTGGATTCCTTAATCAGAATCTTCGTGGGATAAGCTAAAATTGATGGCGGCATTCATGAGAATCTGGAAAGTCTAAAACTTGTCTGTGGTATTCTGAGTAGGATTCAGGGATTGAATGACTGTGACGAGCTTCAAACTCACGATTGTTGGGCGTGATGACAAACGCAAAAGAATCAATGGATTCTATTCCGACATGATCAAGAACCGACAGATGATTAGCCGTGCCGTGACAGAGCATTTGGACCTTTTTCACTGAGAAGATGAGATGTAACCATTGACAACGGTGATGCCCTACATACAGCTTGCCATGGAAAGGAGTAAAAAGGATTGGATGAAGGCAATAGGAAACCAGAGATTTAGAAGGAGCACATCATCTTCATACGCCTATCTGAAATTCTCACCGATGATCTACATAAGTATCTTCATCTTTATTTTATGTTTTATTTATTATTATTTTCGAAAACCAATATAACCATTTATTATCCGCCTAACTGAGATTTACAAGATGACCATAGCTTGCTCCATACCAACAATCTTCGTGGGATCGACCCTTACTCACGTAAGGTTTATTACTTGGACGACCCAGTGCACTTGCTGGTTAGTTGTGCAAAGTTGTGAAGTTATGTTTGGACCATGGTATCATGCACCAAGTTTTTGGCGCCATTACCAGGGAGAGAACGAACATGAATGCCATTATCAGAAATCACAATTTTGCCTATCACGCACGCGTGGAGAGAAAAATTACTGAATGACGCATACGCGTAACTGACGCGTACGCATGACATATGCGATCTGCAAAAATTACAGAATACGCTGGAGACAGTTTCGGGCCGCGTTTTGACCCAGATTTCGGCCCAGAAACACAGATTAAAGTTGGGGAACATGCAGAGACTCAGGATATCAGATCATAATTCACTTTTCATAATTTAGATGTAGTTTTTAGAAAGAGAGAGGTTCTCTCCTCTCTCATAAGATTAGGATTAGAATTAGGATTAGGATTTCTATTAGGATTAGGATTTCATCTTCTTCAATCACAGGTTCAATGTTTCTTTTTATTTATTTTCTCAAATTAACTTATGAATTTTTCCCGTGTTGGATGTGATTTCTTTTATTAACAATTGAGGTATTTCAGACATATGATTTTTATTTAGTTTCTTATATTCTTGGCTCTAGTTGATTAATTGGTGACTCTTGAGTTATCAAACTCATCATGATTGATAATTGTTATCTTTGCTGATTGATTTAGATTCCTATAACTCTAGTCTTTCCTTAGGAGTTGACTAGGACTTTAGGTGTTAAATTGATTTGTCCACTTGACTGACCTTCATAGTTAGAGGTTGACTTAGTGGGAGCAAAAATATAATTCTCATCATCATTGATAAGGATAACTAGGATAGGACTTCCAGTTTTCATATCTTGCCAAGAGTTTTATTAGCTATTGATTTATTAATGCCTTGCAATTTATTTCTCTTGTTCGAACCTTTTTCAAAACCCCAAAAATATTGTTTTCCATAACCAATAATAAATCACACTTCCCTGCAATTCCTTGAGAAGACGACCCAAGGTTTAAATACTTCGGTTATCAATTTCAAAGGGGTTTGTTACTTGTGACAACCAAACGTTTGTACGAAAGGATTTTCTGTTGGTTTAGAAGCTATACTCACAAAGCGATTATATTTTCGTATTTCTTTACCGATAGAAAGTCCAATCGTCAAGGATCATTAAGGAGAATGGACTGTACACGCTTCACCCTCAATCAGAGATGGATCCACACTAACCCTGAGGTTTAGATCCGGAGGAGCATTGATGACCTCTCAATAAAGGCGCCAATCACTTACAGCTTGCCATTGAAGAGATCACTCACAAGCAAAGAGGACAGTAATACCAGAGTTAATTTCGAAAGACAAGGCAACTCGAATCCTTTACTCTACTCCTATCATTGACACCCTTTAATTCATAAAGTATTATCACACTATTATAAAAATCCTAAACTCCATAATCCAACAACCTTCTGATCCGCCTAACTAAGATCTGCAAGATAACCATAGCTTGCTTCAAGCCACAATCCTTGTGGGATTGACCCTGACTCGCTCAGGTATTACTTGGATGACCTAGTGCACTTGCTGGTACAACAGTACGAAGGTGTGGGGATTCGTGAACCATGTTTTTGGTGCCGTTGCCGGAAATTGTTGAGTTTGGACAAACTGTCGGATTGTCTTACTCCCTAGATCAGGTAATTTTTATTTTATTTGAGTCTTTTAATTTTTGTTTTCTTCTTCCTTATTTATGTCAAAAATTTTAAAACCTTTTTCAAGAAATATTTGTCTTTTCTATGTTCAATCTTTGTTCCTGATTTGAGTCATACATGTTCTTGTTTTTCAATTCTAAAAATTTTAAAACTTTTTCTGAAAACCTTTTTCAAAAAGTTTATTTTCAAGCATTCTTAGCTTTCTGTTTGAGTCTCTTTGTTTGTGTTCTTGTTGAGTCTTTTATTTTTATTTTCTTCTTCTCTGTTTTTTTCGAAAAAATAAAAAAGCTTTTCAAATATAATTTTCTCTTCTTTTTTTAATCTTTGTTCTTAGTTTGAGCCTTTGTTTATGTTCTTGGTAAATTTTTGTTTCTTTGAGTCTTTGTTTTTGTTCTTATTGAAATTTGTTATTTTTTGGGTCTTTCTTTCAACAAAAAAAAAATTCAAAAATAATTTCTTTGGTTAAATCTTGTGTCAAATTTTTAAGTTTGGTGTCTTCTTATATTTTTCTTTTAAGATTTTTAAAAATTTGATGTTTGGTGTTCAAAAGTTTTAAGTTTGGTTTTTTTTGTGTGTTCTTGTGTTCTTTAATTTTTTTAATCTTCTTCTTGGTGTTCTTGTCAATCTTCAAAGTGTTCTTATTTTTCCTTGTGTTTTGATCTTAAAATTTTTAAGTTTGGTGTCCCTTGGTGTTTTTCTTTGAATTTTCGCATAATAGGGTGTTTTAGATCTAAAAATTTTAAGTTTGGTGTCATTTTGTTATTTTTCTCTCTCGTCATTAATTCAAAAATAAAAAAATAAAATATATTTTCTTATTTTTAATTATTTTTTCGAAAATTTTACACAAAAATTTAGATTTTAATTTTAAAATTTTTATCTTATCTTATCTTAATTTTAAAATTCAAAAAATTAAATCTTTTCAAAATCATAACTTTTTCAAAAATCATATCTTTTTCAAAATCTTATCATATCTTTTTATCCTTCTTTAAAATTTAAAAAATAATAATTTCAAAATTGTAAAATCTTATCTTATTTCAAATTTTAAAATTCAATTTTCAAAATTTAAATATCAAATTTCAAATTTTAAAATCAAGCCTTTTCAAAATTCAAATCTTTTTCAAATCTTTATTTTATCTTGTTTCGAAATTCAAAATTTCAAATTCAAATTTCAAAATTCAAATTTTCAATTTCAATTTTCAAAATAAAAAATTTAATTTTCAAATTTCAAAATTTTAAATTTTAAATCTTTTCAATTTAAAACTTATCTTCTCCTAACTTTCCTATCTTATCTTTTATTATCTAACTTATCTTATCTTTTCTATCTTATCTCTTTTCTAATTTTAAAGTTCAATTTCAAATCTTTTCTTATCTTAACTTTTATCTTACTTTAAAACTTTAAATTTTTTCTTAATTAATTATTTATCTTCTCTCTCCTCTTTTTCAAAACTTCCTAACTAACTTCTTCTCTCTAATTTTCAAAAATTCTCTTCTTCTTCTTCTCTCTCTTCTATTTTTAAAATTTAATAATTAAATTTTAAATTCTTTTAAATAATTGATTTTAATTTTGGATTAAATAAATAAATGAAATAAAAACAAAAAAATCTAATTCTTATTCCTCTCTTATACTTCTTTCTCTTCTATTCCTACTTCTTCCTCTTCTATTCCTACTTCTTCCTCTTCTTCTACCTTTCTTCACTATGAATCCAAGTGGGAATGAAGAGTTCAGAAGAACTTTGGAATCTTATACAAATCCTACTGCTGACTTCTATGGAAGAAATATTAGCATACTTCACATCAGAATAAGTAGCTTTAAGCTAAACCATCAACTCATTACTATAGTGCAGCAAAATTGCTAGTTTTTTTTGGACTTCCACAGGAAGAGCCTACAAAATTCTTAGCAAATTTCTTAAAAATTGTTGACACTATACATCATGAGGTAGTGGACCAAGATGTCTACAGATTATTGCTCTTTCCTTTTGCTATAAAGGATCAAGCAAAGAGATAATTGGATAACCAGTCCAGATCTAGTTTGAAAACTTGGAAACAATTAGTAGACAAGTTTTTAAATCAATACTTTCCTCCAAGAAAGATGACCCAGCCGAGACTGGACATCCAAGGCTTCAAACAAGGAGATAATGAATCTCTTTATGATGCCTGGGGAAGGTATACGAGGATGCTAGAGAAATGTCTCATTGAAATATTTTCAGAATGGGTACAATTAGACATCTTCTATTATGGACTTTCAGACATGGCTAAAATGTCTTTGGACCACTCTACTTGTGGTTCCATACACATGAGAAAGACCATTGAAGAAGTTCAAGAGCTTATTGAGACAGTTGCCACTAATCAGCATCTGTACTCAGCTGTTGAGACATCTATAAAAGGAGAAGTTAAGGCAGTATCTACTTAACCTAACCCTCTAGAGCAAGATACCAATTGACTCAACAATTACATGCCCTTTCCCAGCAAATACTGGAATTACAAGAGGCTTTACGAGAAACTCAGGCCTCTAACAGAAATGTAGAAGCCCAGATGAGTCAAACAAGGCAGCAGTTATCTAAGCAGATAATAGATGAATGCCAAGCTATTTAATTGAGGAGTGGGAAAACTCTGAATACCCAACCTCAGAATAACAAAAGCTCAGGAGAAGAACAACTGACAGAGGATAACCAGGTCTCTACACAAGATGACTCTGGGCATTCAATCGCCCAAAAAGGCAGCACTTTAGGCGTTGAACGCCCACAATAGAGTGATGTCCCTGGCGTCAAACCCCAGGAAGGGTGCAGCAACATGGGCATTGAACGCCCAAGCGAAGGAGGTCAGTCACAGACTGATAACGACCCTCCTAAACAAGCTAGTAATCCCCCTTCCAGCACATATGCCACTCAGCCTTCATCAACCAAGATTGATGAGTATAAGGCTAAGATGTCATTTCTTCAAAGACTATGTCAGGAGGAAACACATAAAGAGTTTGCCCGCTTTGCGGATTATCTCAGAACATTAGAGATCAAGATCCCTGACGGAGGCAAAAATTGACCGATTAAGAATTTAATAGAATAAATACGTTGCAAGTACAGTTCTTAACCAGTGAAAATCAGCTTAATAATTTAAAAGGGGTTGTCACAAAATTAGAATAAAAAATACTGGGAGTATGAATCCCAGGTCGTCTCCCAATGAGTTGACAAAAGAGTGCAGCTTATTGGTCAGAGGTTTTCCAAGAAAATTTGAGTTTGAGAAACATGAAAATAAATAAGAGAATTTATGTAATTTAAATAAAGATCTTGACTGGGAGAAGATTAATTGAAAGTTCTATCCTTGTTGGATTTTTCTCAAGATCAATTGATAATTGGTAGTTGTTTCCACTTAGTTATCTTTTACTGAATAAAGGAAAGTCAAGTAGGTTGGGAGTCAACTTCTATTTACAAGTTCTAATCCTTTCCCTTGGGAAGGATTAGCATTAGTGACTAGAGAGTCAACCAATCATAAACCCAATTACAATTTGACTCTTGAGTATTCCAACTCAAGGTTCTCCTTTTAATGAACTCCCAATCAAGTTGGAAAACTACTCCATTATTATGAATGTAAACTTCACAAAATTAAAAGGGAAAATAAAGAAAGACATGATAAACAATAATAAAAAAGATCAATTAAAAATAAAAATAGTTCTTGTATTAATAAACTCTAAAAATAATCCAATTGTAACTCTGGACAAATTAAGGATATGAAAGAGTAAGTGAAAAGTAAGAAAACAAACTAGAATGACGAAGTCTTGGCAGAGGTAACAACTCTTCTCAATATCCAAATCCAAAAAGCAAATAAAAATCTAAGAACTATGAATGTGTGAAGAGAAAACCTAGAGGAGGAGTAAAATCCGATCTAAAAACTAAAACTATCCTAATGAGAATCTCTCTCGAGTCTCTGCATGTTCCCTGGCTCTAGTCTGTGTTTCTGGGCCGAAAACTGGGTCAAAACACGGCCCAAAATTACTCCCTGCAGTTTCTGTAAATTTTCCAGATCGCGCATGTCACGCGTACGCGTCGTCCACGCAATCGCGTCATCCAGCATTTTTCCTCGCCACGCGTACGCGTCGGGCACGCGTTCGCGTCATCCGTGCAGATTTCAATCCACGCGTTCGTATCAGGCACGCGAACGCATCACTGCAATTTTCTGCATTTCGCGCGGTCGCGTGAGCTATACGTCTGCGTCAGTGTTCGCTGGTCATCTCCTTGATTTCTTGTGTTCCTTCCATTTTTGCAAGCTTCCTTTCCATTCTCTAAGGTATTCCTGCCCTATGAAACCTGAAAACACTAAACACACAGATCACGACATCGAATGGTATAAAAGAGAATTAAAATACACAATAAAAATATCTCTAGGAAGCAAGTTTTCAACTATAGATCTACTTTGGGAAGGAATTGTAATATCATGCTAATCATATGAATAAGTGGGTAAAGACTTGATAAAACCACTCAATTAAACACAATATAAATCATTAAATAATGGTTTATCAATCCCTTGGGATTAGGTAGGGGTTGAGAAGGAATTCCACTTGAGCTCGAAGGTTGATTGGTGGAGTTAGTTGATGAATCTAACCGGGAGACAGGAGCTTGTAAAGTGGCAGTTAGACCATTCAAAGTAGAACTCAACTGTGTGTGCATGTCTTGTTGTACTTGTGCGAGAGAACGGAGCATCTCGTCATTTGATGAGGAATTTGAATAAGTGATCTGAGGTACTTGTTGTTGGTTGTGCTTGGGTCCTTGAGACTGTCTTAGGTGAGGGGCTCTGTAAGGTTGGTTCTGATTCTGTTGTCTGTTGTTGTTATTGTTATTCCACCTCTGGTTTCCATTGTTATCTCTGCCTCCTCTATTATAGTTGTCCTTCCAACCATGGTTAGAATTATCTCTCCAACCTTGGTTGGAATTGTCCTGCCATCCATGTTGTAGTTGCCACCTTGATTGTAGTTGCCACCTTGATTGTATCCTTGATTTGGGTGGTCATAGAAGTTGTGAGTGGCTGCCACAGTATTGTCTTTCTGTTGGAGCTGTGGACATTCGTCAGTATAATGACTATAATCAGTGCAAATCCCGCATACTCTTTGTGAAACCAACTGTTGGCTTTGCTGTGGCAGGGGAGGCTGAGCTTGTTGCGCCTGTTGTTGATTCAACTGCATCTGTTTCAGTAGGTTGGTCATTTCACATATACTCTGGGTTAAAGCAATAGTCTCTTTGCTAGAGGAAACTTCAGCAACAGCTTTTGAGTGGCTGTGCCTATGCCTGTGATTCCTAGTGGATTTAGCTAAGTCGATGACCAATTGCCATGCTTCATCTTTGGTCTTGTACTTTTTCATAGAACCATTACTAGCACCTTCCAATGTGGTCTTATCCTGAGGCTTCATGCCTTGTGTGAAATAGCTGATCAACACCATCTTGCCAATCATATGATGGGGGCATGCATCCAAGTGATTGTTGAAGTGCTCCCAATATTCGTAGAGAGTCTCGGATTCACATTGAATAATCATAGAAATTTCTTTCCTTAATCTATCAGTAACTTCAGTTGGAAAGTATTTCTCCAAAAATTCTCTTCTAAGCGTATCCTAGTTAGTAACAGTCGCTTTAGGTTGAGTGTAGTACCATTCCCTCGCCTTTCCCTCAAGAGAAAATGGGAAGGCGGTTAACAGAATAGAAGTTTCATCTCCACCATGATGCCTAACAGTAGAACAGGCTGTCTGGAAATCCTAAAGGTGCTTAATAGGCTCTTGAGCAGGTAAGCCATGAAACTTGGGCAACAAGTTGATTAGTGCAGTTTTCAGTTCAAAATCTGCGGCCAGAGTTGGGTGATGCACTTGATACGGCTACAGTGTAAAATCTAGGGCTCCAGCTTCCTGGAGAGTAATCCTCATAGGTGCTGCCATGTTACCTACACGTAAATCAACTGAATCAGTAGTAAATGAGCTTGTTTCTTCCTCAAATGGCGGTTTAGATTCGCCCTCAGATGAGACTGGTGAATCTATAACAATTACTTCACCACCCTCAGAGGCTAACCGACATCGAGCTTGCCTAATACGTGAAAGAGTTCTTTCAATTTCAGGATCAAAAGCGGCTAAGCTCAAATCAGGCAGTGAACGCGTCATTCAACGAAAGAAACATACCGCTCATGGCAATAAAACAAAATAAAATAAAATGCAAATAAATAAATTCCAACTAATGAATTTGCACACTATTGCAACTCCCCGACAACAGTGCCGAAAATTGACGGAGGCGGAAATTGACCGATTAAGAATTTAATAGAATAAATACGTTGCAAGTACAGTTCTTAACCAGTAAAAATCCGCTTATCAATTTAAAAGGGGTTGTCACAAAATTAGAATGAAAAAAATACTGGGAGTATGAATCCCAGGTCGTCTCCGAACGAGTTGACAAAAGAGTGCAACTTATTGGTCAGAGGTTTTCCAAGAAAATTTGAGTTTGAGATACAGGAAAATAAATAAGAGAATTTATGTAATTTAAATAAAGATCTTGACTGGGAGAAGATTAATTGGAAGTTCTATCCTTGTTGGATTTTTCTCAAGATCAATTGATAATTGGTAGTTGTTTCCACTTAGTTATCCTTTACTGAATAAAGGAAAGTCAAGTAGGTTGGGAGTCAACTTCTATTCACAAGTTCTAATCCTTTCCCTTGGGAAGGATTAGCGTTAGTGACTAGAGAGTCAACCAACCATAAACCCAATTACAATTTGACTCTTGAGTATTCCAACTCAAGGTTCTCCTTTTAATTAACTCCCAATCAAGTTGGGGAACTACTCCATTATTATGAATGTAAACTTCACAAAATTAAAAGGGAAAATAAAGAAAGACATGATAAACAATAATAAAAAAGATCAATTAAAAATAAAAATAGTTCTTGTATTAATAAACTCTAAAAATAATCCAATTGTAACTCTGGACAAATTAAGGATATGAAAGAGTAAGTGAAAAGTAAGAAAACAAACTAGAATGACGAAGTCGTACGCGTCGTCCACTCGATCGCGTCATCCAGCATTTTTCCTCGCCATGCGTACGCGTCAAGCACGCGTTCGCGTCATCTGTGCAGATTTCAATCCACGCGTTCGCGTCAGGCACCCGAACGCGTCACTGTAATTTTCTCCATTTCGCGCGGTCGCGTGAGCTATGCGTCCGCGTCAGTGTTCGTTGGTCATCTCCTTGATTTCTTGTGTTCCTTCTATTTTTGCAAGCTTCCTCTCCATTCTCTAAGCCATTCCTGCCCTATGAAACTTGAAAACACTTAACACACGGATCACGGCATCGAATGGTATAAAAGAGAATTAAAATACACAATAAAAATATCTCTAGGAAGGAAGTTTTCAACTATAGAACAACTTTCGGAATGAATTGTAATATCATGCTAATCATATGAATAAGTGGGTAAAGACTTGATAAAACCACTCAATTAAACACAATATAAATCATAAAATAATGGTTTATCAATCCCTTTTGCAGAGGCTCTTGAACAGATACCTTCTTATTCTAAGTTCATGAAGGACATTTTGAGTCATAAGAAGGATTGGAGGGAAGTAGAGATAGTAGCTCTTACTAAGGAGTACAATGCAGTCATTCAGAGAAACCTTTCTCAGAAACTGCAGAGACACCCTAACACTCTTCTCAGAGCCACAGAAGTGCCCAAGAGAAGAGTGTCTGGCCCTCATTAGTACCGAGGAGGCCGAACCTCAGAAGCATGCTACTGAGGGACTTAAGGCAATCACAAACCAGAAGTATCCTGAGAATGCCATTGAGCACTCCCCTATAGAGGAGAAGGAACCTCGAGTTGAATCTTCTCTGGGTGTGCAAGAGGAGCCTGTGATTACCATAGAGCATCCCCTTGCAGAGGTGAAAGAGCCTCAAAAGCTGCCCTTCCTAGGCGTGCAGAAAGAACTAGCAGATGAGCAGCTGGCTCATTTCCCAGCAGCCTTGAGCCACACTTCCTAGGCATGCATAAAGAACTGGCAGATGAACAATAGGCTCATTCCCCAGCAGCCTTTAAGGAACTGCAAGTCAATATCTCTTTTACAGAGGTTTTTGAAAATAAGGACCTAAGGGGAGATGGAATAGAGGTACCTACTAAAAAGTACAGTATTCTAATTCAGAATGAGCTGCCTAGGAAGATGCTTGATCCAGGGAGCTTTCAAATCCTATGGACTACTAGAAAGATCAATTTTGACAAAGCCCTGTATGATCTTGGCTTAAGTTTAAATGTGATACCTTCCACTGAGGTAGAGGCCGAGTCTGGAGAGATTGGCAAGGCATTGAACACCAGTAAGGAAGCCTTCACTGGACGTTCAATGCCCATAATGGCAGCAAGCCTGGCACTGAACGCCAGTGAGGAACCCCTCACTGGGCATTCAACGCCCAAACAGGCAGGCAGCCTAGCATTGAATGCCAATGAGGAACCCCTCACTGGGCGTTCAACGCGCACACACCTAGGGAAGCTGGTGTTGAACACCAGCAAGGATACCCCTGCTGGGCGTTCAACGCCCGAAATGATAGAGGGACTGGCGGTTAACGCCAGTAAAGGTGCGCAGCAAGGGTATTTGATGCCCAATAAGCTAACAGAGCTGGCGTTCAACGCCAGTCAAAGCAAACCCTTTGAGTGTTTAAGTCCCTCTCAAAAAACCTCTATCCAAGAACTAAAGTAACCCAAGGCTCATATAGAGACCATAGAAGTTCCTTTGCATGCACTTCTGCAGTGCATGAGTTCTGATGGACACTCATCCTCGGATGAGGATGAAGTCACTAGGGAAGAGCAAGTTGCTCGGAACCTAGGAGCTCTTATGAAGCTGAATGCCAAATTGTTTGGTACAAAGCCTTTGGAGGAAGAACCTCCATTGCTTTCCAAAGAACTCAATGCTTTGGTTTGGCAGAAGCTATCTGGTGCACGAAATTGTGATCACTACTTCTCACAAATTAATTAATCCCCGGTGATGAACCCAAAAACTTGGTGTTCAATACCATGGCATAAACACAACTTCGCACAACTAACCAGCAAGTGTACTGGGTCGTCCAAGTAATAAACCTTACGCGAGTAAGGGTCGATCCCACAGAGATTGTTGGTATGAAGCAAGCTATGGTCACCTTGTAAATCTTAGTCAGGCAAACTCAAAAGGATATGGGTGATATACGAATAAAACATAAAGATAAAGATAGAGATACTTATGTAATTCATTGGTGGGAGTTTCAGATAAGCGTATGAAGATGCTTGGTCCCTTCCGTCTCTCTGCTTTCCTACTGTCTTCATCCAATCCTTCTTACCCCTTTCCATGGCAAGCTTATGCAAGGGTTTCACCGTTGTCAGTGGCTACCTCCCATCCT
>NC_029777.3:73155574-73155798 GCF_000817695.3 Arachis duranensis
CATTGAATCCTACTCAGAATACCACAGACAAGGTTAGACCTTCCGGATTCTCTTGAATGCCGCCATCAGTTCTAGCCTATACCACGAAGACTCTGATCCCACGGAATGGCTGGCTCGGTTGTCAGGCGAGCGCTCGGTTGTCAGGCGATCAACCATGTATCGTGTATCAGGAATCCAAGAGATATTCACCCAATCTAAGGTAGAACGGAGGTGGTTGTCAGGCA
>NC_029777.3:73156042-73190852 GCF_000817695.3 Arachis duranensis
GTGCCAGTTTGGGCGTTTAACTCCCACTTTGGTGCCAGTTCCGGCGTTTAACGCTGGGAATTCTGAGGGTGACTTTGAACGCCGGTTTGGGCCATCAAATCTTGGGCAAAGTATGGACTATCATATATTGCTGGAAAGCCCAGGATGTCTACTTTCTAACGCCGTTGAGAGCGCGCGCCAATTGGGCTTCTGTAGCTCCAGAAAATCCACTTCGAGTGCAGGGAGGTCAGAATCCAACAGCATCTGCAGTCCTTTTTAGTCTCTGAATCAGATTTTTGCTCAGGTCCCTCAATTTCAGTCAGAAAATACCTGAAATCACAGAAAAATACACAAACTCATAGTAAAGTCCAGAAAAGTGAATTTTAACTAAAAACTAATAAAAATATACTAAAACTAATTAAACTATACTAAAAACATACTAAAAACAATGCCAAAAAGCGTATAAATTATCCGCTCATCACTACCTCAAAAGCTTCCAGATCCTGGACGCTTTCTAATTCCTTGCATCATTAGTACCATGACCTTTGAAAAGACTCTGTGTGACCTAGGGTCAAGTATAGTAATGGAGAAGCTGGGAATCCAAGAGGCACAAGAAACAAGGATTACCTTGCATAGGGACTGGATGGTGTTCAAGGTTCTGCACCCTCTATTCCCCCCTGACAAGGGAGGCACTTACATAAAGGATTCAGCATCCAAGCCTCCTCCCTTGGATAAAACCAATTCAATCCCTCCTAAGACCAAACGTAAGTTTGGTGTGAGATGTACACTATCCACAAAGGAGGAAGGCCCTAAAAGGAAGATACTTAGGGGCTGGAAAAACAAAAATATCCCTACTGAGGGCTTTTCACCATGGAAGATGGTGGTATTCACTTATCTCATCATGGTATTTACCATGGAAGAGGGAAGTGACAAAAAGGGACACCAGCATACTGCTGCAAGCCCAACCCTGCCTCAGGCAGTGAACAAGATCCTGTCTCTTGAGCGTATTACGCTATTCCATGAGAGCACAGGAAGGAAGCTCCCAGTAAGGAGTAGGGATTTATTCCTCTATGACTATCTTCCTCCTTGAAAGGAGTTGTCCGTCAAGATAATGACATTAAAGAAGCGCTTGTTGGGAGGCAACCTAACCTTAACAAATTATTTATATTTATTTCCTTTTATTTTGTTTGTTTTTCTTTTAGGGTCATGATCATATACAGCAATCAGAACAGAGGCATAATTCACAGCAATGAAAACAGAACACTCTGGATGGAGTGTTAAAGTTGAACGCCAGCCAGGGTATCCATACTGGGCGTCCAACATCCCTCATGGGCAGCATTGCTGGCATTCAACGACAGCCAGGGAGCAGTCCTTGGGCGTTCAAATGCCAGTACAAGAGAGCAGGGAATCTGGAATTTCCTAACATCCCAAGACCAGTAGGTTCCACAGAAGCTCCACCTACCCCACCTTCTTCTACCCTATTCTTCCCCATTGTTCATATTTTCTCAAGAACGAGCAAAACTCTTAAGTTTGATGTTGCAAAAGCTTTACTTTTTGACTTCTACCACTCCTAAGTATGGCACCAAAGACTAGTAAAACCTCAAGGAAGAAAAAGGGAAAGGCATTTTCCCCTACAAGAGGATGGAGCAAACTTGAAAGCATGCACATGAGCCTATGCAGCAGCCTTAACAAAGACAAAGGAGTGGCATTGAAGAGATCAAGCACTACATGGAATCCTCAAGGAGGAGCACTAGCCACCATCATTCAGGTGGATTCGTTCTCTTTTACTCCTTTCCTGTTATTTTTTATTTTCTGCCTGTTTATTTATCTGTTCTCTTGTTCTTATTACATGATCATTCGCATTGATGTCTTAAAGATGTAAAATGTTCAATATATCTCTCACCTTGCTTAAAAGAAAATTTTTATTGAAAAAAATTGAGAGATACATGAATTTCAAGTTTAAAATAAGAATAGTTTAATTATGTTGATGTGGTGGCATTGCTTTTATCTTTTGAATGTATGATTAAACATTGTATATTTGAAATTGAAATTTTAGAATGTTGACCCTTGAAAGAATAAGGAAAAAGGAAAAGTATTATTGATAATCTGAAAAATCTAAAATTGATTCTTGAAGGAAGAAAAAGCAGCAAAAGAAAAAAGAAAAAGCTTGCATGTGAAAAAAAAAAGTGGCGAAATAAAATAAAGAAAAAAGAAGAAAGAAAGAAAAAGCAAGCAGAAAAAGCCAAAAGCACTTTAAACCAAAAGGCAAGAGCAAAAAGACAGTAACCCTTTAAACCAAAAAGCAAGGGTAAAAGAATCCAAGGCTTTGAGCATTAATGGATAGGAGGGCCTAAAGAAATAAAATCCTGGCCTAAGCAGCTCAACCAAGCTGTCCCTAACCATGTGCTTGTCGCATGAAGGTGTCAAGTGAAAAGCTTGAGACTAAGCGGTTAAAGTCATGATCCAAAGCAAAAAGAGTGTGTTTAAGAACTCTGAACACCTCTATCTGGGGACTCAAGCAAAGCTGAGTCACAATCTAAAAAGGTTCACCCAGTTAAAGTGTCTGTGGCATTATTGTATCCGGTGGTAATACTGGAAAACAAGGTACTTAGGGTCACAGCCAAGACTCTGAAAGGTGTGTTCAAGAATAAAAAAGAACTTAACTAGGAGACTAATATCATCTGGATTCTAAGTTCCTAAAGATGCCAACCATTCTAAGTTTCAATGGATAGGGAGATGCCAAAACTATTCAGAAATAAAAGCTACTAAGTCCTGCTCATCTAATTGTAACTAAGCTTCATTGGAAACTTAGAAATTTATTGTATCTTAATTTTCTTTTTATTCTACTTGGTTTTTAGTTACTTAGGGACAAGCAACTGTTTAAGTTTGGTGTTATGATGAGCGGATATTTTATACGCTTTTTGACATCATTTTCATATAATTTTTAGTATGTTTTGTTTAGTTTTTATTGAGTTTTTACAGGTTTTAGTGTTAAATTCACATTTTTGGATTCTACTAAGAGTTTTTGTATTTTTGTACAATTTCAGATATTTTCTGGCTAAAATTGAGGAGTTGGAGCAGAAGTTTGATTCAGAGACAGAGAAAGCACCATAGATGCTGTCTAAATCTGACCTACCTACACTCGAAAGAGCTTTTCTGGAGCTACAAAAGTCCAAATGGAGCTTTCTCAATGGCTTTGGAAAGCTGACTTCCAGAGCTTTCCAGAAATGTATAATAATTTATACTTTGCTACAGATTAGAAGGCCCAAAAATGGCGTCCAACGCCAGTTTCCTGCCCCCTTCCAGGTGTCGAGCGCCCAAAGAGTAGAGCCCAATGTCCAAACACCCAGAGAGGACTCCCTAGCCAGTGTTCAATGCTCTAGGGACCTCATAGTACGTGGATCTCATCAAATCTCAGCCCAAACACTCACCAAGTGGGCCTTAGAAGTGGATTTTAGCACTAAAAAGATTGTTTTACCCTTACTAGTCATTTGTTTAGTATTTAAGGGATTAGATTTATGTTATTCGGACCTTATTCGACCTTTTTACCATACTTTACATGTTTTACATTATATTTTACATCAGTATAAGTTTCTAAACCTCCTAGGTTGAGGGGAGGAGCCCTACTGAGTCCTATGAATTAATAAAAGTATTACTGTTTCTTCTTCGATCCGTGTTTGATTAATTCTAAGATGTATATTTGTACTTCAACGTGGTGGATAAGATTATCAGTGACAATCAGCTCTGTTCATCACATTAAGATGAACGTGCCTGATAAACACCCGCGTCTACTTGGGTGCATGTGAATACTTCAGTAGAAAGCACGCACCACCAGCTTGAATCATACATCTCTCAGACGGCTAATCCACGACTTTGTTTGAGACTTCTCGGGACACCAGTTCAGCCAATTTTGGGGAGATTAAGGTATCTATGGTAGAGGCTAGAACCTTATGATACAGTATTCTCTGATCCGGAAGATCCGACATTGTCTATGGTGTTTTGAGTATGATCATTAAGAAGAATGGAATGTACGCGCTTCACCCTCAAGCAGAGATGGATCCACACTAACCCTGGGTTTCAGATCCAAAGGAGCATTGACGACCTCTCAATAAAGGCACCAATCACTTACAGCCTGCCATTGAAGAGATCACTCACAAGCAAAGAACACAGTAATACCAGAGTTAACTCAGAAAGACAAGGCAACTCCAAGCCTTTACCCTACTCCTACCATTGGCACCCTTTAATTCATAAAGTATTAGCACCCTATTATAAAAATTTTAAACTCCATAATCCAACAACCTTCTGATCTGCCTAACTAAGATCTACAAGATAACCATAGCTTGCTTGAAGCCACAATCCTCGTGAGATCGACCCTGACTCACTCAAGTATTACTTGGACGACCTAGTGCACTTGCTGGTATAACAGTACGTAGGTGTGGGGATTCATGCACCAAGCCCCAACCTCACAATAGAAGAGTTATTTGGTAGAGACTTTAAATCATTCCAAAGAGCATGAGGAAGACGAGACTTATTACAAGGGATTTCAGTGAGATTAAAGATCCTATAGAAAGGAAGGGTGGAAGTCCTATAGATATGAGGGCTTGCATCCTTTTTGCTTATTGGATAAACAACTATAGGCTTATTGACCTTGGTTTTATGGGAAGAAGATATACTTGGAAGGATCCCTTTGGAATGGCTATGAAAGTGTCATTAAGAGACTTGGTTGTGCTCTCTTAATTTCGTACTAGAGGCTTAAGAATCAAGACGCAATGGTCAAAATTCTTCCCATGACACCACCTGTTACATATAACCAAAAACAGCTACTCAAGTCCAAAAGAAGATAGACCGTTTAGATTCAGAATTATGTGGACTTTTATCCAAAATTTGACTCATTTGAAAAACAACAACAATCTTTATTGCAATCTCAACAAAGTCAGGGAAAAGCTCGGAACTTGGAATAAAGAAATATTTGGGAAAATCCTATACAAACTAGCTAGGATTCAAAAGAGCAACAACTATGGATGCAATCATTTTCTTGACCAACTAAAAGACACTTTTAACAAAGAACTCAACGAAATACTAGACAAAGAAAAAGCCTTTTGACTCCAAAATTCGAGTGAATAATGGAGTGTTGAAGGTGATAGAAATATCAAATTCTATCACACCAAAAAATCATAAGAAGAAGAAAGAACAAGATCCTAAAGCTAAGAGATGTAGAAGGAAACTTGTTTGAAGAATAGTAGCAATTCAACCAACATGTTACTAGCTATTTCAAATATTTATATTTGGAAGAGGTAACAATCTTTCCCTTAAATGTGAACACTATTATACTATCTAACTTAATTAGACCATTCTACTTGCAAGTATCTAAGCGTTATTGCTATAGAATCAAAAATAAAAAAAGGCCTTTTTCAACATTGGATTGCTAAAAGCCCTTGGAGAAGACAGATTCTCATTTGCTTTTTTCAAGAACAAATGAGACCTTACAAAGGAAAAGATATATGAATTCATCACAGTTTGCTGGAGGGACCCTACCATCATCAAATAAGCTCACACCACCCTCTTAGCCCTTATTACTAAAAAATAACACCCCAAATTCATATCCCAATTTAGACGTATTGCTCTTTACAATCTCAAACATAAAATCCTCACAAAGATTATCGTCTTTAGAATAAAGCCCCACCTCAATAATATGATCTCCCAGACCAACACCAATCTAGCTTTATCCCTAGCCACAAGATTCATGACAACATTATTATGGCTAAGGAAGTTTTGCACTCTATGAGAAAGGTGAGGGAAAAGAGAGGTTTTATAACGATTAAGATTGACTTCGAGATGGTCTATGATACGGTAAATTAGATTTTATTTTATAGCAGAGGCTTCAGGAATTTAGTTTTCCTAATATTATATCTAACATCATCGTGGGAGGAATCGGATATATTAACTACAATATTCTTTGGAATGGTGCTAAAACAGATGCTAAAACAGATACGTTCTATCCTACAAGGGGAATAAGGCAAGAAGTCCCCCATATCTCCCTATGTATTTGTTATTTGTATCAATAAACTATCTCGTTATGTAGATTAAGTAGTGGAGAAGAAGAATGAAAACCTTTTGAATTTGGAAGGAATGGTATCCAACTATCGCACCTAATGTTTGCGATGACTTACTCCTCTTTATAGAGGCCTCGACTTAACAAACAGAAAATGTGGACAGAAAGCTAGATAAATTTTGTGAAACTATCAGTCTAAAGATGAATATAGCAAAGTCTTTTATAATTTTTTCCAAAAACACAACCACAAACATCAAGAACAACATATTGGAAAAAAAACCAACTTAAAGAAAAGTAAAGCATTTGGGAAGTATCTAGGAGCAAGTAAACAACAAAAAGAAAAGAAAGGAGAACTACAAAGAAGTATTAGAAAGAGTCAGTAGAAAACTAAAAGGATGGAAAAGTCAGTGTCTCTTTCTATCATGAAGAATAACTTTTACACAATCCATCAATATTCCTAGTGTTAATGTTGATATACAACACAAAAGAGTTCCAAGATCTATTTCCAATGAAATTGAAAAAATACAAAGAGACTTTGTTTGGAGAGATGTGGATAACAAACGAAGTCTATATGCGATCAATTAGAAAACCTTATGGCTTCCCAAACATAAAAAGGGTTTGGAATTTAGAAGATTGAATTTGATAAATGAAGCTTTTTCGCTAAATATTATTTAGCAGCTTAAGAAAAATTCAGAATGTCTATAAGTGCAGACTCTTAACCAGAAGTACCATATAAATCAAAATTGTAAAGCTCAACTCATAGCCAAAAACTCATATTCTCATATTTGGAAACTACTAGTTAAAGTTGAGACTTTGTTTTCGAATCACACTGTCAATTTAGTTGGGGATGAACTCTCAACATGGTTCTGGTTTGACTAATGAGTGGATGGAGAAGGTACCTACACTAATAATAAACATTCACAATTGAAAGTCCCAAAATTGGGAGCTGCTTTTTGTAAATATTTATAGAGAAGACAATAGATGTATTGATTGTCTAGTGCGTCAGAGTTTAAATTTAGAACCAAGACTTCATTCTTGGGACACTTCTCCTAGAGAGATAGTGAACATCCTTATTAATTATGAATAAGGGATCTTTTTATCCCGTCTAATTTGTAATAAGGTTGTTTTTTTCTGGGCTTTATTCCCTTCTCAATACTCTAAAAAGAAAAAATTTGAACGAATATATATGTTTTAAAGTTTTAATCTTTAATTAAATAAAATCATACGCTTGTAAAATTTTTTATTTCTCTAATATGACTTCTCTAAGTTTAGTTTTTACCAATTCTTGTTTAGTCCCACAAAATAAATCAAACATCTATTCTGTAGTGATGTTTGATATGTATCCACAGGTTAGTCAATCTAATGATAGATTTTTTAAAATTTAATTTTTATAATTTTTGAAATTTAATTGAGAATTTAGATGTAGTTGATTATGGAGTTCTATAGAAAATTTTAAGGTTTGGTTTGTGGATTTTGTTAGTATTTATTTAGTTGAGATTTTAATTTCTTTTTCACCTAGACATGGCAATTTCTTCCAGCATGGTGGGTATCTGTGACAATTACCCATCGGGAAACGGATTTGGAGAGGACAATTTCCCCGCAGAGGACGGGGATGGAAACCTGTTTAATAAACGAGGCGGGGGCAGATAGAGATCCCCGCCCCGTGGGGACCTGTATATCCCCATTATTGAAAATTACCAAAATGCCATTCGTATATATATATTAGTTTCACTTAATAACCCTAGTCTTAGTGCCTCATATCCTACCTTCTTCAAACATGAAACCCTAGCCTAGCCCCTTTTCTCTTCAGACTCCAAGACCACCACACCCACCTCTCTTCTTCAATTTCTCACTGCCCACTGCCGCCACCAGAACCCCCTCACCGTTGCACTACCCCTAAACTCCCTCACCGTCGTAGATTACCACCCCAAAAGAAGGAACATCATCGTAATCTTCACGCATCAGGAAAATCGTGCAATCGCCGTCTTCCGCGTCAGGAGCGTCGCGCCGTCGCCGTCTTCCTACGTCAGGAGCGTTGCGCCGTCGCCGTCCTTGTCACAGAAGTGAGGGTTCTCTCAACGCCTTCTTCATCGCACCACTGCAACAAGGAGGGTTCTCTCAACGGCATCTTCATTACAGCAGGGAGGGTCATCGTCGCCATCTTCGTCGTAGCAGTGAGGGTCACCATCTTTGTCATTCTTCATTACCATCGTTAGTCTTCATCATTGGCTTATCCTCCTTATGTTAAGTAAGCTTCTGTAATTTTCATTTATGTTGAAGCATTTGTTAATTTTTATCTACTATGAATTTGTTGTTATCATCTATTCTGTTCTGTGTTTTGATTTTATTGTCAAAATAATTTATGTGGTTTGTTATTATTGGTGTATCTATGAATTTGTTGTTATCATTGTCTCTATTCTGGGTGTTTTGTTTCTGTGATCAATTTTTTTAAATTTGTTTCGTTTTTAAGAAAATCCACGGATATCCGCGGATACCCAGGTCCCCAACGGATATGGAGTCCCCGTTACCCGTCATGGGAACGGGGCAGGGACGGAGAGCCATAATGGAGGTGGGGGCGGGGGGCATGTTCCCACCCCAGGGAGACCCGTTGCCATCCCTATTTTTATCTTTAAATTTTTATTTTAGTTTGATTTGAAAGAGATATGAAAAATGCGTGTAGTTTTTGTATAAAAAAATATATTTTATAATGACTACTATTCTATTAGATCCTACGTATTTTTATATAGATGTCAAAATAAAATCAATTATAAAAATGTACACATAATAGAATTCTTATTAAAATTTTAAGGATTTAACTAAAATTTAATTAAAATTTAATTAAATATAATAAAATAATATATTTCTTTTTAAAATATAATCTTTAGAAAATAAATTAATTAGTTTTAGAATTAGATAACCATTTAAATTTTCCATCAATTTTAAAGCATCACTCAAACAACAAGTGATCGAGTCAGAAAAAAAAAAGTGATCTACTCTAAATATTCGATTGAGGTGAATTATATGGTGACCATAATTTAGTGTTTAACTTTTGCTTAACTTACTTTTATGGTAATTTTTGAATATTTAATAATTATTTATTTTTATAATTTTAAAATTAAATATTAATTTTTAACCCTTTTTAATAAGTTAAACAAATACTTTTAGGGACTATAACAATCACTTTCGATTGAACCAGTTACTCTAATCTAAATTTTCAGAACAAAGTTCCACTTCTACAAAGCTAAATTACAATAGAATCTCCATATATGTGATACTCTAACTCAACAAAAGGAACAAGAACATTACCGGTTCAATTAGTGACATTTTTGTATGCTTCATCTAAATTCTGCTATAATTTTTAATCAAATGTAATCTTTATTTATGTATTTATAAAAGGTCTGAATACACTAGTATTCCATTTGGTCAATACAGCAAAAATTAAGGAATACCCACATAACATTATTATACAAAAACAGAACAACCTAAGCAAAAAAGCTTCTAGTTCACGTTCCTTCTCTTCAAACATCTTAGAACCGCAACCATTGTCGCTAGAAATCACTGGGGTTGTGGTACTGAGGTAAGGGTCTATTTCTGACTTTGTCATACTTGATTAGCTTGAAGGCAGTCAATTGGACAATGTATCACTATTTTGCCTGAGTCATGACATCTAAGGCACATGTCTATGACGGATGGCAGCTAACTATGGAGGCAGCAATAGACTGGGATCCCATCATAGAGGGCCTTCTAGGAAAATACCTTTATTTTTGCTGGGCATCACCTGAAATCCCACAGAAGATTCCATAGCTTCTTCTCTTTGCACAGTTTAGATAGCTGCTCAACTAGTCGACGAAAAATCTAGAAGGAGACTCTATAACTAAAAGCAATAGAGTAGTGGTCATTCCTCTTACCTATCCATGTAACATAATTTTTCTCTTCTTCTTCTATGGTTGTTTGAAGTATTGTTGTTGTAATTTTTGGTCTGAAATAGGATCCAAAAGAGTTTTCTTTTCACTTTTTGTTATTGTTGAGTAATTGATCGACCCAAATTAAGTCTTGAGTTTAAGGCAATTTGCACATATTGAGTTGAAATTGTTGAGGCATGTGTCTTCAATAATTTTGATTTGTTTCTCTCTCTATACTTTCTAATGACATGTCATTTTAAACAATTTTTAAGGACTTCTTTTTATTTATTTTCTTAGGTTTTAATCAAAGTTCTTATGGTTTCTAATGGAATTTAATAAATAATCAAATATTTGGGGTTGGAATAGTATTTTTATGTTTTCAGGAGTTTTTGACTCAAAAATAAATAAAAATTAAAGTTTTTTTATAAAAAAAAAACACAAGTACAAAAAAAGCGTGATATAAAGAAGAGAAAATGTGCCCTAAGGAACAAGAAAATGGACCAAACTTCACGCTTAGTGGATGCGACGCACGCCCGGTGGACAAGCCCTGCGCTCGAAAGATACCCACGCCTGGCGGCCTTTTCCTACGCCCGACGGACCTGCCTCCCCTGGAAGTGTGTTTTTGGGCTTTTTGTCCAATTTTCTCTAATACAAATCCGAATTATTACAACTCTCAGAAAGTGATAATTAAGGCCCCAAATTAATTATTCACATCATTAGAAGCCTTAGTCACATCCAAAATATTGAAGACTCTAGAAGATTAGTTATTAATTCTTTCTAGAAAAATAAGAGATTTGTTTGTTAGAATTTAATTTGAATTATTATTTTGAATTTGAATTTGAAATCAGTAAGTAGTTATTTTATCTTTCTCTTCGAGAGATAAGATTAAGATATTTTGAATTTGAATTTTAGAATTTAGGATATAAATAAGTGAACTTAGTTCACAGAGGGGACATCTAGTTCCTCAGCATATCTTCTTCTTGTTTTTCTTTCACTTTTCTATGGGTAACTAATCCTCTATCAAAGGATTAGAAGTTCTGTTTATGTTTTCTATGGGTTATTAATTTATATTTATTTTATTTTGAAGTCTTACATTGATCTATTTCATGATTGAGTTATTCGTTCTTCATTCGCATTAGTGGCATCAGAAGATATGCTAATCCCTTTTAAACTATTTTATTGTAATTGAAAAATTTGATATTTGAATTAAAGTTTGAAAACTCTTTCACATGACTCTTTGAATTCGGTTAGGAATAGTGATTCAATTAGTGTATGACACATACATAATTTTTAATCACTCTAATTTTGAATAAGTGACATATAATTCGGATTAGAACAACTTTTAAAATTTGTATTTTTCTTTTAAAGATTTAATCGGATAGGACTAGCTTGAATATGTGACATGTAATTCGACCTAAGGACTACTTTTAACTCTTTTTAAAAACTAAATCAATTTTTGTGCTTAATCTCTTGATTAATTAGTTGACGACTAATTAATGCTCGAGAAACTGAGGAACCAAGGAATTGGAAATCAGTTACTAAAGATTTGTTGTGAAAGATCTTTGCAAACTTTAAGATAAGTAAACAAAGTTTGATTTCTCTAAAAGTATAACCATCTCCGAAACCCTTGACTGTCATCATCATTGTCTTCTCTCATCAACACTCAAGTTCTCTGTTAGTAAGTATTCAGGCACTCAAGGTTCTCAAACTCTCAGTAAGACACAATCTTACTCTCATCAATCCAGGTTCTTTTAATCTAATTAAGTATTTAATATGATAATTTCTTGCTCAATCCTTAAATTTTCATGGGAACGATATTCACTCACCATGATATTACTTAAACGATCCGGTGCATTTGCCGGTATCTGTAAGCTTAAATTTTCGCTCATCACTCTCCATTGTATGTCCTTTTCTATGATATTTCTACCTTCGTACAAGCTTCTCCAAGCACAAGAAGGGTACTAGCATGCAGTTTTTCTTAGAAAGGAGAAATATCTGAAATATTTATTTTTGTAGATTTTATTGATCAGAGAGTTAGGTTTAGTAAAAATCGTCCAGTTTTGTTTTGCTGATATAGTTTGGTCACTGATTTCATTATAGCATTCAAACATCCTTAGTATCTTCTCACATTCCTGACTATTTTTGTTATAAAAATGAATAGAATCATTTGTTAAAAATAGTTGATTGATCGTAATATACCTACTATTGAGTCTTAGACATAAAACTTTTTGTCTTTATTCTCTTCTGTAAAATAGATGAGAAAACATTTCTGCACAAAGTAAAAAAGGTAAAAAAAAAAGAGGATAATATTGTCTCAATTCTCTATATAATTTACAGAAGCTATGAAGTTAATCATTTACAATAACAATGTATGACTCTGTAATAACACATTTTTTTATCCAACTAATCCATTTATTATTAAAACCTAACTTTTTCATAAACTTTCAAACAAAGCACCATTCCACTCTATTATACACTTTACTCGTGGCTCAATTTGCTGCAGTTCAATCACTATAGTGTTTATTTTTTAAAAAATGCATAAGTTTATGTGCAATTAAGATATTATTATTAATGAGACGACA
Organism: Arachis duranensis; assembly: GCF_000817695.3. NCBI lineage: Eukaryota > Viridiplantae > Streptophyta > Magnoliopsida > Fabales > Fabaceae > Arachis > Arachis duranensis. Next base: position 73,168,558 of record NC_029777.3, read on the forward strand.
TTTGATAAAAACACTCTAGTTGTGGTTGATGATTTTGTCTAATAAGACTATGGTTAGTATCTTCGTCAACTTTCCTGTCTACATCCTGTAATTCAATCAAAGGTAATATAGGTGATAAATTCCATTTTAGCATTTTAAATTGTATTAAAAATTATGGAATTTGTCAACTAACTTACATAATTTTGGCTTAATTAATTGAGTTTTTCGAATCTTGCTTCCAATGAAGTAGTATGTAAAAAAATATGCTTTTTGTGCTTCTAATTATTAATTTCTTAATATCTTTTTATGTCATTTAATGCCGTGATAAAAAAAATTTTAAGTGTTCCAGGGTTAAGGTGCATAAACAGCCTCAAAAGATTGAAGGGAATGGAGTGAAAAAGTGAATTCAAAAAGCAATTCAAAAGCAAAGCTATCTGGCATCTCATTTAAGCGTGATTTTCTCACTTAGGCAAGATTCTCACATAAGCACCATTTTCTTGCCTTAGCAAGATTCTTGCATGGACGAGGTTAGATCATGTGCCTTGATTAATGAAGTAGGTGTATTTACGTTTTAGGCTTCCCAATGGCCCCAGCAGCTGCAGCTAATGGTATTTGGAAGCCAAAAAAAAGGAGAAAAGTATACATTACAACACACTCACTCATTTTTCAATTTAGATAGGTATTAGTTCATAGTTTTTAGTGAGAAAAGCTCCAACTTCTCTCTAGGTTTTCTAGGGTTTTCTTCAATTTCATTTCTAGTTTTGGATTTTGATATTGTTTAAGTGTAGTTTTTATCTTATTTTCTTATTTTTCTAAACTATTTTGCTTAGAATCTTTTGTTAGTTTACTTTGTTTTTTTTTTTTTGCTATCTTATGAACTATGTGAAATCTTTTTATTTCTTATGAATGAATTTCATGTTTTATGTTTCATTTATTTTTATTTAAGTTGTTAGTATTAAATTCTTGAATTGGTTAGTTGTATTTTTTATTCTTGTAATTTATGAGATTTTTTTTTTTTTGCACACCAAGTGTTTGATAAAATGCTTACGTTAGTTATGGAGTAGATTTTGCTTTTCTTGGCTTGATGTTGAGAAATTAGGTGACCTTAAATTATTAATCTTCAATTTTAATTGGTAATTTAGGATTGCTAGTTGACCTTGTTTTCACTAATGCTAACCTATTTTACTGAATTCAATTAGTAAGTTAGTTAGGAATTGTGAATTAAAGTTAATTATGTCTACTTGACTTTTCTCAGTGTGTAGAGATTGACGAAGTGAAATTAACTCTTAATAATTGTCATATTTTTGATTAATGACAAAGATAGTGATCCTTGATTCTCAACCCTAGCCAAGACCTCTTAGCTCTTGAATTTTTCCTCTTTTAGTAGTTCGTTACCTTAATTATTTCTAGTTTAATTTAGTTATTTTATAGTATAATATCATTTTAATTGTTACTCTTTTATTTCATATTAGATTAGTTACCTCTTTACTTGCTCTTTGATTTTATTTCCTTGTCATTTAGTTATTAATTGTTTTTTAATTTCTGGTCAATTTAAATTTTGTAATTGCAATCAAACCTCCTTCCCCCTCCACTAATTTTCATAACTAATAATTGTTCACCATATTGCAAATCCAAGAGAGACGACTCCGGATTAAACTTTCACTTATTGTTTTAAAACTTTATAATATTTTACTAAAGTTTGAAGAGTGTTAAATTTCGGTTTAAAGTTACAACCTTGAGTTTTAAATTTGCGAATTTTTTAAACGGGACTTTGGAGCTTGTCAATAGGATATGAGAAAGTAAATAATTCCTCAAAATATTTCGTTGCTACATGAGTTATTCTACCCACATTAGTGCTGAAGCTACCAAAAGAGATTTGTGGAATTCGATTTTTCAAGTCCTATAGTAACTTCAAATATGTGATAAGTTTATAAGAGTTGTTATTGCTAGATTTTTGCCACTTTACTAAATCATGTCTATATTTTTTTAATTTGCCAAAGAATTTAAGCATTGAAAAATCTTTAATTTTATTTTTTCAGGTTTCTCTATGAGCCAATAACATTAAAGGGTTATGATTAGAACTTGAGTCATCAGGGTGCAGTAAGATTGCTCTTAGGTAATCTATTTGGAATTGATTGGAGGAGAGATATCTGTCGGTTCTTTTTTTAGTTAGATTTCACTATATTATTTGTTACGCTAGGTAAACTTCCTTTTCTCTATCCCCAAATCCACCAATTCACCATCATCAATAAAATTGTGAAATGCTTTAATGGATCTTCTTGTTGAATGGCCAATCACAAAAAAAGTAAGAACCACTGGTTGATTTAATCTCTAAAAATTTTTTAAATTGTTCTACTTTAACCGTTATAAATTCTTGCTTCGTGACCTACGTGTCTACAATAGTTACAAAGGTTTTTATAATGTTTATGTTTAAGACTGACCCCAAGAACGTTTTTCTTAGGTCGTGCTAACATGAGAATTCTTCTAAGCAGTTTTGTAATTTTCAAGTTAACTTGAATATTATCAATATTATTCTTCTTTTCTCTGACTAAAAATAGATTAACTTCTAGAATTTCCAAAGAAAAAGCCTATCTTCCAACCCAATTCTTTAGTTTTGCCATATTCCGTAAGTCCTCGAATTTAAATTTGGATTGGAACATGAGCAAAATATGTTTTCTCAGTTGGTTCACCGTCTTCCCATCTTTTCAAATTAAACATGTAATTTTGAAAAGTCATTATGCACCATTCTCAATCCTAATTACACCATTTTCTTATTAGAAAAAGAGCTAGAAAATATCTCCCTTATGATCACCCTTTTTAGAATCTATTATCTTTTAATAAAATATATAGTGACCTCTATTGTACTATCAAAAAACTACCTATCTGCCAATAACTTTTTTTTTTTTTAACTTTTCTAGCAAAATTTTTGAGCATCTTTTAATACCTACTTGGACATCCGTTTCATCCAGACATTTCGCTGACTTGTCGTGTTCATGTGTCGCATATATTTCAAATCCGACACTCGTCTGACATACGTGTCTGCTGTATCCAACTGTGTCTTAATATAAAATAAAAAAAATTTCTTCATTCGGACACACTTGGACACACCTAAATACCATCACATGTCTCGAGCCTTATTCTTAATATATATTCTTGAAATGAGTTTAGAAATAATATATATTATTATTTATTAAAATAAAAAATATTTTAAATACTTTTAATAATTAAAAGAAGACATTAAAACAGTTAAAAATTATTTTATATTTTAATATTAATAAAATATCAAAATATCATTGCAGTTTATCTAAAAAATACTTTATATTTTATATATATATCGTGTTCCTGTGTCTAGCAAATATTTTATATATAGTTTATCTAAAAACTACTTTATATTTTATATTTTAATATTAATAAAAAATATTTTATATTTTATAAAATTTTAAAATTTATGTGTTTATATATCCCGTGTCGTGTCCTGTATCCATGTCAGTGCCCGTACTTCATTAAACGTAATAATTGTTTTCTCTTTGTTAGAGGGTAGATGTTGATCTTTTATTTATTGAGAGAGTAGCTATTAAATTGACAATATCAATAATTTATAGATCGTGGTAAATAATTTGAAAAATTAGAATTATTCTACTAAATCCTAGCAGAATCCAGATATAACCTAAAAGTCACTAATAATAGTTTGGTTAATTATTAATGATTTGCCAAACTTATTAATTTGATATGTAGAAAACTAAAGTATGTTATAATAAATATTAAATAAAATAAAGACCTGACTCTTAAAGTCAGTTTTATAATAATAATAATAATAATAATAATAATAATAATAATAATAATAATAACAACAACAACAGATAAAATGCGATAAATTTTTCGTTTTGAGTTGATTTCAAGTTGCCATTTTTATTCTTACGACACATTCTTTCAGGGTGTATTTGTGGGTTGAAATAAAAAAAAAAAGTAAAGTGAAAAGATGCCTTAGACTTGATTGAGTAAAAATTTTACTTTTTTACAAATAATTTATCAAAATTAGCTTTTAAAAAAGAAAAATATTAGGAGTCTTAACTCTTAATTCATTCTTGTAATCATTCCATCGTGAGGCGCTAAAATTATGTGATAACACTACTAAAAAAAATTATTTTTTGTGGTTATTTATTTTATTTTTAGCAGTAATAAAAATAACCGCTAATACATTTACGGATAATTAGACATTAGCCGTCTTATATTTTGTCGTTAAAAGATTTTAGTGATAATTATAACATTAGCCGGTAAAGACCTTTTTAATGGCCGCAAGAAATATATAACTTTTTGTGGCTGTTTTTTTTGGCAATTTATATAACCACTAAAAGTAATTCTATGGTTACAATGTTATTCACTTTTAGTAACCATTACTATTGCCGCCAAAACCCAGTTTACCGGCAATTTATATGGCCACTAAAAATAATTCTAAACTTGTAATGTTATTCACTTTTAGTTGCCATTATTATTGCCACTAAAATTATGAAACTTTTTTAATTATACTCATTCTTTTAGAAATAACAATCTATCCTTTTTTTAATTTTCAAATTATTTTTTACCAATGATTATTATTATTATAATTATTATACATAATATAAATATACTAAAATTAAATACTACAAATTGAAATATGTTTTAGTTTCTTGTGAGTCAAGTCATTAACTTTAATTTTCAAAATCAAATCTTTTTAAATTTCTTTTTCAAATCTTTTTCAAAATAAATTTTAATCATATCTTTTTAATCATATGTTTTCAATCATATCTTTTCAAACATATCTTTTTCAAATCATATCTTTTTCAAAATCAATTTCAAAATCTTTTCTAACTTCTTATCTTTCCAAAATTGATTTTCAAATCTTTTTCAATTAACTACTTAACTTTTTGTTTGATTTTAAAATTCTTATCTTTTTCAAAATCACCTAACTAATTTTCTCTCTCTAATTTTTGAAAATCATTAACTTCTTTTTCAAAATTCTTTTTAATTAATTAATTATTTTAAATTTTAATTTTATTCTATTTCTTCTCTTAATTTTCGAATTCTAACAAAATTTTAAAATAAAAACAAAAATATTTTCCTTTTCCTTTTAATTATTTTCGAAAACTCTCTCTCTCATCTTCTTCTATTTATTTATTTAATCACTAACACTCTTCTCTTCTTCTTATAATTCGAACCCTCTCTCCCTCTCTGTGTTCGAATTTTTCATCTCTTCTCTTTACATCATTCTTCTATTCTTTTCTTCTTCTACTTACATAAAGGAATCTTTATACTGTGTCATAGAGGATTCCTCTTCCTTTTCTGCCCTCTTCTTTTTCATATGAGCAGGAGCAAGAACAAGAACATTCTTGTTGAAGCTGACCCTGAACCTGAAAGGACTCTGAAGAAGAAGCTAAGAGAAGCTAAAGCACAACAATCTAGAGAAAACCTTACAGAGAATCTCGAAAAAGAAGTAATGGCCGAACCCAACAACAATGCAAGAAAGATGCTTGGTGACTTCACTGCACCAAATTCTAACTTCCATGGAAGAAGCATCTCAATTTCTGCCATTGGAGCAAATAATTTTGAGCTAAAGCCTCAATTAGTTTCTCTGATGCAACAAAATTGCAAGTTTTATAGACTTCCATCAGAAGATCCTTTTTCAGTTCTTAACTGAATTCTTGCAGATCTGTGATATTGTTAAGACCAATGGAGTTGATCCCGAGGTCTATAAGCTTATGCTTTTCCCTTTTGCTATAAGAGACAGAGCTAGAATATAGTTGGACTTTCAACCTAGAGATAGCCTGAACTCTTGGGATAAACTGGTCACGGCTTTCTTAGCCAAATTCTTTCCTCCTCAAAAGTTGAGCAAGCTTAGAGTGGATGTTCAAACCTTCAGGCAGAAAGAAGGTGAATCCCTCTATGAAGCTTGGGACAGATACAAGCAACTGACCAAAAAGTGTCCTTCTGACATGCTCTCAGAATAGACCATCCTGGATATATTCTATGACGATCTGTCTGAATTGTCTAAGATGTCATTGGACCATTCTGCAAGTGAATCTATTCACATGAAGAAAATGCCTGCAGAAGCTCAGGAACTCATTGAAATGGTTACAAATAACCAGTTCATGTACACCTCTGAAAGGAATCATGTGAGTAATGGGACGCCTCAGAGGAAGGGAGTTCTTGAAATTGATGCTCTGAATGCCATATTAGCTCAGAACAAAATGTTGACTCAACAAGTCAATATGATTTCTCAGAGTCTGAATGGATTACAAAATGCATCCAACAGTACTAAAGAAGCATCTTCTGAAGAAGAAGCTTATGATCCTGAGAACCCTGATTACATGGGTGAAGCCTATGGAAACACTGATAAACCACTATTTTATGATTCATATTGTGTTTAATTGAGTGGTTTTTATCAAGTCTTTACCCAATTATTCATATGATTAGCATGTATTTACAATTCCTTCCCAAATTGTTCTATGATTGAAAACTCGCTTCCTAAATATCTTTTTATTGTGTATTTTTATTCTCCTTTATACCAATCGATGTCGTGATCTGTGTGTTAAGTGTTTCAGGCTTCATAGGGTAGGAATGACTTAGAGAATAGAGAGGAAGCTTGCAAAAAGGGAAGGAGCACAAGAAATAAAGGAGACAACCAGCGGACAGCGACACGCACGCATGGCTGACGCGTGGGCGCGATTTGGACAAAATCACAGCTACGGGTACGCGTGCTTGACGCATACGCGTGGATTGGAGTTCGTGCAACCGACGCGAGCGCGTTCCTGACGCACACGCGTGGAGAGAAAATCGCTGAATGACGCCTACCCGTGACCGACGCGTATGCGTGACCTGCGCAATCTGCAGAAATTACAGAATACGCTGGAGACAGTTTCGGGCCGCGTTTTGACTCAGATTTCGGCCTAGAAACACAGATTAAAGTCAGAGAACATGCAGAGACTCAAGATATCAGATCATACACACAATTTTAGGTTTGGATGTAGTTTTTAGAGAGAGATGTTCTCACCTCTCTCTTAGGATTAGGATTATGATTAGGATTTCATCTTCTTCAAATCACAGGTTTAATGTTCTTTTTATTTATTTCCCCAATTTGGTTTATGAACTCTTTATTTTGGATTTGATTTCTTTTATTAATATTTGAGGTATTTCAGACATATTACTTTTATTTAGTTTCATATATTCTTGGTTTTGGTTGATTAATTGGTAACTCTTGAGTTGTCAAACTCATCGTGATTGATAATTGTTATCTTTGCTGATTGATTTAGATTCCTATAACTCTAGTCTTTCCTCAGGAGTTGACTAGGACTTTAGGTGTTAAATTGATTTATCCACTTGACTTACCTTCATAGTTAGAGGTTGACTGAGTGGGAGCAAAAATATAATTCTCATCACCATTGATAAGGATACTAGGATAGGACTTCTAATTTTCATACTTTGCCAAGAGTTTTATTAGCTATTGATTTATTAATTCCCTGCAATTTATTTCTCTTGTTCAAACCTTTTTCAAAAACCCAAAAATACTGTTTTCCATAACCATTAATAAATCACACTTCCCTACAATTCCTTGAGAAGACAACCCGAGGTTTGAATACTTCGGTTTATAAATTTTATTGGGTTTGTTACTTGTGACAACCAAACATTTGTACGAAAGAATTTTCTGTTGGTTTAGAAGCTATACTCACAACACGATTATATTTTTGTATTTCTTTACCGATAGAAAGTCCGATCGTCACAATGGCGCCGTTGTCGGGGAAATTGCAAACGTGTGCTTTATTATTGGTTTTTGTAAATATTTTTCAAAAAAAAAAATTTCAGATCTTTATTTTTAAATTTTTTATCTTATCTTTTTTTTTCAAAAATCATATCTTTTTCAAAATCTTATCTTATCTTTTTTTTTTTTCAAAAATCATATCTTTCAAAATATTTTCTTTTTGTTAGTTTTTGTTTCTATTTTCTCCTACTACTATGAACTCTCACCCCTTTGGCTATGAGTCTAGTTACAACTATGTTGCAGGAAGAGGAGACTACAGTGAGAATAGGCATCAAGGTTGGAACAATCAAAGATGGAAGGAGTCACAAGGATTTGATCAACCCTCATGGCAACAACCACCTCCAATGGACTATCAACAACCGTTCTGTGATGCATATCAAGGCAATAGCTATGGTGAGCCCTCTTTTGATTATCAACAACCACCACCATATGCCTATGAACCCCCTCCTCAACATAACCTTGGACAACCATACTCACAAGTCCCTTACCACCACTTACCTCCATTTGACCCTAATCCTTATCCACCACACCAACCACCATACGAACCATACCCAGAACCACCACCTCAATATTCACCATCTCCATATCCTTATCAAAAAGAACCACCTCTGTATTATGAACCTGTTTTCCAAAAAAATGAACCCTCCTATCCACCCCAAACCTCCATGGAGAGCACAGTTACCTCTCTCATTGGTCTCACCTCTACACTCCAAAATCTCATATCCCGCATGGACCAACCCTCTACCTCCAATGTTCAACCCTCAAGCTCCAGTGCACTTCCTTTTCAACCACAGAATGATCTCTCTATCCCATCACCACCATCCAAGGAAGATCTCCCACATCCATTAATCCAAGAGCAACATGATCCCAATGCTGCTATTGACATGGAACAAGAGAGAAGGGATCATCCTTGCGAATCTATACTTCATAAGGAGCTAGAGGAGGTACTAAAGGTGAAGGTAGAAGAGACCTTTACAGATGAAGGAGTAGTTAAAGGGAGTTGTCATAGAAAAGGAACCATCAAGGAGGAGTAAGATTTTATACTTAAACAACTGGATCAAGCGATAAATCGATTACCTTACCGACGTTCGGACATTCAAGGAACCCCATAGCTTCATGTGGAGAATCTACTGAAGAACACGGCATGATGGAGAAGTTAGAAACTCCGGTGGACAGTGGGCAACATGATTTTATATTAGAAAAATTGGAATAAGCTACACCTGCCATTGAAGAGGAGGAAGTGGTTGAAGACTTAGGAGATGCTGACCCTCCATGGGAAAGTCAAGTTATAGAGCCTTTTTTGGAGACATTTGAAACTGATGTTGAGGAGGGTGTACAACCTCCAAGGCATCTCATGATTGAAGACTTTGAAAGGGATAATCAAGAGATGGGTTCGATCATCGATGAATTCTTATCAACATTTGAATCCTCTCCCATTGGACTTGACATGGAGATAAAAGAAGAGGAAGTACAACCTCTCATGCCCTTGGTGAACAATGAATAAGAGATTGAATTGGAAGAAATCTACCAAGAAGAAGAGGTTGATATTGAAGAAGATTGCAAAGAGATGGAAGTTGTCAAAAAAGAGCACAAGGGAGTGGAGCTTGCAAGATCCTTAGAAACACCTCTCCCAAAACCATTACCGTCCAATACAACATTCAAGTGGGTAAAATACTCTTCCTTAACCTTTACTTTCCCACTTGAATATGGGATTCTAGAGACGGATGGTCAACTTAGAGCTCTTTGTGGCATTAAGAGCAAGAAGAAGATGGTTAGTGGTTGGAGTTATCCAGCAAGGTTCAATATGGTTGTATGCTCCAAGTTGAAATGCAAGGTTTGGTGTGAAGCTCAATTGAATGGGTCTTGGAAGTTGTTTGGAGGCTGTAGTGAGAATTTCAATTGTGTGCCACCTGGATGGAATCATGATGATCTACACAAAGACGGGTGCAAAAGCAAGGTTTGGGACCCCGGAATTCATTCTAACAATCAACACTCGTGGGGCCTTGTCACTTGCTTTAACTTGCTTGAAGGCTTTCTGCGCCTAGTTTGGGATCCCGGAGGCTATTGGAAGTATAAACATTGGTGGGGATTCCTGGATCAGTACAATCATAAGCCACCATAACAGGGAACTCACCAAATGTCCAACTTAAGGACTTTAACCAAAAGTGCTAGGTGAGAGACAACCCACCATGGTATGATCGTTCCTTTTCAATTATATTTTTATTTAGTTTTGTTTATTTTTGAGTTTTATTTTATTTCATTGAACCTGGAACTATTCATAACATCTGCATCAGCATCTGCATACTGCATTTTGCATTTTGCATTAAAAAAAACTGAACAGAAAGTTGCGTGGAAACTATGCAGGAAGTGTGCCAATCACACAAGCATAACCACGCGTACGCGTCCCCCACACGTACGCGTCATTTGAGATTTTGGCCCATCATGCGTACGCGTCAATGACGCGCATGCGTGGCCCTAAAAAATCTACGTAAAAGGTGTTTCGGCCGAAAGTTAGGATAGCTTGGTGCTGGCACTGTGCTCGAGGCACAAATCGCATCACGAGAACGCGTCGTGGACGCGTGCGCGTCACTTTCACAATAAGCCCTACCACGCGTGCGCGTGCCTAACACGCACGCGTCATACGACATGTTGGCACACATCCCAAAATAAATAGAGGGCTGTGTGAGTGCCACGTTGCCCTCACGCTAGTAGCACAAACACAGTCACACGTACGCGTGACCGACGCCTACGCGTCGCCCCCCTCAGTGCGCAACCCACGCGTACTGTAACAACCTACCACACTAAGCTTTACGCTTAAGCCGTAAAACAGAGGTGGTGTGGTATTATGACCTCTAAAATAAAATGAGTACACATAATAGCAGAAAAATTATAATATGCTAGGAGCCTTGAAGAATAGAGGAAATAAAAAATCGCGAATATAAAAGTGCAACGATTGAGAAATGAGTTAACTGGCGTGCTAAGAAAGCTATAGCTGTCAAGTGTAAAGTAACCCAAAACAGGAACAGAGAGTCAAAGATACAAAATAACGAGCTCCTGACTCAGCCTGCGAAGTCAAGACAGGCCGGAGAATATACACACATATATACATATATATACATATCCAAAACCCAAATGTACATAAACAAAATCCTGCCTCTCCATACACCTCTAGGAGGATCAAAAAGAATAAGTTATGTGGAGAGATAGCTAAGTACATATATATACATCATAGCATAACAAAATATCCCAGTAACCACTCCACCTCAAGAGTCCAGACGCCTAACGAGATGCCTCTCGACCTGCATCTAAAAAACAACAACATAGTATGGAATGAGAACCGGAGGTTCTCAGTATGGTAAAGGTGCCACACACATAATATATAAGGTCCTGGGAATGCCAGAGGCAATCCTAGAACGCCGACACTCAGATTGTAGAGCTTAAAGTATTAAACAGAAGCCATAAAAGGTAGTTTAATAAGGATATTTAAACCTAACTTAACTTAACCTTAAATCTAAATTCCCATTCTGCCATACCTCCTTACCTCCAACTCCATCATGCATTTTCACAGACAACTAAACAGACAAAGGCAAGCACAAGAATGTTACAAGTACTGCAGATAACAAATATACATTTAACATGGCAAGTACATTTAGGCACACCCAGTTAATACACACGCAAGCAATTCAAGTAATATGCATATGATGCATGCCTGTCCTATGGCTGATGAGGCTCATCTGTCGGTTATCCAGCCAACCCGACAAGTTTGAATTGTCCTTAGACTGTCCCCCGACGTGCATCCCCAAGAGTCTATGCATAGCTTTATCTCAAATAATCAATATTGCTCAATGGGGGTAACATTCCCGGGAATTTATATAGTGCCCGGTCACACTTACGTCGTAGGGTCAACAGAGTATCGAGTTTTCAACCTGGTACACGTGGTGGCAAGCCACGGCACTTAATCCAGGGAATCTCGTATCTCAGATTATTCAAATTCATAAGCCATATAAATAATTTAATTATAATTCATCAACATCCACATCGTTCTCAACCGCATTTCATTCATCATCATACATTAAACATAATCAATCCTTATCCTTCATTATCACACCTCTCATTCCGTCCATCAATAGTTCCAATTCAAAACATAATTCATTCTTTTCTAAGAATCAAACTTCAAACTGAAAACATACTCATTTTCTTAATAACTCTAAATCAAACCTTATAACCTTTGAATCTAAAACTTTTTAGATAATCATATAAACAAAATCTCTAATTTTTATAAAATTTCGACAGCATTTCCTCTAAAACTCGGACTTTGCCACCCTTTTCGGGTCCAAACCTGCATTCTTTTCAATCCAACATTCTCTTCCTCATTATCATAACAATCTCCACAAAAATCTACTTCAGATCAACAATTAAACTCATACAATCTTCAAATCCAACAACCAAAATTCAACACAATTATACTCATACAATATTCAAATCCAACAACCAAAATTCAACTAAGGTTCAAAGTTCACTAATCCTAGGCTTCTAACACAAAATACCTCAAATCAATAATTCACCAAATTATTAGTTAATCAACAAGTACCAAACCAACCATGTTCATCAACAATAACATTCAACCATAATTCTCTCCAAATTAACATAACAACATTCCGCATCCAACATTAATAACTAATTATTCAATAAACTTCAACCAAATATATTCATCGACAAATTACCAAACATTAAGCATACACCTGCATTCCAACTTATCCTATGGTCGTCTAGCCTAAGTTTTCACAGAACATTATATATTAAATGCAAGAAACCTAAACCATACCTTGGCCAATTTCCATGTAACGACCAAAGCAAATTATTTAAAACCAAGGCAGCCCCTTCAAAATTCAACTAATCAGCTTCCTCCAAGTTCCAATATTCACAATTTCAAGCTCCAATTATTTATCACAACCTAATACACATTCATAACACACATATATCCAATTTAATACTCAAAGCTCAAATTCAGAGAAAATAAAATAGAATTATCGTATCCTCACCTTACCCAAGCTTCACATAAGCAAGAGTGAACGTTTTCCTCAAGCTAATTGGATCCTAAAACATCAGAAATCAAAGAAATTCAATATTCCCACTTAAAATTTGAAAATTGGGGGAAGAGAAGGTTGAGAGTGATTAAACAAGTTACCAGTGAAATTGTTCCGGTAGAAACGTAGAGCTCGACGCGGTGAACACGTGGCCACAAACGGTGCGGCGATTGGAGCTCGAATGGAGAAGTTATGGGATTTGGAAATTTATCGTAGGAGGTTCGGGAGTTTTTTCTTCTCCCTGGAGTTCATCGTGATGCAGCAGGAAAAATGAAGAAGAAAGGGGCTTTCGGCTCTTTTAATGTGTTGGTCCGGTTGAACCGACGGCCCAGTTCGAGTCTGGTTCAACCGGTTCGACCCGTTCGGTCCAAACTTGAACCGATTTCTTCGAAATTGGTGTCAAAATTCTCGTTTCGATGAGCTCTATCCTAATTTGATATAATATTCACATTTATAATCCTCCTTATTAAAAACTAATTTATTGACTAATCATCTACTAATTTAACCGAGGTTTACATCCTACCCACCTAATAAAGAATTTTGTCCTCAAAATTCAAATTCAGTTACCTGAAAAGAGATGTGGGTAGTCCTTTCGCATATCTGATTCGAGTTCCCAAGTATGTTCTTCGATACCAGCTCGACTCCAAGCTACTTTTACCAATGACACTTCCTTTCCGCGTAATCGTTTAATATTAGTATCATCAGTTTTCACTGGAATTACTGGAAGTGTTAGATCTTCTCTTACTTGGATTGGTTCTGGTTCTAGAACATGACTTGCGTCAGGAGTGTACTTCCTAAGCTGAGACACATGAAACACGTCGTGCAAATTCAAAAGATATGGCGGTAAGGCAATTCTATAAGCCACTGGCCCAATCCTCTTCAGAATCTCAAAGGGTCCAATATAATGAGGATTCAGTTTCTTAGTCTTAATAGCTCTTCCCACTCCAGTGGTTGGTGTAACTTTCAAAAAGACATGTTCTCCTTCTTCAAATTCCAAAGGCTTTCGCCTCTGATCAGCATAGCTCTTCTGGCGGCTTTGGGCTATAAGCATTCGACTACGAATTTTCTTTATCTGTTCAGTAGTTTCAGCTATCATCTCAGGCCCTAACAAACTTCTTTCTCCAGTTTCATACCAACACAATGGAGATTGACATTTCCTGCCATACAGAGCCTCATACGGAGCCATTCCAATACTCGCATGATAGCTATTATTATAAGCAAATTCTATTAATGGCATATACCGATCCCAGCTTGCTGGCTGATCCAAAACACAAGCCCTTAGCATATCCTCCAAGGTCTGAATAGTTCTCTCTGACTGACCATCTGTTTGAGGGTGATACGTAGTACTCAAACTTAGCTGAGTTCCAAATGCACGCTGAAAAGCTCCCCAGAACCTTGATGTAAAACGAGGATCCCTGTCAGATATAATGGTAGAAGGCACGCCATGCAATCTGACAATCTCTTTAATATACATTCGAGCTAATTCTTCCATTGTACAACTTATTCGGATAGGAAGAAAGTGAGCCGATTTTGTCAGTCGATCCACAACCACCCAAATAGCATCACAACCAGATCGGGTTCTAGGCAAACCTATCACAAAATCCATTGCGATACTCTCCCATTTCCATTGTGGAATCTCTAAAGGGCTGAAGGGTTCCTGATGGTCTCTGATGCTCAATCTTAACCTTCTGACATGTTAAACATTTAGATACATGTAATGCCACATCATTCTTCATCCCTGGCCACCAGAACATCGCTTTCAGATCCTGATACATTTTAGTACTCCCTGGATGAATTGAGAACCCACTCTTATGAGCTTCCTTCAAGATACTTTGTCGCAGGTCTCCAATATCAAGCACAATAATCCGATTCTTGAACCTCCATAAACCATCCTGACCTTTTGACACTCTCCACTGTTTTCCCTGTTCAACTGCTGGTAATACCTTACGTAACGCTTCACTATCTCGATGAGCCTTCAAAAGTTCTAATTTAAAATCACTTGAAATCTGCAACTGACTCAAACACAGGATTCCAGATTCTTCTCTAATTCCCAAATTCAAACCTTGAAATGCCCTTAGTAATTCTTCCTCCCGTAGCATCATCCAAGCTGCATATAAAGACTTCCGACTCAAAGCGTCTGCCACAACATTCGCTTTTCCTGGATGATAATTCAATTCAAAATCATAATCTTTCAGAAGCTCCATCCACCTCCTCTGACGCATATTTAACTCTTTCTGCTCAAAAAGATACTTCAAACTCTTATGGTCTGAGAAAACATGAAACTTAACGCCATAGAGGTAGTGCCTCCAGATCTTTAAAGCAAACACAACAGCAGTAAGTTCTAAATCATGTGTCGGATAGTTCATCTCATGCGGCCTTAACTGCCGTGAGGCATACGCCACAACATTCTGGTGCTGCATCAGAACGCACCCTAAACCCTTCAGAGATGCATCACAGTCCACTTCAAACGGTTCACTTGGTTCGGGCAATACCAATACGGGTGCAGTAGTCAATCTGTGCTTCAATTATTGAAAACTCTCCTCACACTCTGGAGTCCAGATAAAAGGCGTATCCTTCCTAGTCAATTTAGTTAAAGGTAAGACGAGCTGTGAAAATTCCTTAATGAATCTGCGATAATACTTCGCCAAACCTAAGAAACTCCTGATCTCTGTCACTGAAGTTGGTCACTCCCAATTCATCACTGCTTCAACCTTAGCAGGATCCACAGCTATTCCTTGCTTACTCACCACGTGGCCGAGAAACTTCACCTCACTCTTCCAGAACTCGCATTTAGATAACTTAGCGTACAACTTCCTGTCTCTCAGAATTTGCAGCACAGTTTGCAAGTGATCAGTATGTTCCTCTTTAGTCTTAGAATAAACAAGAATGTCATCAATGAAGACAATAACAAACTTGTCCAGATACGGTCGGAAAATCCTGTTCATATAATCCATAAATACTGCCGGGGCATTAGTTAACCCAAAAGACATTACTGTATATTCATAATGACCATAACGGGTTCTGAAAGCGGTTTTCGGAATATCCTCGTCTCTAACCCTTATCTGATGATAACCGGATCGCAGATCAATCTTAGAAAACACACCGGCACCCTGTAACTGATCCATTAGATCATCGATTCTAGGCAACGGATATTTATTCTTCACAGTGATTTTATTCAATTGCCGATAGTCGACACACAGCCGCATACTCCCATCCTTCTTCTTTACCAGTAACACTGGCGCTCCCCACGGAGAAACACTTGGTCGGATAAAATGCTTACCCAACAAATCTTCCAGCTGAACTTTCAATTCAGCCATTTCTAAAGGTGACATCCTATAAGGAGTAATCGAAATTGGACCGGATCCAGGTACCAACTCGATTGCAAATTCAATCTCTCGGTTAGGTGGGAATTCATTAATATCATCTGGAAACACATCTGAAAATTCACATACAACCAGAATCTGCTCTAAACTCTGATTATCACCTGATACTCCCGTAGTTAATAACATAATACCCTGACATTCAGTTCTAGAAGAGTTTACTATCATAGAATTCAAATAGTAACTATTCACCACAACCGGTGCTTCTGACCCTTCCGGCATAAACTGTACTGACTTCTCGGAACAATCAAGCAAAACATGATTCTTGGATAACCAATCCAATCCCAAAATGAGATCAAGACCAGTCATAGGCAAACAAATCAAATCATGCACAAATTCACGCTGTTGTACTCGAAAGAGAACTTGTGGACATCCTATCCTAGTCACCATAGCTTCATGAGTAGCATTATATATTTTCAAATCATAACCTAAAACCACCATTCTCAATCCTAACTCATGGGCCTTTTCAAATGCAATAAATGAATGACTTGCTCCTGAATCAAATAAAGCATTTAAGATTTTACCAGCCATTTCACAATTACCTCTAATAAGTGTCCCAGATCCCTCAGCACCTATGGTAGAAGTGGTGTATACTCTCCCTGGCTGCTGCACCCTACCAGTCTCATACTTCTTCTTCTCTGGGCAATTACTGGCTATATGCCCGGGCTGTCCACAGGAATAGCATACTCCAAGTCCTAATCTGCACGGAACTCCAGGATGATACTTTCCACACTTCTGACAATTCAGATCCTGCTGTGGCTGCTTCCCAAACCTTCTTCCTTGATTAACATTGGTATTCAACCTTCTGTAATTACTTGACCCTGAGTCTGCTGCGGAACAAAGCCTCCACGCTTGAAATTCCTACCTCTCGGAGCAAAATTCCTCCCTGAAGACCTCTGAAAAGGCACCTTCAAACTTCCTTTCTCTGTTGCCGCCTTCCTCACACAATCCTCAGCCACCCTACTCTTATTCACCAATTCAGAAAACACCCTGATCTCCATTGGGGCAACGAAGCTCAGAATATCGCTCCGAAGACCTCCTTCAAACTTAATACACTTCCATTCAGCAAAATCTTCTGGTGCCCCTTGACAGATACGAGAAAAACGACACAACTCCTCAAACTTACTAGTATACTCAGCAACAGTCATCTGTCCCTGTTTTAACTACATTAATTCAAGTTCTTTGGCATTTCTGGCTGAATTAGGAAAATATTTCTTATAGAACTCTGTCCGGAAAACCTCCCAAGGAATCGCAGCACCATCAGGATGCAGGATACGTCGTGTTCCCTGCCACCAATACTGAGCTTCACCTTGCAACTGATAAATTCCAAATTCAACCCATTGCTCTTCAGGAACCTGTTGTGCCTGTAACGCCCTTTCCATAGCCTGAATCCAATTATCTCCGTCAGTGGGATTTGAGGTTCCCCTGAAGGTCGGAGGATGAACTTTCAGAAATGTAGCAAGTGTCATAGGACCGTCCTCATCATTATTATTCCCATGATTACCCTGATTTATCTGATTACCCAGTGCCTCGGCTGTCGCCTGCATAGCTGCAGCCATATTTCCTAGGGCAGCCATAAAGTCTACTGGATCAGTCCCTATGGGGGCAGGAGTAACGGTGCCTGTCCTACCTCTACCTCGCCCGCGACCGCGTCCGCGAGTCGACATCTGGTCCCTATACACACCAAACAAGTGATATTAAGTTGATCAGTCTCAATATCGCAGGTCTAATGCTTTAAGTTCCAAATGCATGCTCACAAACGTTTATGCCATATATATCAGTCAGATATCCTAATAGCACATAAACAGATATACAGAGAATGCACAGAAGTACAATCAATTCGTCTTTCAGGCTCTATAGGAACGAACTGCTCTGATACCATAATGTAACACCCTACCACACTAAGCTTTACACTTAAGCCGTAAAACAGAGGTGGTGTGGTATTACGACCTCTAAAATAAAATGAGTACACATAATAGCAGAAAAATTATAATATGCTAGGACCCTTGAAGAATAGAGGAAATAAAAAATCGTGAATATAAAAGCGCAACGCTCGAGAAATGAGTTAACTGGCGTGCTAAGAAAGCTACAGCTGTCAAGTGTAAAGTAACCCAAAACAGGAACAGAGAGTCAAAGATACAAAATAACGAGCTCCTGCTCACCCTGCGAAGTCAAGACTGGCCGGAGAATATACACACATATATACATATATATACATATCCAAAACCCAAATGTACATAAACAAAATCCTGCCTCTCCATACACCTCTAGGAGGATCAAAAAGAATAAGTTATGTGGAGAGAAAGCTAAGTACATATATATACATCATAGCATAACAAAATAACCCAGTAACCACTCCGCTTCAAGAGTCCAGACGCCTAACGAGATGCCTCTCGACTTGCATCTGAAAAACAACAACATAGTATGGAATGAGAACCGGAGGTTCTCAGTATGGTAAAGGTGCCACACACATAATATATAAGGTCCTGGGAATGCCAGAGGCAATCCTAGAACGCCGACACTCAGATTGTAGAGCTTAAAGTATTAAACAGAAGCCATAAAAGGTAGTTTACTAAGGATATTTAAACCTAATTTAACTTAACCTTAAATCTAAATTCCCATTCTGCCATACCTCCTTACCTCCAACTCCATCATGCATTTTCACAGACAACTAAACAGACAAAAGCAAGCACAAGAAGGTTACAAGTACTGCAGATAACAAATATACATTTAACATGGCAAGTACATTTAGGCACACCCAGTTAATACACACGCAAGTAATTCAAGTAATATGCATATGATGCATGCCTGTCCTATGGCTGATGAGGCTCATCTGTCGGTTATCCAGCCAACCCGACAAGTCTGAATTGTCCTTAGACTGTCCCCCGACGTGCATCCCTAAGAGTCTATGCATAGCTTTATCTCAAATAATCAATATTGCTCAATGGGGGTAACATTCCCAGGAATTTATATAGTGCCCGGTCACACTTACGTCGTAGGGTCAACAGAGTATCGAGTTTTCAACCTGGTACACGTGGTAGCAAGCCACGGCATTTGATCCAGGGAATCTCGTATCTCAGATTATTCAAATTCATAAGCCATATAAATAATTTAATTATAATTCATCAACATCCACATCGTTCTCAACCGCATTTCATTCATCATCATACATTAAACATAATCAATCCTTATCCTTCATTATCACACCTCTCATTCCATCCATCAATAGTTCCAATTCAAAACATAATTCATTCTTTTCTAAGAATCAAACTTCAAACTGAAAACATACTCATTTTCTTAATAACTCTTAAATCAAACCTTATAACCTTTGAATCTAAAACTTTTTAGATAATCATATAAACAAAATCTCTAATTTTTATAAAATTTCGATAGCATCTCCTCTAAAACTCGGACTTTGCCACCCTTTTCGGGTCCAAACCTGCTTTCTTTTCAATTCAACATACCCTTCCTCATCATCATAATAGTCACCATAATAAATCTACCTCAGATCCACAATTATACTCATACAATATTCAAATCCAACAACCAAAATTCAACTAAGGTTCATAGTTCACTAATCCTAGGCTTCTAACACAAAATACCTCAAATCAATAATTCACCAAATTATTAGTTAATCAACAAGTACCAAACCAACCATGTTCATCAACAATAACATTCAACCATAATTCTCTCCAAATTAACATAACAACATTCACCATCCAATATTAATAACTAATTATTCAATAAACTTCAACCAAATATATTCATCGACAAATTACTAAACATTAAGCATACACCTGCATTCCAACTTATCCTATGGTCGTCTAGCCTAAGTTTTCACAGAACATTATATATTAAATGCAAGAAACCTAAACCATACCTTGGCCGATTTCCATGTAACGACCAAAGCAAATTATTTAAAACCAAGGCAGCCCCTTCAAAATTCAACTAATCAGCTTCCTCCAAGTTCCAATATTCACAATTTCAAGCTCCAATTATTTCTTCACAACCTAATACACATTCATAACACACATATATCCAATTTAATACTCAAAGCTCAAATTCAGAGAAAATAAAATAGAATTATCGTATCCTCACCTTACCCAAGCTTCACATAAGCAAGAGTGAACGTTTTCCTCAAGCTAATTGGATCCTAAAACATCAGAAATCAAAGAAATTCAATATTCCCACTTAAAATTTGAAAATTGGGGGAAGAGAAGGTTGAGAGTGATTAAAAAAGCTACCAGTAAAATTGTTCCGATAGAAACGTAGAGCTCGACACAGTGAACACGTGGCCACAAACGGTGCGGCGATTGGAGCTCGAACGGAGAAGTTATGGGATTTGGAAATTTATCGTAGGAGGTTCGGGAGTTTTTTCTTCTCCCTGGATTTCATCATGATGCAGCAGGAAAAATGAAGAAGAAAGGGGCTTTCGGCTCTTTTAATGTGTTGGTTCGGTTGAACCGACGGTAGTAACACCCTAATATTCAAATCCTTATGCTCGAGTCATAAGTCAATGATATTACGGTGGTACGACTTTCAGGTGAATTTTTTATATATAAATATAGGTAATTTCGAAAGGAGTATTAATCGAGAAGCCTGAAAAGAGTAGAAATAAAATCGCGAAGACGTATCACTCACGTTTCGACATCGAAAAGATAAAACGTGAAGCCGAAAGCGATATACGGACAAGGCATAAAGGAGATTAAGAGATAGATAACAGATAGATATATATAACATAAGTAAATAGCCACTAGTCGCGACCCGCGAAGTTTAGGCCGGCTAGGGTACAGTATGAAAGTAGTTGACAACAGTATATCCTAATTTCTCCCAAAGGAAACACAAGAGCCTCTATAGGGAAGTTCAAAAGAGTTCAATACATAATATAATCTCTTCAAAACAAGGATGGAGATATTCTAAGCAAAACACAAAGTAGAGAAAATAAAGATCTTCGCCGTCACTCAGACGAACCACAGCTCACTTTTGAGCACCTGGACCTGTATCTGAAAAACAAGAGATATATACGGAATGAGAACCCCGAGCCCATGGGTTCCCAGTCCGGTAAAAGTGTCAAATAAATACAACGCACTGCAATAAAAACTCACTAAGCATCTTAAACTCCTTTTCACCAAGTATCCAGCCTAGATTCTCACTAATCCATAAATAAGCATTTGTCGTAAGGGGATACTAAATCTAGTTCATGTTACACATGTTTCCCAACTCGCTGATTCTTCCACGAATCAGACTCAGAATCATAAGCAAAACCATCACCAGTTGTTCTGCCTCAGCAACTCTATATCAATACATCATATCCTCGCCTGGAGCTAGTGAAATCACATCACTACGTCTACCCAGGGAGCTCAAATTATCTCATTCAAAAATCATCATCATCATGCAATCGCATTATCAATTCATCTCATCAAGAATAGCCCCCAACATCCACCGACACCAACATGAGAGATCTCTCAGTTGTACAAACACAAGCAATACAGACAAGTAATACACAAATAAGGTACAAGTAGAACAAGTAGCACGTAATCAGGTAACATAGCATATATGATATAGAAATCCAAAACAAATAGGCAAACCCAAACAATTCAAACATATGCAAATGATGTATGCCTGCCCTAACCCGACATGTCCTGGTAGCTAACCATTGGACAGAAACACCCCTTGCGAAGCAAGTAGGTTTGAGCTACAACCCCCTTGCTACTACCCGCTCAGCCCAGAGCCAGTGGAACAACCACTACTGCGGCTACTACCCAGGCGGGTGTTTAAAAGCTCAACCTGGAGCGAGTGAATTCACCACTACTGCCGCTACTACCCAGGCGTCACAATCTCTGACACGGAGCAAGCGGGACGAACCACAACCCTTGCTACTGCCCAGGTATCTTAAACGTATTTTCATTCAATCTCAGTTCATATTATCAATCCTCATTGTTATCAAATCTCAAACATTAACCTGGAGCAAGTGGGATGAACCACAACCCTTACTACTACCCAGGTATCTTAAGCATTAACCCGGAGCAAGCGGGACGAACCACAACCCTTGCTACT
>NC_029777.3:73190972-73192005 GCF_000817695.3 Arachis duranensis
TATCCATTTAACACATTCATTCATTAATCATATATGCATTTATACTCAGCCATAATCAATAATGGCTTTGCCGTATCCCGGAAATAACTCAGCCATCCGGCTCATGGTTCAATCAAGAACCAGCCATTTATCAATAAATATAGCCCTTCGGCTCATGGCATACACGGTACTTCCGCGATCATCCTCCATATCTCATATAATCATCGTTGATCATCATTGATCATAACTTTTCCCCTTGCTTCACTCGCGAATTACCACATCCCCTAACTTTTTTCTCATTGATAGGCATATCATAATGATTTAATACATGAGGGGTGAGATCGGAGGCTTAGAAGTATGAGATTTAGTTTTTAAAACTCAAAAATCAACTTTGGGATGAAAACAGGGCCACGCGTACGCATACTCCACGCGCACGCGTGGATGGCCACAAAGCTCATCGACGCTTATGCGTCATACACGCAGACGCGTGGATTGAAACACAGCCAGACGACGCGTACGCGTCAACCACGCGTACGCGTGGGTGCATTTGCACCCCAGGCACAACTCTGGCACAACTCTCGGGAAAATGGCTGGGCATTGGGTGCAGCGCATCGACGCGCACGCGCACACCACGCGCACGCGTGGATGGTGCCTTCTCAAAGAACGACGCGTACGCGCCAAGTGCACCTACGCGTGGAGGGTCATTCTGCTAAAAAAAATTTCTAAGTTAAAAGCTGCAGAATTCACAGATTCAACCCCCAATCTTCCGACGGACATAACTTTCTCAATTTAAATCGTTTTTCACCCGTTCTTCGAACGGCATGGACATCCCGGATCCAATTTCATTTCTAAACAGATTTGGCACAAAACAGAGATCCATAGTCCATGTTATGTCCCGTCAAAGTATGCCCAAAAACCATGTTTTTCATATAAAACCACAAAGTGCCATTTTCAAAACAAGTCATTTTCAACTCTTTTCAAAATCAACCAAAACATGCTAGTTTCAACCCTTTTTGAAACCAATCAAAATATACCAAAATCAACATCAAGCCTC
>NC_029777.3:73193071-73196740 GCF_000817695.3 Arachis duranensis
AGTTCACTTATTTTTGTCCGTTGGCCCAATTTTGGACCAAAACCTTTAAGATTAGCGCTCTAAATCGCACTTCAAATATTTCTACCTCCCCTAATTATAATTCCTCATTTCTTAATCTTATTTACTCATAATAATTTTCTCAGCTGCAGTACCAGACAGATCTCAGCCAGTACTTCCGGTCAAAATTTCACTGCGCGCTTTTACGCAGAAAACTATGTTTTCCGACTCGAAAAAATTCTCTAAATCCAAATATCATATTGAAATCATCAAATTCCAATTGTCAAATCTTCCAACCATATTCGCTCCTACTTAACTCATTATTTAATTAATTTCGGTTAGACTGGGTATTACATTCTACCCCCTAACAGAAATTTTCGCCCTCGAAAATTCTATCCATCACTACGAGTACGCGAGCATAGTCTGCCTTTATATCAAACGCATAACAGTTCCAAGGTCCTTTTTACTCTGCGCGCTTCCGTTGCTGCGCTCTAATTTCTCTATTCCTGAGGGTCTCGGTCGTTCGTTCAACGCTGACCAACAGCCTCGTTCCTTACTTTTACCGTCTCATCAACTCACACCCTATTAAATCTCAAATCATGTCATCAATAATATTGCCATCATCGTTAATCATAGCCATCATCCCACGTCACTATAATCAATCAAAGCTTTCTTCATTTTTTTTAGAATTCAATGAGTTTGGACTAACAAGCTGACAAACTCTTATGAATCCGCTTTCCTTTACTAATCTATAAAAGTTTTCGAGACACATCTCTTTTGTTGAAGTTACTCAGATCAAAAATCATTTTCAAAAATATAACCAACACTCCTTCAAATTCTTGAAAAAAAAAATTCAACAGCACCTCCCTAAAAATTGGAGTTTACCACCCGTCATGGGTTCCCTCAAACCAATCTCAGTACCGCATCAGTATTGCAATTTAAAGGTTTCCAAACGATTCCTCTGAAACCGATCATTACAAATCTTGATCTAAATCCAAGGTCGCCGTGACCAAACATCATAGCACTCATCTCTCGAACACGACAACTTGCACTCAATCATCATCTAAATCCGACTATGCATCAATGATAATTTCCTCATCCATTTCAGAACCATTAAGGCTCACAGTCGCAATTAATTCCAATTATCGAGAATCAGTATCTGTATAAGCTCACTAAACTTTTAAGTACTCAAAGCATAAAGCATTTCTAATCATACCCCACTTTTCCTTATTATTACCATACTATGCTAACGCTTTTAGCAAGCTTCCGCTATGCCACTTTGATTTCTCGTCAAGTATTAGCTCCATCACTTATTTCCTCAAGTACCCAACCACAACTTAGCATGACTGGCATTTCAAATCAACGTTTCCAAATTCATCATTTAGGACCATCCCTTATCTATTTAAATCAAAGAAACTAAAAGTCACGGGTTCAATTCGTTTCACCAAAAATTCAGAAATAAACCAACTACATAACAAACACAACACATCATTCTCAACAGAAAATCATTTACATCACAGGCATTTATCCATTTGTATTAAGGCAAATCCTTACTCGGACCATCCAGTTTGCTTCTCAGTCTAATATTAAGCTTGACATTCCCAATTTTACTATATAGGCGGTATTATAAAATCACGCACTGTCCTTTAAGCTTGATGATAATAATTACCTCAATCTTACTGTCGCAATCGGCCCGCATCCAGACTCTCTTCTTGTTGGCAATTTCTTGATACATGCCCTGGTAACCCGCACTTGTAACATACACCTAACCCCAATCGGCACGGCCTATTTGGGTGATGACTTCCACATCTTTGACAGCTCGAAACATCAGAAGAAGTCACTGTTCGCTTTCCCTTACCGTTTCTTTGGGACTCCTTACTCGTTGCAAAGTTATTCCGTCCTTGGGGAAAGTGTTGTATGTATCCTCTTTCCTTAAACTCTCGACCCCTTGGTGCAAATCCTTGGCTATGCTCTCTATGACTTCCTTTCTCTGCAACCATCCTCTTCACACACTCTTCAGCAATTCTGCTCTTATTCACCAACTCTGAAAAAGTTCGGATCTCCATTGGTCCCACTGAACTCAAGATGTCGCTCCGGAGCCCTCCTTCATACTTAATGCATTTCCATTCCTCGAAGTCTCCCGAAGCTCCCTGACACATGCAGAAAAACCTGAATAGCTCCTCAAATTTGTCTGTATACTCAGATACAGACATAGCACCTTGCTTCAACTGTAGTAACTCCAATTCCCTGGCTGTCCTGGCGGAATTTGGAAAGTACTTCTTATAGAATTCCACCTGGAAGGCATCCCAAGTGATAAGATCATTCCTCTGTTGTAGGAGACGTCGAGCCCCTTGCCACAAATGCGATGCTTCCCCCGTGAGCAGATAGGTAGCAAATTCAACACACTGCTCCTCGGGTACTAATTGCGCTTGCAACGCTCGCTCCATAGCCTGAAACCAGGTATCGGCCTCAGTCGGATTGGTGGTTCCCTTGAACTTAGGTGGGTTAACCTTTAAGAAAGTTGCCGGTGTCATCGGGCCCTGAGCTTCCCTTCCACCATTGCCATTATTGTTTATCTGTTGCCCAAGGGCCTCCGCATTGGCCTGCATAGCAGCAGCCATATTCTCCAACGTCGCCATAAGGTTTACCGGGTTATTCGGGTTGATTTCCGGTTCCTGTGTACTAGTACGATCTCTCTCACGTCCCCGACCGGGTCCACGAGGCGCCATCTGGTTCCTATACACACCAAACAATTGATATCAAGTTGATCAGTCTCAATATCGGAAGTATAGTGCTTCAAAGTACCAAAGGTACACTCATGGACTTCATGCCAGATGTATCGGTTAGATACCCTAACTAGCACAGGCACAAACTCAGAGTATGCATTGAAGCATAAGCAGTTCCATCCCTCAGGCTCACGAGGACGAACTGCTCTGATGCCATAATGTAACTCCCTAATATTCAAATCCTTATGCTCGAGTCATAAGTCAATGATATTACGGTGGTACGACTCTCAGGTGGATTTTTTATATATAAATATAGGTAATTTCGAAAGGAGTATTAATCAAGAAGCCTGAAAAGAGCAGAAATAAAATCGCGAAGACGTATCACTCACGTTTTGATATCGAAAAGATAAAACGTGAAGCCGAAAGCGATATACGGACAAGGCATAAAGGAGATTAAGAGATAGATAACAGATAGATATATATAACATAAGTAAATAGCCACTAGTCGTGACCCGCGAAGTTTAGGCCGGCTAGGGTACAATATGAAAGTAGTTGACAACAGTATATCCTAATCTCTCCCAAAGGAAACACAAGAGCCTCTATAAGCAAGTTCAAAAGAGTTCAATACATAATATAATCTCTTCAAAACAAGGATGGAGAGATTCTAAGCATAACACAAAGTAGAGAAAATAAAGATCTTCGCCGTCTCTTAGACGAACCACAGCTCACTTTTGAGCACCTGGACCTGTATCTGAAAAACAAGAGATATATATGGAATGAGAACCCCAGGCTCATGGGTTCCCAGTACGGTAAAAGTGCCAAATAAATACAATGCACTGTAATAAAAACTCACTAAGCATCTTAAACTCTTTTTCACCAAGTATCCAGCCTAGATTCTCACTAATCCATAAATAGGCATCTGTCGTAAGGGGATACTAAATCTAGT
>NC_029777.3:73196832-73200045 GCF_000817695.3 Arachis duranensis
ACCAGTTGTTCTGCCTCAGCAACTCTATATCAAAACATCATACCCTCGCCTGGAGCTAGTGAAATCACATCACTGCGTCTACCCAGGGGGCTCAAATTATCTCATTCAAAAATCATCATCATCATGCAATCGCATTATCAATTCATCTCATCAAGAATAGCCCCCAACATCCACCGACACTAACATGAGAGATCTCTCAGTTGTACAAACACAAGCAATACAGACAAGTAATACACAAATAAGGTACAAGTAGAACAAGTAGCACGTAATCAGGTAACATAGCATATATGATATAGAAATCCAAAACAAATAGGAAAACCCAAACAATTCAAACATATGCAAATGATGTATGCCTGCCCTATTGCTGATGATATCATCTGTCGGTTATATAGCCAACCTGACATGTCCTGGTAGCTAACTATTGGACAAAAACACCCCTTGCGAAGCAAGTAGGTTTGAGCTACAACCCCCTTGCTACTACCCGCTCAACCCAGAGCCAGTGGAATAACCACTACTGCGGCTACTACTCTGACCTGGAGCAAGTGGGACGAACCACAACCCTTGCTACTGCCCAGGTATCTTAAGCATTAACCCGGAGCAAGCAGGACGAACCACAACCCTTGCTACTGCCCAGGTATCTTAAGCATTAACCCGGAGCAAGCAGGACGAACCACAACCCTTGCTACTGCCCAGGTATCTTAAGCATTAACCCGGAGCAAGCAGGACGAACCACAACCCTTGCTACTGCCCAGGTATCTCAAACGTATTTTCATTCAATCTCAATTCATATTATCAATCCTCATTGTTATCAAATCTCAAACATTAACCTGGAGCAAGTGGGATGAACCACAACCCTTACTACTACCCAGGTATCACAAATACATTCATTCAAAACTCCATAATTAAACTCATTTGTCATAAACATCCTTTTTCGTCTCATACCCGGAGCAAGTGGACAACGCCACTGCCTACTACCTGGGGTTACACATCACATTTCAACATCTTCCATTACTATCCATTTAACACATTCATTCATTAATCATATATGCATTTATACTCAGCCATAAGCAATAATGGCTTTGCCGTACCCCGGCAATAACTCAGCCATCCGGCTCATGGTTCAATCAAGAACCAGCCTTTTATCAATAAATATAGCCCTTCGGCTCATGGCATACACGGTACTTCCACCATCATCCTCCATATCTCATATAATCATCGTTGATCATCATTGATCATAACTTTTCCCCTTGCTTCACTCGCGAGTTACCACATCCCCTAACTCTTTTCTCATTGATAGGCATATCATAATGATTTAATACATGAGGGGTGAGATCGGAGGCTGAGAAGTATGAGATTTAGTTTTTAAAACTCAAAAATCAACTTTGAGATGAAAACAGGGCCACGCGTACGCGTACTCCACACGCACGCGTGGATGGCCACAAAGCTCATCGACGCGTATGCGTCATACACGCGGACGCGTGGATTGAAACACAGCCAGATGACGCGTACGCGTCAGCCACGCGTACGCGTGGGTGCATTTGCGCCCCAGGCACAACTTTGGCACAACTCTCGGGAAAATGGCTGGGCATTGGGTGCAGCGCATCGACGCGCACGCGCACACCACGCGCACGCGTGGATGGTGCCTTCTCGAAGAACGACGCGTACGCGCAATGTACGCCTACGCGTGGAGGGTCATTCTGCTAAAAAAAATTTCTAAGTTTAAAGCTGCAGAATTCACAAATTCAACCCCCAATCTTCCGACGGACATAACTTTCGCAATTTAAATCATTTTTTACCCGTTCTTCGAACGGCATGGACATCCCGGATCCAATTTCATTTCTAAACAGATTTGGCACAAAACAGAGATTCGTAGTCCAAGTTATGTCCCGTCAAAGTATGCCCAAAAACCATGTTTTTCATATAAAACCACAAAGTGCCATTTTCAAAACAAGCCATTTTCAACACTTTTCAAAATCAACCAAAACATGCTAGTTTCAACCCTTTTTGAAATCAATCAAAATATACCAAAATCAACATCAAGCCTTCTCAACTCATACATTAATACTTTACCACGATTCACAAAACCACCATACAACCATTTTTACCCATTTCAAACAAATGGCTAAATTACAAACATATCAACATGTCATACATCGTTCCTCATCCCAATTTCCAACAATACTATTTCCAATCAACCATCATTATACATGATCAATATCATACTCACTATCATGTGGTTTCACCCCCAAATCAACCTTAATCATTCCTCAAGCATATATCACAACATACACATCTCTCATGCATTATCATACCATCAAGGCATCAATAATCATACTCACATACATGACCGCATAATATATCTCAACCAAAATCCAACATACTTCATCTATACAATTTCACCCAAAATTACCAATTTCCACACTTCAACTCCTTAAACCTGATTATTCAATAACCAACCCAATCATTCATATATTCATTATCTGAAATTCATCCAATCACTTGTGTCATCATACAATACACACATCAACTTACCTTCCTTACCTCTTTCCGGCCTCCGGCCCAAAATTTACGGCCTCCGGCCCAATTTCACAATTTAAATGCATAAATCACAAATCAATACTCATTACCCAAAACATCAAATTTTCAATACACCAAGCATACAAGGCCACACAATTCTCAACCCAATCATTAATTCACATTACATACCAACTATGCATATAGCACCAACCATTTACACAATCCAAACTTAATCCTAGGGGCATCTAGCCTAGGAATTCTCATCACACCACACGGTACTTAAATGAAACTTAAACCGTACCTCTTGTAACCAAATCAATTGAGCCTCTTCTTTGGAAGTCTCCACCAACCTTAGCCCTAAGCCTCACCAAAGCTCCTCAAGCAACACCAATCTCCTAATTGTGCACCAAAACCATCAAATGCACTAACATAACCAATATCACATTCATACATCAACCTAGGGCTCATAAAGATGATAAATCACAAGGGTTTGAGCACTTCTTACCTCAGCCCATATGAATTAGGGATAGAACTCACTTAGAATCCATGTTGGAGTATCCCTAAACACCCAAAATCACAAGATTTCAACAC
Source organism: Arachis duranensis (assembly GCF_000817695.3). Taxonomy (NCBI): domain Eukaryota; kingdom Viridiplantae; phylum Streptophyta; class Magnoliopsida; order Fabales; family Fabaceae; genus Arachis; species Arachis duranensis. Next base: position 73,199,941 of record NC_029777.3, read on the forward strand.
TAACCACCCAAAAACGTGTAACAGTGGAGAATATCGAAAACTGGGCAGAGATGAATGGAATAATCACCACAAAACTTAGATAGAATTGTAGAGGATGAGAAGAGC
>NC_029777.3:73200053-73209167 GCF_000817695.3 Arachis duranensis
AAAAACTTAGATAGAAATGTAGAGGATGAGAAGAGCGACGCGTGGCTGCAAACGGCTCGTCAATCGGAGCTCCGTAGCTCAAGTTATGGTGGTTTGAAGATCAAAGAGAGTTAGGTTTTCTCTCTTCTCTTCTCTCTCCCAATTTCAGCGCCCAACACCCCTTCTTTAGGGCAAAATGAGCTGAAATACTCATAACTAATGTTTATATATGTTGGGTCTTGGGCCCACTTAGGCCCAGTTCACTTATTTTTGTCCGTTGGCCCAATTTTGGACCAAAACTTTTAAGATTAGCGCTCTAAATCGCACTTCAAATATTTCTACCTCCACTAATTATAATTCCTCATTTCTTAATCTTATTTACTCATAATCAATTTTCTCAGCTGCAGTACCAGACAGATCTCAGCCAGTACTTCCGGTCAAAATTCCACTGCGCGCTTTTATGCAGAAAACTATGTTTTCCGACTCAGAAAAATTCTCTGAATCCAAATATCATATTGAAATCATCAAATTCCAATTGTCAAATCTTTCAACCATATTCGCTCCTACTTAACTCATTATTTAATTAATTTCGGTTAGACCGGGTATTACAACGGCCCGGTTCGAGTTCGGTTTAACCGGTTCGACACGTTCGGTCCAATCTTGGACCGATTTCTTCGAAATTGGTGTCAAAATTCTCGTTTCGATGAGCTCTATCCTAATTTGATATAATATTCACATTTATAATCCTCCTTATTAAAAACTAATTTATTAACTAATTATCTACTAATTTAACCGGGGTTTACACGTACGCGTCGTACGCGCAACACACCCAGAAACCTGCACAACCTTGTTTTCTTATCTTATCTCCAAATCCTAATTTCCTTCTCTCTTTTTTCTTCTTCTTTCTTTCCTTTCTTCACTCTTTTCTTCTTCTTATCATATTTTCTTCACCTCCTATTCTCCATTACCTCTCTTTCTCACCTTCTTCCCGTGGTCCTTTCTTTCTATTTTCTTTTTCTTCTTCTTTTTAATTCTTTTTGCATTATTATAATTGGTGTTAGAAATCTAAATTGGGTGATTATTTTCCTATAATTGTTTGTGGATTATTAAGGAATTTTTTGACAATTATTATTAATTATTTTTGGATTGCTTACACGCTTTCAGTTTTAATTCTTTCCTTATCATATTAAACATGCATACTAAGTGTTTGTAAAAAAGCCCGTATGGCATTGTGTATTCTTCATTATTCTATCCTTCTACTCTAAGGCCTGTTTTTCACAAAACCCTTTCCATATTAATTAAATATAATTGTCAATACAAACATTATTGTTAGTTTCTTACGACTGATAATACATTTTGGCTTTTAATGCTTGATCTATGCTACTCATGCCTTTGCCAGCATGCCAATAATCATCTTGCATTTAATTGTCTCAATTTATCATGATATATTTCCATTGATATCCTAATTTCATGGAGTCGTGACCATGTGTTAACGACATTCTTCTTTACTTTGGCATGATTATCACTCGTACTGCCCTCTCTCTTGCTCTATCCCTTTGACTTCATGTCCCTTTCTCTTCTCCCTTTTCAGGATGGCCACCAGGAAGGGTAAAGAGAAAGACTCTACAACGAGCACCAGCTGAGGAACCACAACCCCTGCCCACCTGCACATCTTTGCATGCACCGAGGACGGTGCAATCTTTAAGTGTGGGGAGGTTGATACCGATCTCCATGGGTTAGTTACTCTTCTATCTCAACACCAGTGTTTTATTTTCTTTGTTTGTTCATTGCTGCATTTGCATATTTTCTTGATTTTGTGCATATTTTACCACTTGGTTGAAGTAACATTTTCTTTTTCAAGAAACTTTTTATAGCATTTCACTAATTTGAATTAAACTTTTTGAAAAACTTGTTTGAAGAAATTTTATTTTGGAACATGGTTTAGAGCTCGAACACAAAAAACCCGTAAGATTTTGAGCCTATTTAAATTGGTTGCATTTTATCAACCAATATTTTATTTTTGATGTGTGTTTTTCTCTCTAAAATTGTGATCTTTGTCTTGCTTAAATCTATATTTCCATTATTTGATGTATGCATGCACTTATATGATTGAGGCCTTGTTTCACTAAGCTTACGTACCCATATGGCCTTACCTTTTATTATCCTTTGCAAACTAATGTTAAGCCTATTTTACCCTTTTGTTCTTTACTTTACCTCATCACTAACTCTAAGCAGAAAATAATAATGTCCTTAATTTAAATCCTTGATTAGTTTAGACTAGTGAGAGTGCTCATGAATTAAGTGTGGGAAAAGTGGGTTTGGAAACGTTTGGTTTGAGAATTGAGTATGTTAGATTTTCTGTGAAAATGTGAAAAATGTTGAGAACATGTTTATGCATTCAATATCTTAATCGTACGCATTGAGAAAAACAAAAGAAAAGAAAAAAATAAAAAGAAAAATAAAAAAAGGAGAGAAAAAGAAAAGAAAAAGAGTAGAAAAATAAAAAAGGGGACAAAATGCCCCAAAGTAAATGGTAAAATCAATGCATATGAGTTGTACTTAAATTTGGGATGCATGAATGTGTGGTAAATGGGCAGTTAGATCTTGAATTGTGATTACATGGATTGTCTTAAGTTAGGTGGGAAAAATTTAAGTTAATTAAGGATTCAGATTTTAGTCCACTTGACCAAATATAATCCTACCTTGACCTTGACCCTATTACAACCTGTTCAAACCCTGGGTCGAGCTGTCTGAGCCGGGATGTTCAGTAGCAAAGCGACCGACCTCTTTAGGTCAAGCGGACCGACTTCTTCGTAAAGAACTCGGCCAAATCGACAGGAAAGCCCAAAGAAGGGCCCAACTCAAGGAATACAACCCCGATCCAAAGGCAGCCCAAGCCTATAGAGATAAGGGCGGTTCCATGGAAGATAAGCTGACCTCGACAAAAGATAAGATAAGATAAGATAACTAACTTATCTTATCCAAAGAAGGTCACATCTCACCATTATAAATACACTGGAGCACCCAGGTATAACTCATACTCTGATTCTACTCAATACCTGCTTAATACCCTTGCTAACTTAAGCATCGGAGTCCCTTGCAGGTATTCCCCACCCTCCGTGGATGAAGGATCAGTACTACCACCAAGTCCAACAAGTCGGACACAACCGCTCCAACCAGCACAGAAGATCTCGTACGAGATCGACCTCCAGTTTCAGGTAACCATTGGAACATTGGCGCCATTGCCGAAGAACCTGGAAGTCATCCCATTACCATGGCGGACGATAATGACAACGACCACGACTCAGATCTAGAGGATAGAACGCCGCACAAAAACGTGGACACTACACCAAAGGATACTCCTCAACTTAACAACAAAAAGGATTCTCCAAACGCAGGAGCTATAGAGATGCTTCAAGATCAATTATAGCAACTCGAGAAAGAAGCCCAACATCAACGCGAAAAAGAAGAAGATCTGCATTGGGAGATAAGGCGACGCCGGGAATTAAAAGATAAGCTTCTAAAACTCGAAGCCGATCTCAAAACCAATGCTACTCGATCCACTCCAGAGGATAGCTCTCACAAGGATCAAGATCCATTCACCAGGGAAATCATAAAGACCAAAATCCCAAAGGACTTCAAACTTCCGGATATGACTCTGTACGACGGCACTTCAGACCCCAACCATCACCTCAGCAATTTCAGAAGTAGAATGTACCTTATTGACACCTCGGATGCAGTTCGCTGCAAAGCCTTTCCAACAACTCTTACCAAGACAGCCATTAGATGGTTCGAGAGCCTATCTCCAAAGTCCATCTCGAGCTTCGACGACCTGGCCAAAAAGTTCCTGGCCAGATTTTCCATAAAAAAAGATAGGGCTAAACACGCCCCCAGCCTACTAGGAATCAAGCAAGGAGATCGGGAAAGTCTTCGTAACTACATGGAAAGATTCAACAAAACATGCATGGACATACAAAGTCTACCAACAGAAGCTGCCATTATGGGCCTCATAAATGGCCTACGAGAAGGACCTTTTAGCCAATCTATATCTAAGAAATACCCTGCATCCCTGGACGAAGTACAAGAACGGGCATAGAGGTACATCAACGTGGAGGAGAATTCACGACTTGGGGAAGCCTCGAGGTTTGGTTCCGCCTACCGAGACAAAGATAAAGAATCCAAGAAAAAGGAAGATCGCTCCGGGGAGAAAATAAAAAAATATCATAACTACACCCCTCTTAAGGTATCCTTGGTAGATGTTTACAAAGAAGTCTGCCATACGAAAAAAATACCCCCAGCTTGGCCACTCAAAGGCAAAAGATGAGGAGGAAATCGGAACGAATACTGTGAGTATCATCGAGTCCGAGGACATTCCACCAACAAATGCTTCGACTTGAAAAATGTCATAGAAAAATTAGTAAGAGAAGGAAAACTAGATCGGTTTTTGGCCAACCGGGATGAAGAGCCAAGAAAAAGAAGAAGGGATGAAGATGTCAGACGGTCTGAGCAATCACCTCGCACACCGGAAAGACACGTCCACATGATACACGGCGGATTTGCGGGAGGAGGAATCTCCAAATCATCCCGCAAGCGACACCTCAAAGAAGTATACCATGTCGAAGGAAAGGAGGAGGCGCCAGACATCCCAGCAATTACGTTTACCAAAGAAGACGCATCCGGAATCATCTCAGGACACGACGACCCTATGGTCATCACTATCATACTGGCAAATGCCAACCTCCACCGTACATTAATTGACCAAGGAAGCTCCGCCGACATCTTATTCAAAACTGCCTTCGACAAGCTCGGCTTAGAAGAAAAAGAGCTAAGAGCATACCCGAACAGCCTGTTCGGACTTGGGGATACCCCAGTACAACCATTGGGATACGTATCATTACATACAACCTTCGGAAAGGGGAACCAATCCAGAACACTCAAGATAGACTACATCGTGGTCAACGTAAGCTCAGCCTACAATGCCTTAATAGGTTAGACAACGTTAAACCAACTCAGCGCAATAGTTTCAACTCCACATCTATGTATGAAATTTCCAACTGCAGAAGGGATAGCTACAATAAAAGCAGATCAAAGGATGGAGCGTCGCTGTTATAACGAAAGTCTAAATCTCAGAGGCGAAGGAGAAGAGTTCCACACAATCGAACTTGGTGGAGTTCAGAGACAAGAAGAACTCTGACCACAGCCCAAAGGTGAAGTAGAGAAAGTTCAGATCGGACACACCTCGGATAAGATAACTAATATTGGCACAATCCTGAAAGGAGATGCAAAGGAATCACTCATACAGTTCCTACGAGATAATGTTGATCTCTTTGCATGGAAAGCCGCCGACATGCCAGGCATAGATCCCGAACTAATGAGCCACAAGTTGGCAGCATATCCGGGATCCCGGCCGGTACAACAAAGACGAAGAAAACTCGGACTAGAACGGTCTCAGGCTGTGGCAGAACAGGTGCAAGCACTGCTAGAGGCAGGATTCATAAGGGAAGTTAAGTACCCACTATGGCTAGCAAACGTCGTCTTGGTGAAAAAGTCAAATGGGAAGTGGCGAATGTGCACCGACTACACTGACCTCAACAAAGCCTGCCCAAAAGATCCTTATCCACTCCCAAGCATCGACGCTCTAGTAGACGCCTCATCGGGATATAAGTATCTCTCGTTTATGGACGCATACTAGGGATACAACCAGATCCCAATGTATCCACCGGATCAAGAAAAAACCTCGTTTCTAGCACCCAAAGCAAACTATTGCTACATCGTAATGTCTTTCGGCCTTAAGAACGCAGGAGCTACTTATCAAAGGCTAATGAATAGGGTCTTCTCAGACCACATCGAAAAAATCATGGAGGTCTACGTAGATGACATGTTGATAAAGGCACAAAGTGAAGAAACATTACTGACCGACTTGGTTCAAGTGTTTGACACCATACGAAAGCATGGCATGCGACTTAACCCGGCCAAATGCACCTTTGCAGTGGAAGCAGGTAAGTTCTTGGGCTTTATGCTCACACAAAGAGAAATCGAGGCAAATCCAGATAAATGCCAGGCCATACTCAACATGAAGAGCCCAACCTACGTCAAAGAGGTACAACAACTCAATGGGAGATTGGCGGCCTTGTCCAGATTCCTAGCAGGGTCAGCAATAAGATCCCTCACTTTCTACGCTACTTTAAGGAAGGGAAAAAACTTCGAGTGGACAACGGAATGCGAGCAAGCCTTCCGAGACTTCAAAGAATTCTTGGGACAACCACCTATCCTATCTCGACCACGAGAAGGAGAACCACTCATATTATACCCCGCATTAGGAAGTCGGGCAATAGCCTCAGCACTAATTAGAGAAGACGAGGGTGGGCAACAACCCGTCTACTTCATTAGTAAAGCACTGCAGGGGTCAGAACTGAACTACCAGAAAATAGAGAAGTTTGCCTACGCTCTCATACTAACATCCCGACAACTTTGCCCGTACTTCCAAGCTCATACCATTAAGGTTCGGACCAACCAGCCCATACAGGGGATATTGCAGAAAACAGATCTAGCAGGAAGAATCCTACAATGGGCAATCGAATTGTCCGAGTTCGACCTCCAATACGAGGCGCGGACAACCATTAAGTCACAATACCTAGCCGACTTTATTGCAGAATTCACAAACACCCTGGAGATCCCCATAGAGTGGAATATATACGTGGACGGTTCCTCGAATAAAACCGAAAGCGGTGCATGTGTGATAATCGAAAGCAACCAAGGAACCAAACTTGAGCTTTTCCTCAAATTCAGATTCCCGGCCTCGAACAACCAGGCAAAATATGAAGCGTTATTAGCTGGTTTGAAGCTGGCTAGGGAGGTTGGAGCTCAGAAACTCAACATCTACAGCGATTCACAAGTTGTTACCTCACAAATAACAAGGAGCTACCAAGCCAAAGACCCTACCATGAAAAAATATTTGGATAAAACCAAGGAACAGCTCGGACAACTTGGGGAATATAGGATCTACCACATACCCCGCGAGCAAAACGCCCGAGCTGACGCACTCTCAAAACTAGCCAGCACCAAACCAGGGGGCAACAATAGAAGCCTCATCCAGGAAATACTGCAGAACCCGTCAATATCAGAAGAAGAAAAAGCCCTAGCCATAACAGGTCGGGATCAAGGATGGATGACACCCATAATTAACTACCTCAAAACAGAAGCGCTCCCTACAGATGAAAAGGAGGCAAAGAGGTTAAAAAGGGAGGCACAATACTACACTATCATAAACAACACCCTATACAAAAGAGGGATCTCAGTACCATTGTTAAAATGCGTACCGACCTCCAATACAAAGGGAGTCTTGGAGGAAGTACACAGCGGCATTTGTGGCAATCATCTCGGAGCGCAAGCTCTCACTAAAAAGGTACTCCGGGCGGGATTCTATTGGCCAACTCTACGAAAGGAAGCTACAGAATTTGTAAAGACATGTCCACCATGTCAGAAGCATGTCAACTTTCACATCGTCCCGCCGGAAAAGCTCATCAGCGTGACCTCACCCTGGCCATTTGCAAAGTGGGGACTTGGTGCACGAAATTGTGATCAATACTTTTCACAACTCAAATAATCCCCGGTGATGAATCCAAAAACTTGGTGTTCAATACCATGGCATAAACACAACTTCGCACAACTAACCAGCAAGTGTACTGGGTCGTCCAAGTAATAAACCTTACGCGAGTAAGGGTCGATCCCACAGAGATTGTTGGTATGAAGCAAGCTATGGTCACCTTGTAAATCTTAGTTAGGCAAACTCAAATGGTTATGGATGATGAATAAAACATAAAGATAAAGATAGAGATACTTATGCAATTCATTAGTGGGAATTTCAGATAAGCGTATGGAGATGTTGTGTTCCTTCCGTCTCTCTGCTTTCCTACTGTCTTCATCCAATCCTTCTTACTCCTTTTCATGGCAAGCTGTATGTAGGGTTTCACCGTTGTCAGTGGCTACCTCCCATCCTCTCAGTGAAAATGTTCAACGCACCCTGTCACGGCACGGCTAATCATCTGTCGGTTCTCAATCAGGTTGGAATAGAATCCAGTGATTCTTTTGCGTCTGTCACTAACGCCCAACCTTCAGGAGTTTGAAGCTCGTCACAATCATTCAATCATTGAATCCTACTCAGAATACCACAGACAAGGTTTAGACCTTTCGGATTCTCTTGAATGCCACCATCAATTCTAGCTTATACCACGAAGATTCCAGTTAAAGAATCCAAGAGATATCCACCCAATCTAAGGTAGAACGGAGGTGGTTGTCAGGCACGTGTTCATAGGTGAGAATGATGATGAGTGTCACAGATCATCACATTCATCAAGTTGAAGAACAAGTGATATCTTAGAACAAGAACAAGCGGAATTGAATAGAAGAACAATAGTAATTGCATTAATACTCGAGGTACAGCAGAGCTCCACACCTTAATCTATGGTGTGTAGAAACTCCACCGTTGAAAATACATAAGAACAAGATCTAGGCATGGCCGAATGGCCAGCCTCCCAATGATCAAAAGATTCAAAGATCTCCAGATGAAAATACAATAGTAAAAGGTCCTACTTATAGAGAACTAGTAGCCTAGGGTTTACACAGATGAGTAAATGACATAAAAATCCACTTCCGAGCCCACTTGGTGTGTGCTTGGGCTGAGCATTGAAGCATTTTTCGTGTAGAGACTCTTCTTGGAGTTAAACGCCAGCTTTTATGCCAGTTTGGGCGTTTAACTCCCATTCTTGTGCCAGTTCCGGCGTTTAACGCTGGGAATTCTGATGGTGACTTTGAACGCCTGTTTGGGCCATCAAATCTTGGGCAAAGTATGGACTACCATATATTTCTGGAAAGCCCAGGATGTCTACTTTTCAACGCCATTGAGAGCGTGCCAATTGGGCTTTTGTAGCTCCAGAAAATCCACTTCGAGTGCAGGGAGGTCAGAATCCAACAGCATCTGCAGTCCTTTTTAGTCTCTGAATCAGATTTTTGCTCAGGTCCCTCAATTTCAGCCAGAAAATACCTGAAATCACAGAAAAACACACAAACTCATAGTAAAGTCCAAAAAAGTGAATTTTAACTAAAAACTAATAAAAATATACTAAAAACTAACTA
>NC_029777.3:73209263-73210106 GCF_000817695.3 Arachis duranensis
AAAAAGCGTATAAATTATCCGCTCATCACAACACCAAACTTAAATTGTTGCTTGTCCTCAAGCAACTGAAAATCAAATAAGATAAAAAGAAGAGAATATACAATGAATTCCAAAAACATCTACGAAGATCAGTATTAATTAGATGAGCAGGGCTTTTAGCTTTTTGCCTCTGAACAGTTTTGGCATCTCACTCTATCCTTTGAAATTCAGAATGATTGGCATCTATAGGAACTCAGAACTCAGATAATGTTATTGATTCTCCTAGTTAAGTATAATGATTCTTGAACATAGCTAGTGTATGAGTCTTGGCTGTGGCCCAAAGCACTCTGTCTTCCAGTATTACCACCGGATACATACATGCCACAGACACATAATTGGGTGAACCTTTTCAGATTGTGACTCAGCTTTGCTAGAGTCCCCAATTAGAGGTGTCCAGGGTTCTTAAGCACACTCTTTTTGCCTTAGATCTCACTTTTATTTCTTTCTTTTTCTTTCTTTTTGTCTTTCTTTTTCTTTCTTTTTTTTTTCGAAATTTTTTTTGTATTCACTGCTTTTTCTTGCTTCAAGAATCATTTTTATGATTTTTCAGATCCTCAGTAACATGTCTCCTTTTTCATCATTCTTTCAAGAGACAACATTCATGAACCATAAATTCAAAAGACATATGCACTGTTTAAGCATACATTCAGAAAACAAAAATATTGCCACCACATCAAAATAATTAATCTGTTATAAAATTCAAAATTCATGCAATTCTTTTCTTTTTTCAATTAAGAACATTTTTCATTCAAGAAAGGTGATGGATTCATAGGACATTCATAACTTTAAGGCATGGACACTAAG
>NC_029777.3:73210480-73210903 GCF_000817695.3 Arachis duranensis
TATTGGGCGCCCTCTTCACAAATGACTGTGAGGACTTGGTCCAACCTTTGATCAAAGTTGACCCTTCTAGTGTAAGGATGTTCATCTCCTTGCATCATGGGCAAGTTGAATGCCAACCTTACATTTTCCGGACTAAAATCCAAGTATTTCCCCCGAAACATAGTAAGCCAACTCTTTGGGTCCGGGTTCACACTTTGATCATGGTTCTTGGTGATCCATGCATTGGCATAGAACTCTTGAACCATTAAGATTCCGACTTGTTGAATGGGGTTGGTAAGAACTTCCCAACCTCTTCTTCGGATCTCATGTCGGATCTCCGAATATTCACTCTTTTTGAGTTTAAAAGGGACCTCGGGGATCACTTTTTTCAAGGCCACAACTTCATAGAAGTGGTCTTGATGCACCCTTGAGATGAATCTCTCC
>NC_029777.3:73211115-73211630 GCF_000817695.3 Arachis duranensis
AGTAGAAGAAGAAGAAATGAAGGAGATGGAAATGGCTGTGTGGTTCGGCCAAAGGGGGAGAAGTAGTGTTTAGGTTGTGTGAAAAGGAAGGAGTGAAGATGGGTTTATATAGGAGTGGAGAGAGGGGTAGGGTTCGGTTATGGGAGGGTGGGTTTGGGAGGAAAAGTGTTTTGAATTTGAATGGTGGGGTAGGTGGGGTTTTATGAAGGATGGATGTGAGTGGTGAAGAGAAAGATGGGATTTGATAGGTGAAGGGTTTTTGGGGAAGAGGTGAAGAAGAGAGAGAGTGGTGGGGTAGGTGGGGATCCTGTGGGGTCCACAGATCCTGAGGTGTCAAGGAAAAGTCATCCCTGCACCAAGTGGCGAGCAAAATTGCTCCCTGTGCCAATTCTGGTGTTAAACGCCGGGCTGGTGCCCATTTCTGGCGTTTAACGCCAAGTTCTTGCCCTTTTCTGGCGTTTAACGCCAGTCTGGTGCCCCTTTCTGGCGTTAAACGCCCAGAATGGTGCCAGACT
>NC_029777.3:73211765-73211958 GCF_000817695.3 Arachis duranensis
AATGTGGGGGTTCAACACCAAACTTAGAGTTTGACTGTGGGGGCTCTGTTTGACTCTATTTTGAGAGAAGCTCTTCATGCTTCCTCTCCATGGTGACAGAGGGATATCCTTAAGCCTTAAACACAAAGGATTCTTTATTCACTTGAATGATCAATTCTCCTCTATCAACATCAATCACAGCCTTTGCTGTGGC
>NC_029777.3:73212379-73212749 GCF_000817695.3 Arachis duranensis
CCAAGTCTCATTACCAAATAACTTGTCATTTAGCTTCATGATTGCTCCAAGGTATTTAGCAACTTGCTCTTTAGTGACATACTCATCCTCTTCAGAGGAAGAATACTCATCAGAGCTTATGAATGGCAGAAGTAAGTCCAATGGAATCTCTATGGTCTCAGTGGGAGCCTCAGATTCCCATGGTTTCTCATTGAGGAACTCATTGGAGGTCAGTGGACGTCCATGGAGCACTTCCTCAGTGGCTTTCACTGCCTCTCCCTCCTCTCCAAATTCGGCCATGTTGATGGTCTTGCACTCTCCTTTTGGATTTTCCTCTGTGTTGCTTGGAAGAGTACTAGGAGGGAGTTCAGTAATTTTCTTGCTCAGCTGA
>NC_029777.3:73212878-73215411 GCF_000817695.3 Arachis duranensis
GAGTTATTCTGCTTAGAACTCTCTGTCTGTTGCTGAGAGGATGATGGAAAAGGCTTGTCATTGCTAAACCTATTTCTTCCACCATTATTATTGTTGAAACCTTGTTGAGGTCTCTGTTGATCCTTCCATGAGAGATTTGGATGATTTATCCATGAAGGATTATAGGTGTTTCCATAGGGTTCTCCCATGTAATTCACCTCTTCCATTGAAGGGTTCTCAGGATCATAAGCTTCTTCTTCAGATGAAGCATCCTTAGTACTGCCTGGTGCAGCTTGCATTCCAGACAAACTTTAAGAAATCATATTGACTTGATGAGTCAATATTTTGTTCTGAGCCAATATGGCATTCAGAGTATCAATCTCAAGAACTCCTTTCTTCTTATTCGGCCCATTGTTCATAGGATTCCTTTCAGAAGTGTACATGAATTGGTTATTTGCAACCATTTCAATCAGCTCTTGAGCTTCTGTAGGCGTCTTCTTCAGATGAAGAGATCCTCCAGCAGAGCTATCCAAAGACATCTTGGACAGTTCAGACAGACCATCATAGAAAATACCCATGATGCTCCATTCAGAAAGCATATCAGAGGGACACTTTCTGATTAATTATTTGTATCTTTCCCAAGCTTCATAGAGGGATTCTCCTTCCTTCTGTCTGAAGGTTTGGACTTCCACTCTAAGCTTACTCAATTTTTGAGGTGGAAAGAACTTTGCCAAGAAGGCATTGACTAGCTTTTCCCAAGAGTTCAGGCTTTCTTTAGGTTGTGAGTCCAACCATGTCCTAGCTTTGTCTCTTACAGCAAAAGGGAATAGCATAAGTCTGTAGACCTCAGGGTCAACCCCATTAGTCTTGACAGTGTCACAGATTTGCAAGAATTCAGTTAAAAACTGATGAGGATCTTCCAATGGAAGTCCATGGAACTTGCAATTCTGTTGCATTAGAGAAACTAATGGAGGCTTAAGCTCAAAGTTGTTTGCTCCAATGGCAGGGATAGAGATGCTTCTCCCATAGAAGTCGGGAGTAGGTGCAGTAAAGTCACCCAGCACCTTCCTTGCATTATTGGCATTGTTGTTGTCTTCGGCTGCCATGGGTTCTTCTTCTTCGAAGATTTCTGTTAGGTCCTCTACAATGAGTTGTGCCTTAGCTTCTCTTAGTTTTCTCTTCAAGGTCCTTTCAGGTTCAGGGTCAGCCTTAACAAGAATGCTCTTGTCTTTGCTCCTGCTCATATGAAAGAGAAGAGAACAAGAAAATATGGAATCCTCTATGTCACAGTATAGAGATTCCTTGACGTGTCAGAGGAAAAGAAAAATAGAAGGCAGAAGTAGAAAATTCGAACTTATCAAAGAAGATGGAGTTCGAATTATGCATTAAGGAATAGTGTTACTCCATAAATAGAAGGATGTGAGAAGAGGGGAAGAAATTTTCGAAAATTAAGTAAAAGATTTTGAAAACATTTTGAAACACTTTAATTGATTTTCGAAAACCATGATTGAGAAAGAAGTAAAGTGATTTTTGAAAAAGATTTTGAAATTAGAAATAAAAAAGATTTGATTGAAAACTATTTTGAAAAAGATGTGGTTAAGAAGATATGATTGATTTTAAAAAGTTGTGATTGAGAAGATATGATTTGAAAAACATTTTAAAAGATTTGATTTAAAAAAAATAACTTGGCTAACAAGAAAAGATATGATTTAAACATTAAACCTTTCTCAACAGAAAAGGCAACATACTTGAAATGTTGAATCAAATCATTAATTGATGGCAAGTATCCTTAAAAATAGAAAGAAATTGATTTTGAAAAAGATTTGATTGAAAGGATTTGATTTGAAAAAGATTTGATTTTGAAAAATTTTGAAAACTTGAAAAAAATTTGAACTGAAAACAGAATCTTCCCTCTTGTGCCATCCTGGCGTTAAACGCCCAGAATGGTGCACATTCTGGCGTTTAACGCCCAAACTACTACCCTTTTGGGCATTAAACGCCCAGCCAGGCACCTTGGCTGGCGTTTAAACGCTAGTTTGCCTTCCTTACTGGGCGTTTTGAATGCCCAGCTTTTTCTGTGTAATTCCTCTGCTGTATGTTCTGAATCTTCAATTCTTTGTATTATTGACTTGAAAAGACACAAATTAAGAATATTTTTGGATTTTTAATAATAAGGAATAATCAAAATGCAACTAAAATCAAATAACAATGCATGCAAGACACCAAACTTAGCAGTTTGTATACTGCTGACACTAACAAAATGAGAATACACATGAGACACATAAACACTCAAGTCAAGAGAATTCAAAGATCAGAGCAATGAAATCATCAAGAACATTCTTGAAGATCACTTAAGACACATGGATGAATGCAAGAAGAACAGAAACATGCAATTGACACCAAACTTAACATGAGACTAGTGTCTCAATAAGAAACATAAAATATTTTTGGTTTTTTATGATTTTGTAAAAAAAAATTTTTTGGATTTTTCGAAAATTAAGTGAAGAGGAAAAATAAAAATATCAAAATTCTTAATGAGAATTCCAGGAATCAT
>NC_029777.3:73215753-73219265 GCF_000817695.3 Arachis duranensis
CCAAAAACTCGATGTTCAATACCATGGCATAAACACAACTTCGCACAACTAACCAGCAAGTGTACTGGGTCGTCCAAGTAATAAACCTTACGCGAGTAAGGGTCGATCCCACGGGTATTGTTGGTATGAAGCAAGCTATGGTCATCTTGTAAATCTCAGTCAGGCAGATTCAAATGGTTATAGATGATTTATGAATAAAGCATAAAATAAAGATAGAGATACTTATGTAATTCATTGGTAGGAACTTCAGATAAGCGCATGAAGATGCCTTCCCTTCCGTCTCTCTGCTTTCCTACTGCCTTCATCCAGCCCTTCTTACTCCTTTCCATGGCAAGCTGTATGTAGGGTTTCACTGTTGTCAGTGGCTACCTCCCATCCTCTCAGTGAAAATGTTCAACGCACCCTGTCACGGCACGGCTAATCATCTGTCGGTTCTCAATCAGGTTAGAATAGAATCCAGTGATTCTTTTGCGTCTGTCACTAACGCCCAACCTTCAGGAGTTTGAAGCTCGTCACAGTCATTCAATCTTCGAATCCTACTCAGAATACCACAGACAAGGTTTAGACCTTCCTGATTCTCTTGAATGCCGCCATCAATTCTAGCTTATACCACGAAGATTCCGATCAAGGGATCCAAGAGATAAACATTCAAGCCTTGTTTGCTTGTAGAACAGAAGTGGTTGTCAGGCACTCGTTCATAAGTGAGAATGATGATGAGTGTCACATAATCATCACATTCATCATGTTCTTGGGTACAAATGAATATCTTAGAACAAGAATAAGCTGAATTGAATAGAAGAACAATAGTAATTGCATTAATACTCGAGGTACAGCAGAGCTCCACACCTTAATCTATGGTGTGTAGAAACTCCACCATTGAAAATACATAAGTGATAATGGTGATCATTGGCTTCGGCCCTAGAGAGGGAACCAGAAGAACCAAGATGGTGGGCGTTTAACTCCCATTCTTATGCCAGTTCCGGCGTTTAACGCTGGAAATTCTAATGGTGACTTTGACTGCCGGTTTGGGCCATCAAATCTTGAGCAAAGTATGGACTATCATATATTGCTGGAAAGCCCAGGATGTATAATTTCCAACGCCGTTGAGAGCGCACCAATTGGGCTTCTGTAGCTCCAGAAAATCCACTTCGAGTGCAGGGAGGTCAGAATCCAACAGCATCTGCAGTCCTTTTCAGTCTCTGAATAAGATTTTTGCTCAGGTCCCTCAATTTCAGCCAGAAAATACCTGAAATCACAGAAAAACACACAAACTCATAGTAAAGTCCAGAAAAGTGAATTTTAACTAAAAACTAATAAAAATATACTAAAAACTAACTAAAACATACTAAAAACATACTAAAAACAATGCCAAAAAGCATACAAATTATCCGCTCATCAGGACTCGATCTTCTCGGACCCTTTCCCCAGGGATCAGGACAAGTCAAATTCCTCATAGTAGGGGTAGACTATTTCACAAAATGGATCGAGGCAGAACCCCTAGCCAACGCTACTGCTCAAAGAAGCCAGAAATTCCTATATAGGAACATCATTACAAGGTTCGGGGTCCCATACTCCATCACCACAGATAATGGCACCCAATTCATAGATGCAGGCTTCAGAAAACTAGTGGCCGACTTGAATATAAAACACCATTTCACCTCCGTCGAACATCCCCAAGCCAATGGACAAGCTGAAGCGGCTGGTGGATGAAATTGTGATTCATACTCTTTGTACTTGTATGAAATTTAATTCGAGATAATAGCTCTTTACTATGTGTGGTCACAACTCCGTTCAACTAACCAGCAAGTGTACTGGGTCGTCCAAGTAATAAACCTTACGTGAGTAAGGGTCGATTCCACAGAGATTGTTGGTATGAAGCAAGCTATGGTCATCTTGTAAATCTTAGTCAGGCGGATTTAAATAAATTATGGAATTTGGAAAATCAAATAATAGTAATTAAACATAAAATAAGGATAAAGTTACTCATGTATTTCCATGATGGGAATTTCAGATAGGCGTATGGAAATGCTGTGCTCCTCCTGAATCTCTGCTTTCCTACTGCTTTTATCCAATTTTATCACTCCCTTCTATGGCAAGCTGTATATAGGGCATCACCGTTGTCAATGGCTACATCCCATCCTCTCAGTGAAAAAGGTCCAAATGCTCTGTCACAGCACGGCTAATCATCTGTCGGTTCTCGATCAGGTTGGAGTAGAATCCCTTGATTCTTTTGCGTCTGTCACTAACGCCCAGCCTTCAGGAGTTTGAAGCTCGTCACATTCATTCAATTCCGGAATCCTACTCGGAATACCAGAGACAAGGTTAGACCTTCCAGATTCCCATGAATGCCGCCATCAATTCTAGCTTATACCACGAAGATTCTGATTAAGGAATCCAAGAGATATGCGCCCGGTCTAGGGTAGAACGGAAGTGGTTGTCAATCACGCGCGTTCATAGGTGAGAATGATGATGAGTGTCACGGATCATCACATTCATCAAGTTGAAGTGCAACGAATATCTTAGAATAGGAATAATTCGAATTGGATAGAAAATAATAGTAATTGCATTGAAACTTGAGGTACAGCAGAGCTCCACACCCTTAATCTATGGTGTGTAGAAACTCCACCGTTGAAAATACATAAGTGAAAGGTCCAGGCATGGCTGAATGGCCAGCCCCTCAAAATGTGATCAATAGTCTCCTCAGATGAAGAATAAAATAAAACTGAGACCAAAGATGTCTAATACAATAGTAATTTATCCTATTTATACTAGACTAGCTACTAGGGTTTACATGACTAAGTAATTGATGCATAAATCCACTTCCGAGGCCCACTTGGTGTGTGTTTGGGCTGAGCTTGATCTATCCACGAGCTGAGGCTTCTTTTGGAGTTGAACGCCAAGTTGTAACGTGTTTTGGGCGTTCAACTCCGGGTCGTGACGTGTTTCTGGCGTTTTACTCCAGACAGCAACATGGAATTGGCGTTAAGCGCCAGTTTACGTCGTCAATTTCCGAATAAAGTATGGACTATTATATATTGATGGAAAGCTCTGGATGTCTAATTTCCAACGCCGTTGAGAGCGCACCATTTAAAGTTCTGTAGCTCCAGAAAATCTATTTCGAGTGCAGGGAGGTCAGATTCCAACAGCATCAGTAGTCCTTTGTCAGCCTCCTATCAGAGTTTTGCTCAAGTCCCTCAATTTCAGCCAGAAATTACCTGAAATCATAGAAAAACACAAAAACTCATAGTAAAGTCCAGAAATGTGAATTTAACATAAAAAATATTGAAAACATCCCTAAAAGTAGCTTGAACTTACTAAAAACTACCTAAAAACAATGCCAAAGGTGTTATTGATTCTCCTAGTTAAGTATGTTGATTCTTGAACATAGCTACTTATGAGTCTTGGCCGTGGCCCTAAGCACTTTGTTTTCTAGTATTACCGCCGGATACATAAATGCCACAGACACATGACTGGGTGAACCTTTTCAGATTGTGACTCAGCTTTGCTAGAGT
>NC_029777.3:73219445-73225253 GCF_000817695.3 Arachis duranensis
TTTGGGCCCTCCTATCCATTGATGCTCAAAGCCTTGGATCTTTTTTACCCTTGCCTTTTGGTTTTAAGGGCTATTGGCTTTTTCTTCTTGCTATTTCTTTTTCTTTCTATTTTTTTCGCCATTTTTTTCGCAAGATTTTGTTTTTCACTGCTTTTTCTTGCTTCAAGAATCAATTTCATGATTTTTCAGATTATCAATAACATTTCTCTTTGTTCATCATTCTTTCAAGAGCCAACAGTTTAACATTCATAAACAACAAGATCAAAAATATGCACTGTTCAAGCATTCATTCAGCAAGCAAAAAGTATTGTCACCACATCAATATAATTAAACTAAATTCAAGGATAAATTCAGAATTCATGTACTTCTTTGTTCTTTTGAATTAAAAATATTTTTCATTTACGAGAGGTGAAGGATTAATGGAATTATTCATAACTTTAAGACATATTTACTAAACACTAATGATCATGAAGTAGAGATGGAGATGGAGATGGAGAGACGGAATCACCGATCACTGAACGACGCTACAACTCAAGAAAAGCAAAATGGGGGCGAAAGACAGAGAGCAAGAGAACGAAGGGAGAAGTTACGAAGAGGAGCAAAGAAGGGAAACCATTTTCTGATCACAAATTCAAAATAAAAGGCCACAAGGAAAAACGGGGCAATTAATACCAATTAATGAAGGTATTAAACCCTCGCACGTTCCCAAAAGCGCTGATATAAAAGCACGTGTTTTTTGAGAAAAACATTCCACATTCAAAAAGCTTCTACAAAGGAATCGACAAAATGCTTGAGTTCAGCTTCACTAGAGAAGGACCGAAGTCAAGGACTCGACCTCAAAAAAAGAAGACCGAGCTCAAGCAGGGGCACTGTTCATACCCTGGGTCGAGCTGTCCAAGCCAGGATGTTCAGTAGCAAAGAGACCGACCTCTTTAGGTCAAGCGGACCGACTTCTTCGTAAAGAACTCGGCCAAATCGATAGGAAAGCCCAAAGAAAGGCCCAACTCAAGGAATACAACCCCGATCCAAAGGCAGCCCAAGCCTATAGAGATAAGGGCGGTTCCATGGAAGATAAGCTGACCTCGACAAAAGATAAGATAAGATAAGATAACTAACTTATCTTATCCAAAGAAGGTCACATCTCACCATTATAAATACATTGGAGCACCCAGGTATAACTCATACTCTGATTCTACACAATACCTGCTTAATACCCTTGCTAACTTAAGCATCGGAGTCCCTTGCAGGTACCCCTCACCCTCCGGGGACGAAGGATCAGCACTACCACCAAGTCCAACAAGTCGGACACAACCGCTCCAACCAGCACAGAAAATCTCGTACGAGATCGACCTCCAGTTTTAGGTAACCACCAGAACACAACCCTTAAAAGACCTCTTGATATGTGTATCTGTGCATTGAATTTTTGTTGATTGTTAGATGAAAAGCAAGCCTTAGAAGGCAAGATTAGTAGAGAATTGATAGAATCGAACCTTAAACACCTGAGCGATTAGAGTGCATACACTTCTAGTAAGGGTTCGATGCTCAATTCCTTGCTCCTTGCCTTCATGAGCTATTTTCTTCTTGCAAGTTATTTGTACTTTATTTTGTTATTTGAATTAGTGAAATCCAGTTCATACTTGTTCTTGAAAGATTTATTTACTTGTTCACCAAGTAGGTAGAATCATTTTAGCATGTAGTTCATTCACATTCATAGGTTGCATTGCATGAGTCTTGCTTTTCCCTACTCATTTATTTTATCTCCTTAAGCTAAGCATGAGGACATGCTAATGTTTAAGTATGGGAGGTTGATAAACCACTATTTTATGATTCATATTGTGTTTAATTGAGTAGTTTTATCAAGTCTTTACCCACTTATTCATATGATTAGCATGTATTTACAATTCCTACCCAAATTGTTCTATGATTGAAAACTCGCTTTCTAAAGATCTTTTTATTGTGTATTTTTATTCTCCTTTATACCATTCGATGCTGTGATCTGTGTGTTAAGTGTTTCAGGCTTCATAGAGTAGGAATGGCTTAGAGAATAAAGAGGAAGCTTGCAAAAAAAGAAGGAGCACAAGAAATAAAGGAGACAACCAGCGGATAGCGACGCGCACGCATGGCTGACTGGTAGGCAAAATTGTGATTTCTGATAATGGCATTCATGTTCGTTCTCTCCCTGGTAATGGCACCAAACACTTGGTGCATGATACCATGGTCCAAACATAACTTCACAACTTCGCACAACTAATCAACAAGTGCACTGGGTCGTCCAAGTAATAAACCTTACGTGAGTAAAGGTCGATCTCACGGAGATTGTTGGTATGAAGCAAGCTATGGTCATCTTGTAAATCTCAGTTAGGCGGATAATAAATGATTATGGAGTTTTCGAATAATAATAATAAATAAACAGAAAATAAAGATAGAAATACTTATGTAAATCATTGGTGGGAATTTCAGATAGGCGTATGAAGATGCTGTGCTCCTTTTGCATCTCTACTTTCCTACTACCTTCATTCAATCCTTCTTACTCCTTTCCTTGGCAAGCTGTATATAGGGCATCACCGTTGTCAATGGCTACATCCCATCCTCTCAGTGAAAAAGGTCCTAATGCTCTGTCACGGCATGGCTAATCATCTGTCGATTCTTGATCATGTCGGAATAGAATCTATTGATTCTTTTGCGTTTGTCATCACGTCCAACAATCGCGAGTTTGAAGCTCGTCACAGTCATTCAATCCCTGAATCCTACTCGGAATACCACAGACAAGGTTTATACTTTCCGGATTCTCATGAATGCCGCCATCAATTCTAGCTTAAACCACGAAGATTCTGATTAAGAAATCCAAGAGATATGCACTCGGTCTAAGGTAGAACGGAGGTGGTTGTCAATCACGCGTTCATAGGTGAGAATGATGATGAGGGTCATGGATCATCACATTCATCATGGTGAAGTACAACGAATATCTTAGAACAGGAATAAACTGGATTGAATGGAAAATAGTAGTAATTGCATTAAAACTTGAGGTACAGCAGAGCTCCACACCCTTAATATATGGTATGTAGAAACTCCACCGTTGAAAATACATAAGTGATGGTCCAGGCATGGCCGAATGGCCAACCCCCATAAATGTGATCAATAGTCTCCTAAGATGAATAATAGAATAAAACTGAGACCAAAGATGTCTAATACAATAGAAAAATATCCTATTTATACTAGACTAGCTACTATGGTTTACAGAAGTAAGTAATTGATGCAGAAATCCACTTTCGGGGCCCACTTGGTGTGTACTTGGGCTGAGCTTGAGCATTACACGTGCAGAGGCTTCTTTTGGAGTTGAACGCCAAGTTGTAACGTGTTTTTGGTGTTCAACTCTGGTTTGTGATGTGTTTCTAGCGTTTGACTCCAGAATACAGCATGGAACTAGCGTTGAGCACCAGTTTACGTCGTCTAATCTCGAATAAAGTATGGACTATTATATATTGCTGAAAAGCTCTAGATGTCTACTTTCCAAATCCGTTGAGAGCGGGCCATTTGAAATTCTGTAGCTCCAAACAATCCATTTCGAGTGTAGGGAGGTCAGAATCCAACAGCATCATCAGTCCTTTGTCAGCCTTCAATCAGAGTTTTGCTCAGGTCCCTCAATTTCAGTCAGAAAATACCTAAAATCACAAAAAATACACAAACTCATAGTAAAGTCCAGAAATGTGAATTTTACATAAAAACTAATGAAAACATCCCTAAAAGTAGCTATATCCTACTAAAAACTACCTAAAAAATAATGCCAAAAAGCGTATAAATTATCTGCTCATCGCTGACGCGTGCATGCGATTTGGACAAAATCACAGCTATGCGTACGCGTGCTTGATGCGTACGTGTGGATTGGAGTTCGTGCAACCGACGCGAGCGTGTTCCTCACGCGCACGCGTGGAGAGAAAAATCGCTGAATGACGCGTATGCGTGACCTACGCGATCTGCAGAAATTACAGAATATGCTGGAGACAGTTTCGGGCCATGTTTTGACCCAGATTTCGGCCCAGAAACATAGATTAAAGTCAGGAAACATGCAGAGACTCAAGATATCAGATCATACACACAATTTTAGGTTTAAATGTAGTTTTTAGAGAAAGATGTTATCTCCTCTCTCTTAGGATTAGGATTAGGATTAGGATTTCATCTTCTTCAAATCATAGGTTTAATGTTCTTTTTATTTATTTCCCCAATTTGGTTTATGAACTCTTTATTTTGGATTTGATTTCTTTTATTAATATTTGAGGTATTTCAAACATATGACTTTTATTTAGTTTCCTATATTCTTGATTTTGGTTGATTAATTGGTAACTCTTGAGTTGTCAAACTCATTGTAATTGATAATTGTTATCTTTGCTGATTGATTTAGATTCCTATAATTCTAGTCTTTCCTCAGGAGTTGACTAGGACTTTAGGTGTTAAATTGATTTATCCACTTGACTTACCTTCATAGTTAGAGGTTGACTGAGTAGGAGCAAAAATATAATTCTCATCACCATTGATAAGGATAACTAGGATAGGACTTCTAATTTTCATACTTTGCCAAGAGTTTTATTAGCTATTGATTTATTAATTCCCTGCAATTTATTTCTCTTGTTCAAACCTTTTTCAAAAACCCAAAAATACTATTTTCTATAACCATTAATAAATCACACTTCCCTGCAATTCCTTAAGAAGACGACCGAGGTTTGAATACTTCGGTTTATAAATTTTATTGAGTTTGTTACTTGTGACAACCAAACGTTTGTACGAAAGGATTTTCTGTTGGTTTAGAAGCTATACTCACAACGCGATTATATTTTTGTATTTCTTTACCGATAGAAAGTCCGATCGTCAAACCCTATAATCCATCATGGAGAAATCATCCAAATTTCTCATGGAAGGATCAACAAAAGCCTCAACAAGGCTTTAACAATAATAATGGTAGAAGAAACAGGTTTAGCAATGGCAAGCCTTTTCCATCATCCTTTCAGTAACAGACAGAGAATACTGACTAGAACCCATCTAGCTTAGCAAATATAGTCTCTGATCTATGTAAGGCCATGATGAGCGGATAATTTATACGCTTTTTGGCATTGTTTTTAGTATGTTTTTAGTATATTTTAATTAGTTTTTAGTATACTTTTAGTAGTTTTTAGTTAAAATTCACTTTTCTGGACTTTACTATGAGTTTGTGTGTTTTTCTGTGATTTCAGGTATTTTCTGGCTGAAATTGAGGGTCCTGAGCAAAAATCTGATTCAGAGGCTGAAAAGGACTGCATATGCTGTTGGATTCTGACCTCCCTGCACTCGAAGTGGATTTTCTGGAGCTACAGAATCCCAATTGGCGCGCTCTCAACGGTGTTGGAAAGTAGACATCCTGGGCTTTCCAGCAATATATAATAGTCCATACTTTTCTCGAGATTTGATGGCCCAAACCGGCGTTGCAAATCAGCTTCAGAATTCCCAGCGTTTAGCGCTGGAACTGGCATAAAAATTGGAGTTAAACGCCCAAACTGGCATAAAAACTGGCGTTTAACTCCAGAAAAAGTCTCTACACATGAAAGCTTCAATGCTCAGCCCAAGCACACACTAAGTGGACCCAGAAGTAGAATTTTACGTCATTTACTCATTTCTGTATACCCTAGGTTACTAGTTCACTATTAATAGGATCTTTTGACATTGTATCTGTACCTTGATGAGCGGATAATTTGTATGCTTTTTGGCATTATTTTTAGTATGTTTTTGGTATGATCTAGTTAGTTTTTAGTATATTTTTATTAGTTTTTAGTTAAAATT
>NC_029777.3:73225523-73225947 GCF_000817695.3 Arachis duranensis
GGCTTTCCAGCAATATATGATAGTCCATACTTTTTCCAAGATTTGATGGCCCAAACCGGCGTTCAAAGTCACCCTCAGGAATCCCAGCGTTAAATGCTGGAACTGGCACCCAAATGGGAGTTAAACGCCCAAACTGGCACTAAAGCTGGCGTTTAACTCCAAGGAGAGTCTCTGCACGAAAAATGCTTCAATGCTCAGCCCAAGCACACACCAAGTGGGCCCGGAAGTGGATTTTTATGTCATTTACTCATCTCTGTACACCTTAGGCTAATAGTTTTCTATAAGTAGGACATTATACTATTGTATTTTCATCTTGGTTCTTCTGGTTCCCTCTCTGGGACCGAAGCCAATGATCACTCTTGTTCTTATGTATTTTCAACAGTGGAGTTTCTACACACCATAGATTAAGGTGTGGAGCTCTGCT
>NC_029777.3:73227225-73227476 GCF_000817695.3 Arachis duranensis
CCTTGACTTGAGTGTTTTATGTGTCTCATATGCATTCTCATTAGTGTCAGTAGTATACAAACTACTAAGTTTGGTGTCTTGCATGCATTGTTATTTGATTCTTGTTGCATTTTGATTTTTCCTTATTATTAAAAATTCAAAAATATTTTTTTATTTGTGTCTTTTCAAGCCAATAATACAGAGAATTGAAGATTCAGAACATACAGCAGAGGAATTGCACAGAAAAAGCTGGGCGTTCAAAACGCCCAGTG
>NC_029777.3:73230681-73231013 GCF_000817695.3 Arachis duranensis
ACTCTAAGTTTGGTGTTGGGAGGCCACAGCCAAACTCTAAGTTTGGTGTTGAACCCCCACATTCAAACTCTAAGTTTGGTATTGGGAGGTTCCAACACGGTTCTGAGTATCTGTGAGGCTCCATGAGAGTCCTCTGTCAAGCTAATGACAATAAAGAAGCGCTTGTTGGGAGGCAACCCAATGTTTTATAATTAATTATTTTCTTTTGTTATTTTATCTTTTTTTTGTAGGTTGATGATCATGAGAAGAAACAAAATCCATGAAAAAAGCAAAAACAGAATGAAAAACAGGAAGAAAAACAGCACACCCTGGAGGACGCACCCACTGGCGTT
>NC_029777.3:73231041-73231425 GCF_000817695.3 Arachis duranensis
GGCTAGCAGATGGGCGTTTAACGCCCAGTCTGGCACCATTCTGGGCGTTTAACGCCAGAAAGGAGCACCAGACTGGCGTTAAACGCCAGAGAAGGGCAAGATGCTGGCGTTAAACGCCAGAAATGGGTACGAGCCCGGCGTTTAACGCCAGAAAAGGCACAAAACGTGATTTTGAATGCCATTTGGTGCAGGGATGACTTTTCCTTGACACCTCAGGATCTGTGGACCCCACAGGATCCCCACCTACCCTACCACTCTCTCTCTCTTCTTCACCCATTTACCAATCACCTCAACACCTCTTCCCCAAAAACCCCTCACCTATCAAATCTCATCTTTCTCTTCACCACTCACATCCATCCTTCATAAAACCCCACCTACCTCACC
>NC_029777.3:73232431-73233186 GCF_000817695.3 Arachis duranensis
GTTCATGAGGTTATAGCCCAAGAACTCTATAAGGTGGCGGACAAGTCCTCTACCTTGGCAAGGTTAGCCTTTCCTCATCTCATTTGTCACCTCTGTTATTCAGTTGGAGTTGACATAGAAGGAGACATCTCCATTGATGAGGACAAGCCCATCACTAAGAAGAGGATGGAGCACACAAGAGACCCCACTCATCATGAGATCCCTGAGATTCCTCAAGGGATGCACTTTTCCCCACAAAACTATTGGGAGAAACTGAACACCTCCCTAGGAGAATTGAGTTCCAACATGGGACAACTAAGGGTGGAGCATCAAGAACACTCCATTATCCTTCATGAAATTAGAGAAGATCAAAGAATCATGAGGGAGGAGCAACAAAGACAAGGAAGAGACATTGAGGAGCTAAAGCACTCCATAGGATCTTCAAGAGGAAGAAATAGCCGCCATCACTAAGGTGGACCCATTCCTTGATTTCCTTGTTCTTTATTCTTCTGTTTTTCGAATTTTTTTGCTTATGTTTATCCATGTATGTGTCTTGTGATCATTAGTGTCTTAGTGTCTATGCCTTAAAGTTATGAATGTCCTATGAATCCATCACCTTTCTTAAATAAAAATGGGCCTAATTGATAAAAGAAAAGAATTGCATGAATTTTGAATTTTACAACAGTTTAATTATTTTGATGTGGTGGCAATATTTTTGTTCTCTGAATGTATGCTTAAACAGTGCATATATATCTTGAATTTGTGGTTCATGAATG
>NC_029777.3:73235518-73248995 GCF_000817695.3 Arachis duranensis
GCATTCAAGAGAATCTGGAAGGTCTAAACCTTGTCTGTGGTATTCTGAGTAGGATTCAATGATTGAATGACTGTGACGAGCTTCAAACTCCTGAGGGCGGGGCGTTAGTGACAGACGCAAAAGAATCACTGGATTCTATTCCGGCCTGATTGAGAACCGACAGATGGATAGCCGTACCGTGACAGCGTGCGTTGAACATTTCCACTGAGAGGATGGGAGGTAGCCACTGACAACGGTGAAACCCTTGCATACAGCTTGCCATGGAAGGAGCCTTGCGTGCTTGAAGAAGAAGACAGTAGGAAAGCAGAGATTCAGAAGATGGAGCATCTCCAAAACCTTAACCTGTTCCCCATTACTGCAAAACAAGTACTTATTTCATGTTCTTTTGCTTTTTACAATCAACCCTGATAATTATTGATATCCTGACTAAGATTTACAAGATAACCATAGCTTGCTTCAAGCCGACAATCTCCGTGGGATCGACCCTTACTCACGTAAGGTATTACTTGGACGACCCAGTGCACTTGCTGGTTAGTTGTGCGGAATTACAAAAGTGTGATTGCAATTTCGTGCACCAGGCCACTCTCAGTTTCATGAATGAAACAAGGTCCTCCATCAGAAACTTGGAGGGACAAGTGGGTCAGCTGAGTAAAAGGGTTACTGAAACTCCTCCTAGCACTCTTCCAAGCAATACAGAAGAGAATCCCAAAAGAGAGTGCAAGGCCATAACTGTGATCAACATGGCCGAACCTGGAGAGAGTGAAAAGGCAGTGATGCCCAGTGAGGAAGACCTCAGGGAACATCCACTGGCCATTAAGGAGTACCCCAATGAGGAACCAAAGGAATCTGAGGCTCATACAGAGACCATAGAGATTCCTTTGACCTTCCTATTGCCATTCATGAGCTCTGATGACTATTCATCTTCTGAAGAAGATAAAGACATTGCTGAAGGGCAAGTTACCTAGTATTTAGGAGCAATCATGAAACTGAATGCCAAGCTATTTGGTAATGAGACTTGGGAGGATAAACCTCCATTGCTCATTAATGAACTGAATACCTGGGTTCAGCAAACTTTACCTCAAAAGAAACAGGATCCTGGTAAATTCTTAATACCCTGTACCATAGGTACCATGACCTTTGAGAAGGCTCTATGTGACCTAGGGTCAGGTATTAACCTCATGCTACTCTCTGTAATGGAGAAACTAGGAATCTTTGAGATACAAGCTGCAAGAATCTCACTAGAGATGGTAGATAAATCAATGAAACAGGCTTATGGACTAGTAGAGGACGTCCTAGTGAAGGTTGAAGGCCTTTACATCCCTGCTGATTTCATAATCCTAGACACTGGGAAAGATGAGGATGAATTCATCATCCTTGGCAGACCTTTCCTAGCCACAGCAAGAGCTGTGATTGATGTTGACAGAGGAGAGTTGGTCCTTCAATTGAATGAGGACTACCTTGTATTCAAGACTCAAGGTTCTCCTTATGTACATATGGAGAAGAAGCATGAAAAACTTCTCTCAATACAGAGTTAAACAAAGCCCCCACATTTAAACTCTAAGTTTGGTATTGGGAGGCCACAACCAAACTCTAAGTTTGGTATTGAGAGACCACAACCAAACTCTAAGTTTGGTGTTGGGAGGCCCCAACTATGCTCTGATTATCTGTGAAGCTCCATGAGAGCCCACTGTCAAGCTATTGACATTAAAGAAGCGCTTATTTGGAGGCAACCCAATTTTTATCTATGTTAAATTTCCATTATTATTTTATGTTTTCTTTAGGTTGATGATCATGTGGAGTCACAAAAGCAACTGTAAAAATCAAAGCAAATTCAAAAATAGCATTAAAAATAGCACACCCTGGAGGATAAGCTTACTGGCATTTAAACGCCAGTAAGAGTAGCAGAATGGGCGTTAAACACCCAGTCTGGCACCATTCTGGGTGTTTAACTCCAGAAATGGGCACCAAATTAGCGTTTAACGCCAGAACAGAGCACCAAGTTGGCATTAAACGCCAGAAACAAGCAACAGCATGGCATTAAACGCCAGGAAAGGTATAAAAGCTGGCATTTAACGCCAGAAACAGGCAGCAGTCTGGCGTTAAACGCCAAAATTGCACTCTAAAGGCATTTTTGCACGCCTAAATGGAGCAGGGATGAGAAGTCCTTGACCCTTCAGGATCTGTGGACCTCACAGGATCCCCACCTACCCCACCTCTCTCTCTCCCCCTCACACATCTCAATATCTCTCTACACCAAATACCCCTCACCAATCACATCCATCTCTCTTTCCCAAAAACCCCACCTACCTCCAAATTCAAAATCCTTTTCCTCCCAAACCCAACCCCAAATACACGAACCTAACCCTCCCCCCACTCCTATATAAACCCATCATCCCTCTTTCTATTTCACATATCACAAACACCTTATACCCCCTTGGCCGAAACCACATTCCACCCTTCATCTCCTCTATTTTCTTCTTCTTCCCCTTCTTTCTTCCTTCTTTTGCTCGAGGATGAGAAAACCTTTTAAGTTTGGTGTGGTAAAAGCATTACTTTTTGTTTTTTCATAGCCATTTATGGCACCTAAGGCCGGAAAAACCTCCAGAAAGTGGAAACGGAAGGCAAAAGCTTCCACCTCCGAGTCATGGGAGATGGAGATATTCATCTCAAAGATCCATCAAGACCACTTCTATGAAGTTGTGGCCAAGAAGAAAGTGATCCCTGAGGTTCCTTTCATGCTCAAGAGGAATGAGTATCCAAAGATCCGACATGAGATCCGAAGAAGAGGTTGGAAGTTCTCACCAACCCCATTCAACAAGTCAGAATCTTAATGGTTCAAGAGTTCTATGCCAATGCATAGATCACTAGGAACCATGATAAAAGTATGAGCCTGAATCCAAAGAATTGGCTTACAATGGTTAGGGGAAAATACTTAGATTTCAGTCTGAAAAATGTAAGGTTAGCATTCAACTTGCCAATGATGCAAGAAAACACACGCCCCTACACTAGAAGGGTCAACTTTGATCAAAGGTTGCACCAAGTCCTCATGGACATATGTGTGGAAGGAGCTCAATGGAAAAGAGACTCAAGAGGCAAGTCGGTTCAATTGAGAAGACTGGACCTTAAGCCTGTGGCTAGAGGATGGTTGGAGTTCATCCAACACTCTATCATTCCTACTAGCAACCGATCTGAAGTAACTATGGATCGGGCTATCATGATCCATAGTATCATGATTGGGGAGAAAATGGAAGTTTATGAGATCATACCTCTAGAACTCTACAAGGTGGCTGACAAGTCCTCCACTTTGGCAACGTTAGCCTTTCCTCATCTCATTTGTCACCTATGCAGTTTAGCTGAAATTGTCATAGAGGAAGACATCCTCATTGAAGAGGACAAGCCCATCACTAAGAAAAGGATGAAGCAAACAAGAGAGCCCACTTATGGACCTTAACAAGAGCATGAAAAAATTCATCAAGAAATTCCTGAGATGCCTCAAGGGATGCATTTTCCTTCACACAACTATTGGGAGCAACTCAACACCTCTTTGGAAGGCTTGAGTTACAACATGGACCAACTAAGAGTAGAGCACCAACAGCACTCTATCATTCTCCATGAGATTAGAGAAGATCAAAGAGTTATGAGGGAGGAGCAACAAAGGTAAGGAAGAGACATAGAGGAGCTCAGGCGTTCCATTGGATCTCCAAGAGGAAGAACTAGCCACCATCACTAAGGTGGACCCGTTCTTTGATTTTCTTGTTCTTATTTTTTTGTTTTTCGAATTTGATGCTTTATGTTTCTCTATGTTTGTGTCTTTACTACATGATCATTAGTGTCTAGCGTCTATGCCTTAAAGCTATGCATAACTCCATGAATCCTTCACCTCTCTTAAATGAAAAATGTGCCTAATTACAAAAGAACAAGAAGTACTTGGATTTTAAATTTTATCTTGAAATTAGTTTAATTATTTTGATGTGGTTGCAATACTTTTTGTTTTCTGAATGAATACTTGAACAGTGCATATTTTTGATAGTGAAGTTTATGAATGTTAAAATTGTTGGCTCTTGAAAGAATGATGAACAAAGAGAAATGTTATTGATAATCTGAAAAATCATGAAATTGATTCTTGAAGCAAGAAAAAGCAGTGAAAAAGAAAAAAAGTAGCGAAAAAAAATGACGAAAGAGGATCCAAGGCTTTGAGCATTAATGGATAGGAGGGCCCAAAGGAATAAAATCCTGGCCTAAGCGGCTAAATCAAGCTGTCCCTAACCATGTGCTTGTGACATGAAGGTCCAAGTGAAAAGCTTGAGACTGAGTGGTTAAAGTCGTGATCCAAAGCAAAAAGAGTGTGCTTAAGAACTTTGGACACCTCTAATTGGGGACTTTAGCAAAGCTAAGTCACAATCTGAAAAGGTTCACCCAGTTATGTTTCTGTGGCATTTATGTATCCAGTGGTAATACTGGAAAACAAAGTGCTTAGGGCCACGACCAAGACTCATAAAGTAGCTGTGTTCAAGAATCAACATACTGAACTAGGAGAATCAGTAACACTATCCAAAGTTCTGAGTTCCTATAGATGTCAATCATTCTGAATTTCAAAGGATAAAGTGAGATGCCAAAACTGTTCAGAAGGAAAAAGCTACTAGCCCTGCTCATCTAATTGGGACTAAGTTTCATTGATATTGTGAGGTTTACTGTATATTCTCTTCTTTTTATTCTATTTTGTTTTCAGTTGCTTGGGGACAAGCAATAATTTAAGTTTGGTGTTGTGATGAGCAGATAATTTATACACTTTTTGGCATTATTTTTAGATAGTTTTTAGTATGATCTAGCTACTTTTTAGTACATTTTTATTAGTTTTTAAGAAAAATTCATATTTCTGGACTTTACTATGAGTTTTTGTGTTTTTCTGTGATTTCAGGTATTTTTTGGCAGAAATTGAGGGACTTGAGCAAAAATCTGATTCAGAGGCTGAAAAAGGACTGCTGATGCTGTTGGATTCTGACCTCCCTGCACTCGAAATGGATTTTTTGGAGCTATCGAAATTCAAATGGCGTGCTCTTAATTGCGTTGGAAAGTAGACATCCTGGACTTTCCAGCAATATATAATAGTCCATACTTTGCTCAAATTTTGATGACGCAAACTGGCGTTCAAACACTAACTTGCTGCCCTATTCTGGCGTTAAAAGCCAGAAACAGGATAGAAGCTGCAGTTAAACACCCAAACTGGCATAAAAACTGGCGTTTAACTCCAAGAAAAGTCTCTACACATGAAAGCTTCAATGCTCAGCCCAAGCACACACCAAGTGGGCCCAAAAGTGGATTTCTGCATCATTTACTTATCTCTGTAAACCTTAGCTACTAATTTTAGTATAAATATTACTTTTTCTCATTGTCTTAGACGTCTTGGTTATTCTGGTTCCCCCTCTGGGACCGAAACCAATGGACACCATTATCACTTATGTATTTTCAACGGTGGAGTTTCTACACCCCATAGATTAAGGTGTGGAGCTCTGCTGTTCCTTGAGTATTAATGCAAAGTACTATTATTCTTCTATTCAATTCAAGCTTATTCTTATTCTAAAATATTCACTCGCACTTCAACCTGATGAATGTGATGATCCGTGATACTCATCACCATTCTCACTCATGAACGCGTGCTTAACAACCACTTCCGTTCTATCTGCAATCGCTTGAGTGTATATCTCTTAAGTTTCTAATCAACGATTCACATCGACTCCCCTCTAATAATGGGGCATCTGAATCCGAGATTAGAATCTTCGTGGCATAGGCTAGAAACATTTAGCAGCATTCCTGAGATCCGAAAAGTTTAAACCTTGTCTGTGGTATTCCGAGTAGGATCTGGGAAGGGATTACTGTGACGAGCTTCAAACTCGCGACTCTGGGGCGTAGTGCCAGACGCAAAAGGATCATTGGATCTTATTCTGACATGATCGAGAACCAACAGCTGATTAGCCATGCGGTAGCTATGCCTGGTATTTTTTATCCAAGACGAGAAATTTGACAGTTGATTAGTCGTACAGAAACCATAGAGGACCATTTTCACTGAGAGGACGGGAGGTAGCCATTGACAATGGTGATCCCCAACATACAGCTTGCCATGGAAAGGAGTATGAATGATTGAATGAAGACAGTAGAAAAGCAGAGATTCAGAAGGAATAACGCATCTCCATACGCTTATTTGAAATTCCCACCAATGAATTACATAAGTATCTCTATCTTTGTTTTATGTTTATTTATCTTTTAATTATCAAAATCCTATAACCATCTGAATCCACCTGACTGAGATTTACAAGATGACCATAGCTTGCTTCAAGCCGACAATCTCCGTGAGATCGACCCTTACTCACGTAAGGTATTACTTGGACGACCCAGTACACTTGCTGGTCAGCTGTGCGAAGTTGTGAAGAGACGTGTGAATCATGGTATTGTGCACCAAGTTTTGGAGCCATGCCTAGTGATAACAATTTCGTGCACCATGAGGCTTATGGTGTTAGTAAAATATTATTGTCATTTGAATTTGTTTTCACTTTGCACTTGATGAAAGAGATTATAGGACTCACTAATGTTTTTTTCTAAGCACTGCAACAACAATCTCAAGATATTCTTAATGCATTGCATATTGTTTGTACATCAAAGTTACTTCTTCAACAATTAAGAGATGGTGGATGGTGCAATTTTCTTGCAAATGTTAAAGATTTTTGTGAAAAGCATGAAATTGAAGTCCCTAATATGAGTGCACAATACGTTTTTGGAAGAGGTCGATCTTGTCAACCAAGTGTGACAGTTGAGCATCAATATCGAATAGATGTATTCTTGTCAACAATTGACTCTCAAATACAAGAGTTGAATAGTAGATTTAATGAGCAAACAATAGAGCTTTTGACTTTGGGTTGTGCTTTGGATCCTAAGGACAATTTCAAATTATTTAATATTGAAGAAATTAGTAGGTTAGCAGAGAAGTTTTATCCCCTTGACTTTCCTTCTAATGAGCTAAATATTTTGAAATCTTAGTTGTAACATTATCAGCATGATATACCAAATCATTTGAAGGGCATTGGTACACTTTCTGAATTGTGCAACAAGTTGCAAGAAACAGAAAAATCAAGAACTTATCACATGGTTGATAGATTAATACGTCTTGTTTTGACTCTACCAGTGTCTACAACAACAACAGAAAGAGTTTTTTCAGCAATGAAAATTGTTAAGACAAGATTCTGAAGTAAGATGGCTGATGAATTTCTTGCAGACAATTTGGTCATCTATATAGAAAAAGAATTAGCAGCTATTTTCGACAAAAATCTAATTATAGATTATTTTGAAAATAGAAAAAAATATTGAATAGCCTTTTTATGATACATAACTGTAAGTGGTAACTTTTATATATTATTGTCTTACTTTGATTGATATTATATATTTAATTTTTTTTTAATTTTATCAATAGAAATAGTAATATAAAATATTTTTTGTAAATTATTAAACACCGTCCCCCTTAAATAGTTAGTCTAGCTCCGCTCCTGAAGTTAAGTTAGTTTAGTGGTTAACTCATTAGTCCACTTAAACTTTTACTCCTTTAAATATTAAGAGGATAATTATTATAAATATGGATTAAGACTCCTAATTTATGAAGTCCAGACACGAACACGGAATACGAAATGATACGGAATACATCGACACACCAATTCAAAAAAATTATCAGATATAGGGACACACATATGTTAATAATATATTAATTAATATTAAACCAATAACTATTTTCAAAAAATAACCATATGATATGTATTCTTCCTAAAGTGTATCGGTATTCAAAAAATAAAATTATAAACTCTTATGTTTTAATAGAATTAGTAAGAGTTTTGTACATCATATGTACACAAAAAAAGTTATCTAAAATCATACAATTTCTCTATCATATATGGTTAATATCTTTATCATTAGAAAAAATTACTCTTTTCAACTTTGGTTCATTAAGAGAAAGGTGGGCAACTTCGAAGACACCATTTTCTTCATCAATTGATGAAAAATTATCTCGGACAATATCCTACATTATAGTTTCTCCTTTATTGTATTGTGAAATTTTTATTAAAAGAAGATGAAGATTATTATGGATAAATACTAATTTTTCTATCCATTTAGGCTTCAATTTGTTTCTTTTTAGGGAATGGATAAAAGAATAAGAATTAATCCAATTCCTTTCACAACAAGAAGATGAAGATGGTTCCCCTAATAGCCTAAGAGCAATTGGTTGAAGAAGTTTTGTTTTACCACCATGAATTAACCACTAAAATTTTGCATCGACTATACCTCTATCATTTAAGGAGTCACAATCATTAATGACACTTCTACTATCAAAAAAACTTGCAAATTTAATGTTTATTTTCCTGCTCTTTTCTTCATTAAAAAAATATTTATTCAAACATTTAACTCTCACTACAAGAATAATTAGTTTTAGCGACAAATTTTTAGCGACAATAATATAATGGCTGTTATTTTTTTAATTTAAGTTATGTTTTGGTGGTCATTATATATTTACCATTAATATTATATATTATAATGGCAATAATTGTGATTGCCACTAAAAATATAAGAAAATCTACTTTTATTGAACAATTTTTAGTGCCCATAGTACTATAGCTAGTATTATTTTTATTAAAATAAATTTTTGTAATAATAGTTTCATTAAGTTCACTTTCACCCAAACAGAGGGAGTTCTCATCGCCGAAACAGATTCAGAGGGAAGGGAGATCTCATCGCCGAAACCCTAAGTTCACTGTCACTGCCGTCGCATCCTTAGGTCATCTCCACCCTCCAAATCGGCGCCTCTGCCTCACATGACATCTTCCTCCGCCTCCTCCCCTCCCACTTTTCAATTTCTGCAACCTCCACATAGAGCGCCTCTCCATTTCCAATTTCAGTCGATGTGATTCGTTGGACTTGCAGGTAATTTCTCACCCTATTTTTCTTCAATTCAATTAGATGAACTTGAAACTGAAACTGTTCGGTGCAACATTTTCAGGTTTATATGTTTGTTAGCATTGGAAGTTGTTATGTAAAAGTAGTAGATGACAGTAATTCAATTTTGCTTAGCAATTTTAATTTCATATTTTTTTTCCTGATTAAAAATTTTGATATACTGCAATGGACATTCGATTTTTTGTTTATTTTTATGGTTTCAATGAATGTATGTTTTGTAGGAGGTGGAATTGCTCGAGATGGACTTGAATTGGTGGGAGAAAGATACGGTGCATTGCATATCCTTCATTGTTAATGCATGTAACTTTTCTAAATGCAGCAGTATCAGTCTTGGGCTATGTTCATTTTTCATATTTTAGAGGGCCTCAAAAGATATTTTTGTTGTCAATTTTGTTAATTGCTAATACAAGTAGGTAGTCAAAATTGTTTTGTGGAAGCGATTATAGGTTATCAAAATACTTTTATTGCCTTCTCAAGTTGTATTATACACAACTCTCCAGTGGGGCTGGCATTAAGGGAAGCTGTGTTAGGACTTAGGAGAGTGCTTGAATTTGTTATTATAACGTGTCAATCTCAACTTCTAAAAGGCTACAACTAGCGCGTTTTTATTTTGGATCGATTTAATAAGGAAGGGAAAAAAAAGAGGCTTGTCTTGTTTGTTTTTCATGAATTTGATTTTGTTTATGTTGTCATTAATAATGTGATTCAGTGATACCTGCCTGTTGTGCAAGCAACAACATCAAATTTTGTAATTCGGATGACTTGAATGCCACCAGCGGAAACTTTGGTTTTCGTGGGGAAGCTTTAGCTTCCATTTCCGAAGTCTCTTTGTTAGAAATTGTGACAAGAACATACGGAAGGTCTACTGGATATAGAAAGGTATTGAAGGTGGGGATAATTTCCAGCAGTTTGTTCATTAGTACTATTTCACACAAGTATATTATGATTGCTATTGATTTTGATGCAAACTTTGTTCTGGTTTGATTTTTTGTTTTTAATTACTTTTCTGTTTTAAAATTATGAAACTTAATCAAGATCTTAGAGAAAAATAGAAAAGAAATTACACTCTATATAGAAAGATAGTTACCTAAAGAGAAAGACAAATGTTTTGAATGATTTTCTTCCTAAGTATGATTTGGATGCGAATCCAATCATATCTTTCTAATAATGTCAATAAAGCATGGACCAGAGTGGCGTTATCTCTAGATATTAATCTGCAAGCCAAATCACAATCTTAATAATTAATTTATACAAAATGGTATGATGTTAATTAGTTCCATTCCTTAATTAATTATTTCAAAGCCTACTAGCAGATCTACATAGCTTTTTTCTTCATGACAGACTTGTGCATTGAAAGTGTACACTAGCTGAAAATTAAAGGATGTTACGCAATTATACAAGCAAATTGTTGTGCAGCCACAACCATCATATCAAAGTCTTCTTCTACCCTTCACAGCTAAGGTTCGTATTTTAAGTTATTCTTGTTCCAATTATTTTATTTTTAAGTTATTCTATGCTAATAGGCATCTAGTTTTGATTTGGCGTAGAGAGATGCTGAAATTATTATGATATTTCTCATGGAAAATCTTAAAAAAGTAATTAATAAGTCAACTTTTTCTTCCTTTGGTATAGGTTCTGTCCCTGTCCCGTCCGCTAACTTCTGGTGTGTTTCTGTATTTGTTTTGCAGACTTTACAGTATGTCTGTATCCTTGTGACTACAAATTTAGATAGTGTAATTATGGGATAGTAGATGATATGCCGAGGTTTGAAAAATATTCAATACCATAAACATTTGAATTGTTGGCCTTAACATTGTTAGATGTTAACTCACAGTTCGTATGCATGTGGCCTAATTCATATGCTTCTGAGTCAATTGGCTAATAGGTTTGAGCATCTGAATTCATGGAATACTAAAAATGAGTTCAAAAACAAGAAGAAAAGTAGGTTTCAACCATGTCCAGCTTATATCTTGAATATAAGTTGCCTTCATTCTTTCTATGATTTGACATTTGAATCATCAAAAACTTGGGTACAATTCAAGGTAATTCTTTTGCCCGTTTTCTTTACTCATTTTTCTTATCATGTTTGTCAATCATTGTTGCTGTATGGGCTCATAATTCATAGTTGCTTGTTGAAGGTCCAAAAGTTAATTTTATAGGGTTCTAGTCCAAATTCAGAACATTTATTAGAGATGTGTAGAATTTCTTTTTTGGGATTCCTATATTATTGTCTCATTCAGTGGGAATTGTCTTATCACAACTTGGTACATTAGATAAATATTTTTTTTTTTTGCTCAACATTTTTATATCCTGCAAATTAAGGATTGGGATTCTATACTCAACTCCATTGAGAAGGTCATAAAAGAATGCTGAGAGGAAAACATAGATTGTGGTATGCTCTCTCACTGTATCTTACATAGGTATGATGAGTTATTATTTTTTACATTTTTATTCACTATTTATTCACTGTATCTTATAGGAGAGTCCTTCAATCAGTCCACTTACATGGTACATGAAGGTCATCCGTGGAAAGATCTTAACATTCTTCCAACAGAAGCAGGCAAGGTTTATTGTTTTGGTGATCAAACACATTCTTTTGCATTATTTGAGTGTGACCAATTTTGTTCGTTTACTTTCTGCTTTCTTGTCTTATACACATGGGTTAAACATTATATAAGGTAAATATTCCCATAATTATTTTTTGTATAGTGGATCATGCTGGTTTGTCTTTATAATTATATTGAACTACTATTGTCAAATATCTTTATTGCAGATAAATCAAAATTTGGAAGCCATACTAAGAATTTTCAAAAATTCTCTTTTTTCACTTCAGGCAAGCTAACCGAAGATGAATAGTATCAATCTGACAGGGAAGATGTTAGAACCTCTCTTGGTTACTTGTGTCAAGGGACTGAAATATTGGGAGAAACAAAATTCATTTACTTTTGAGCATTAGTTATGTGCTAATCATTGATGTAACATAGATTTGTAGTATTTATGTTATTTAAATTTGTATTATGCTTTATTACTTTTCAAGAGAAATTTGCATATAAATATTTTGAATTTAATGAAATATTTCAATTTGTAGTATTTAATTTTAGTAATTTATATTATGTACAATAATAATAATAATAATAATAATAATAATAATAATAATAATTGGTAAAAAATAATTGAAATTTTAGAAAAATGATAGATTGTTATTTCTAAAAGAGTGAGTATAATTAAAAAGTTTCATGATTTTAGTGGCAATAATAATGACAACTAAAAGTGAATAACATTACAATTTTAGAATTATTTTTAGTGGTCATATAAATTGCTAGTAAATTGGGTTTTGGCGGCAATAGTAATGGCCGCAAAAAGTGATTTTTCTAGTAGTGTCTCTCATTAATGATTTCAATATCTTGATAAAGAGAAATTCATCTAGAATCTTCTTTCAACCATTAAGGATACCTATATAATTAGTGGTTAAAAAAAAATTAGTAAAAAATTAATTTTTATAATTTTAATAAATATAAATTAATTTTAAAAAGTTTTTTTAAATCCTTTTAAAAGAACCTTTTTTTTTAGAAATACAAATATAAATATATAACTTTTTATTTACAAAACAAAAAAAATATTTATACTTTATCTCTCTAAAAAACTTACTGGATCTTAGTAATTTTATATATTCTCTTGCTTATTTATCTAAAATAGACAACAAGAGTAGCGAAATTTTTTTATTATTTAATTATTTACCAAAATAAATTAAATTAATATATTTAAAAACAATATTACAACAATTTATTAAAAATAAAGATAAATTAAATAAAAATCTAACAAAAATGTTCTAAATCGGAAGAACTAAAAAGAGAATTTTTGAAGAATTTTAATAAAGAATTAATAACAACTTTCAAAATTCTTGTTCTACTAATAATACAATTCATGAATGAATTCACACCCTCCAAGGTTATTTCCTTGCCTCCAAAGTCCAAATCCTCATTAACCATAGTCAAGAACAAACCCTTGGTAAAGCTAGTCATCATTGCCATCTATATTTGGTTAGACAAAGCTTTAGATGGTTGACCAGTGAATTAATATTTAATTTGACCGGCGGGTCACCAAATAAATAGCATACAATTAAAAAAAATATTTATACTATTGTTTAAAAAATAGTGAAAATACCTATGATATTTATTTTTTATTATTTACTTTTATATATATATAAAAAACATAAAAAATATATAAAATAAATGTTATAAATAACACCACTTATATGAACATTTTTTAACGGTCGTACGAAATACATGTATGGCTACAAAACTTTCTTAATACAAGGATATTAAAAATTAACCATCCTTTCTTATTTAAAGAAAAAAACACTATGATGTGAACGCATGACGTGTATTGCGTAGTATGCTCAATTTTATAGTATCTTACAAAATAACCAACAAATCCTGTAAGAAAAAACAACAAACCACAATTTCATATAATCTCAGTCCCATAT
>NC_029777.3:73249120-73249690 GCF_000817695.3 Arachis duranensis
AATTGGGCTTCTGTAGCTCCAGAAAATCCACTTCGAGTGCAGGGAGGTCAGAATCTAACAGCATCTACAGTCCTTTTCAGCCTCTGAATCAGATTTTTGCTCAAGTCCCTCAATTTCAGCCAGAAAATACCTGAAATCACGGAAAAATACACAAACTCATAGTAAAGTCCAGAAAAGTGAATTTTAACTAAAAACTAATAGAAATATACTAAAATATAACTAAAACATACTAAAAACATTCTAAAAACAATGCCAAAAAGCGTACAAATTATCCGCTCATCAGAATACTTTTATGATTATTTAATACAAGAATTATTTCTTTCATTTTAATCCATTTTACCTTCTAATAATCATGTCTTCTTTTGATTCCCTTTCATATGTTATGGATTTATTATTTACAATAATATATATATATATATATATTTTAACGATATCTCTTAATTTAGCAGATCAAAAATTAATTTGTTATAAATTAAAATTTTATTTAAAAATTTATTATTAACAAATAAATTATTATATATACAAAATAAAAATCTTCAACATTTATTGAAAGAAACTAATAATCTAACT
>NC_029777.3:73249725-73312385 GCF_000817695.3 Arachis duranensis
TATTATACTAACCCAAGGTTCGTTATCTCATTCTTATTTTTCATTGAACTCCAACTAACCTGTTTTGCAATGGTCCACCAAAGCCCAATTCATACGTCCAAGACTCAGAATAGTCCATAGAGACCCAATCTAAGGTGTAGGAATGAAAGTAGTATATGCGAAGGCCCAATATGGGACTTTCAATTTGTCCATTAGCTTATCACATGCTCAACCAAAGAAAATAGATATTCTCCAAAAAAAAAAAATTCTAGAAAAAGGATCAACTCCTAAACTTGCTTCAGCGTAGTTGGCGAAATTACACAAATCATAAAGAGAGATGACAATGAATTTTTATGAAAAGAGATTCCCTTCCGTCCAAGTCTTTTTTTTCCTTTTAATAAAATGTCTCATATTTTTGCCTCATCATTATTATGCGTCCTCATTTATTTCTCTCCATAAAAAAGATAAATACCTATAAATATTTAAGAATATTAAGTTTAAAAAGATTAAAAAAAATTAACACAATTACAATAAAATTTAATATAATTCAATCAAATATATAGAAAATCAAACACAATTTAAACATAATAATATACACATAAAATTTTTAACATATAAATCAAAATAAAATAAATTAAAATTATTTACATAACTTTTATATATAAAAAAATTTTAAGTAAATTTTTTTTAACAAAAAATTTATAAATTTTCATAGAACAGATATCTCAATTTTCGTTTGTCTTTATTTATTCAGGAGATGAGTTCTATGTTTGTAGAGATCTTACACATATATTGTGACATGAGATTTATTTTATTTATACTGTAAATAAGATATACTTAAGGTTAATTTGTTTATAATATAAATGAGATAAGTATTGTAACGACCTATAACTTTAAAAATATAAATATAAATAAATAATAATTTATTTTATAAATTAGAATTTTTTATTTTTAGAAATTAATTTATTAAAAATAATTAAATTAATTTTATAATTATTTGAGTTCAATTAAATTCAGATTTATATATATATTTTTAGGT
Source organism: Arachis duranensis (assembly GCF_000817695.3). Taxonomy (NCBI): domain Eukaryota; kingdom Viridiplantae; phylum Streptophyta; class Magnoliopsida; order Fabales; family Fabaceae; genus Arachis; species Arachis duranensis. The sequence continues at coordinate 73,250,744 of NC_029777.3, forward strand.
TTAATTATTCTGTTTGTCCCTATAGTTTCGCAAAATTTTTAATTAGGTCCTTATACTGTTACTAATATTATTTATATTAGTAATTTATATATATTATTATTTGTGTTTTAATATATCCAACTTTTATAATTATCCGTTTAAGATATTTATAACTTGAATTACTGCCTCAGCAATTTATATATTTGACACCCAACCCATTAAACATCATCAAAACACGCATGGCTGATCCATTTTGAAGGAAAATAAAGAGAACCCGAGGGAGAGAAAAGAATGTAATTCCATGTATGTCAAAACCATTCAAAATCTCATTCTCCCATTAAACATCACCAAAACACGCATGGCTGATCCATTTTGAAAGAAAATAAAGAGAACCCGAGGGAGAGAAAAGAATGTAATTCCATGGATGTCATGAACTTTCAATTTTAATTTCTTGTGATCCATAACTTCAATAAAAAATTTAATCCTATAAAAATGTTCGTATCATCTTTTTTTATATATTGGCGTCATTTTTATTCGGTAGAAGTTGACGGTGACGTAACTCTTCTTCCCTTTGAGTTTGGCCAATTGGAGTTATAGGAAGCACAGACGATTTCTAATATTTTCTTCTTCAGCAACTCGGTCGAAAAGCTTCTCTAGAGTTTCAAGTATTTTGATTTCGTACGGAAATAGGATTTTGATAAATTCTCACCAATTAAATTTAGGTTGGATAAGTGAGTGGTTGTTGTGATTGATTATTAATGGAGTTTGATTGACTTTATATTGAATTTTGTTGATATATTGTTATATGTGATTAAACTTGTGATTTGTTCATGTTTGTGCTACCCAAACTATGATAATGAGGCTGATTTGGGCTATCATTGTGTTAGTTTTTTAATAAAATAGTGAGGTTTAAGGCCGAGAAATTAAATTAGAAGCTGTGAAAAATCGATAACCATAAAACTCAAAAATGGACTAAAATTTTAATGTATATTTTAAAAAGAAAATATGGAGGATTTGTATATTTTAAAAAGAAAATAAGGAGGACTTCGGTTCTTGGTGAAGAGAAGAATCAGTCAAGAAGAATTATTTTTGAGGAAATATACTTGTATTTTTATGAAAAGATTGAGTTTAATATTATAATTATATAAGCTTTCGGATATTTTAGATAATAAATAAAATTCAGGGATAAAATGGATATTTTATAAAAGGTCGGGGTTATTTATATAAATATAAAACAAAGTGAAGGTTTAAATATAATTTTATAAAATATTGAAATTAAAAATAAAATATTAAAGAATTTGTGGTTTAGAAAGTAATTAATAAAAGTTTGAAAATAAGGTTTTATAAAATAAGTTTTTAGAGTATTATAAATATTATTTTAAATATTTGTTTAAAATTACTCATTTATATTAGAGTAAATTATTATTACAAATTATTATTTATCAAGATATTATTTTATACGAACATTATTGTATGTATTATGAAAAATAAAATAGAGAGTGGTAAACAGACAAATTTTTCTAAAAGCGTTAGAAAGACAAATATAAGTTAAAGATCTCATAATCCTCTCTTCATAAAACATTCAGGGAAAGATGAGGGAAGAGTGTGAAGATAGTTTTTATGTTAAAATTATGGAATTAAAAGAATGATGAGAAAAGAAAAGAAAAGAAAAGAATATGTTAGTTAAAGGGATCTCTGTCACAGGAGAGCAGATAATAGAAAAAAAAAGAACAAAAAGAAAAGGGAAAAGCATATATGATTGTTTACCTGTTGAAAACGAGCAGAGATATGGTGGTGAGTCCAACGAGATTTGCTTTCCAAATATACATCGGCCAATCCAGGGATAGTCGCACATGTATGACAAAGGTTGTTTACAGAGGTTATCGCTACATACATTGGCTAGAGAGAGCCTCATCTGTAAGATAGAGGTTGTTTACAGAGGTTATATTTGCATACATCGGTTCAAGTGAGTCGCACCTGTAAGACAGAGGTTGCTTACAGAGGTTATGACACTGGAAACCAAACTCAGACAAAAGTTGCTGAGTTACGTCGGGAGCTGGTTGAAACCGACAGATGAGCTCATTACCTGCACTAGGGATATACATGCATCATACTTGTTTGTGCATTTTTGTTATGAGTGTGTTTTCTGTGATTGTGGGTGTGCTAAAGGGCTGCTTGAATTCTGTGTTCTATAATTGTTAAATTGGATTGTACTTTGTTGGCTGTTGTTGCTGACCAAGAATATATAAAATGAATATAATTGATATGAGAATTATGATTGGTCCAGAATTTCCTTAATAGAAAGAAGAACTTCGTTGTAAGCATAGTTCCAAACTAACTAATAACTCTCAATCAAATTTTAATATTTAGTTGTCACAAGTACAAACCCCAATGAAAAGAAACAGAAGTATTTAAACCTCGGGTCGTCTCACAAGGAATTGCAATGAAGTGATCAATTATTGGCTATGAAGGAACAAGGGGGTTTGATTTGATAAAAGGGCAAGAAAGTAAAGCAAACAATTAAAGAAAGCAATTAATAAAGAGATACATTCATGTCAAGGATTGAGAATATAGGCCTTCTATCCTAGTCACTAATCATAACAATAATTATAAAAAAACTTGTCCTATTTAGTCATCTCCAACAATGGAAGAAGGTACAATGTTATCTTGATACGAGAAAAAGTCAAATAAGACTAGTTAATTTCAATCCAAAAGACCTAATCAACTTACTAATTGAATTAGCAAAAGATTAGCGTCAATGGAAACAATATAACTAACAACTCTAGATCACCATCATAACTTGAGTATTCATGACTCAAGATTGCCTAATTCCTCTTTTCAAGCCAAAAATGCTCAAAAATCTACTCTAACATCCTACCAAATATTTTATCAAACACTTGGAAGGCATAAAAGAAAAACATGGTAAATGACAAGAAATAGTAAAATCTACAACTACCCAATGCAAGAAAGGTAAGAATAACAACTCAATTGAAAAATAAAAGAACATAAAATATCAATTGCATTAAAAGAAATCCAAATCCAACAAGAGCATTCATAAAATAAAAGAGGCATAAAAGAGAAATTAACAATGTGAACTAAGAGAATTAAGATTTAGGAAAAAGAAATTACAAAAAAAAACTAAAAGAAAACAAGAATTAAAACCTAGATCTAAGAAAAAAATTGACATAAGAACCCTAATTTTAGAGAGAAAAGGGAGCTTCTCTCTCTAGAAAACTACCCTACATGATACCTAAGCTACACTAATTGCTCCTACTTGACCCATCTTGAATTCTACATAAAATAGTCTCAGGAATCAGTTGGATTTGGGCATGGGAAGTTGATGAGCGGATAATTTATACGCTTTTTGGCATTGTTTTTAGGTAGTTTCTAGTATGTTTTAGTCACTTTTTAGTATATTTTTATTAGTTTTTATGAAAAATTAACATTTCTAGACTTTACAATGAGTTTGTGTATTTTTCTGTGATTTCAGGTATTTTCTGGTTGAAATTGAGGGACCTGAGCAAAAATCTGATTCAAAGGCTGAGAAAGGACTGTAGATGCTGTTGGATTCTGACCTCCCTGCACTCGAAGTAGATTTTCTAGAGCTACAAAACCCAATTGGCGCGCTTTGAATTTCGTTGGAAAGTAGACATCTTGGGCTTTCCAGCAATGTATAATACTTCATACTTTGCCCGAGATTTGATGGCCCAAACTGGCATTCAAACGCCACCCAGAGACCCTTTTCTGGCGTAAAACGCCAAAACTGGCACCAGAACTTGAGTTAAACGCCAGAACTGGCACCAAAACTTGAGTTAAATGCCCAAACTGGCACCAAAGCTGGCGTTTAACTCCAAAGATGGCCTATGCACGTGAAAGCTTCAAGGCTCAGTCCAAACACACACCGGTGGGCCCTGGAAGTGGATTTCTACACTATTTATTCATCTTCTGTAAAGCTAGTTTACTAGTTTGGTATAAATAGAACTTTTTACTTTTGTATTCGAGGTCTTTGACCTTTTGGGAGTTCTTCGAACCCTTTTTGGAGGCTGGCCATTCAGCCATGCCTAGACCTTTTATTCTTATGTATTTTCAACGGTGGAGTTTCTACACCTCACAGATTAAGGTGAGGAGCTCTGCTGCTCCTTGAGTATTAATGCAAGTATTATTGTTTTTCTATTCAATTCACACCTACTTCTCCTCTAAGATATACTCTTGTACTTAATTCAGTTAAGTCAGAATGAAGGGGTGACACGTGACAATCACTCACTCTTCGTTAGTCGCTTAGCCAAGATCCGCGTGCCTGACAACCACAAAGCAGTCTACATGATGTTCAACGTAGTCATTGGACGACAGCTGAAGTATATTCTCTTTGGTCTCTGACCCACGGATTTGAATCACCTCTCCTAACAACAGAGCATTCGAATCCGTGACGTTAGAACCTTTGTGGTATAAGCTAGAACCAATTGGCAGCATTCTTGAGATCCGGAAAGTATAAACCTTGTCTGTGGTATTCTGAGTAGGATCTGGGATGGGATGACTGTGACGAGCTTCAAACTCGTGACTGTTGGGCATAGTGATAGTGTGCAAAAGAATAAATGTATTCTATTCTGACACGATTGAGAATCGACAGCTGATTAGTCATGCGGGAAACCGTAGAGGACATATTTTCACTGAGAGGACGGATGGTAGCCATTGACAACGGTGATCCACCAACATACAGCTTGCCATGGAAAGGAGTACGCATGATTGGATGAGGATAGTAGGAAAGCAGAGGTTCAGAGGCAACAAAGCATCTCCAAACGCTTATCTGAAATTCTCACCAAGGAACTACATAAGTGACTTTATTTTATTTTATGTTTTATTGTTCTTTTAATTATCAACACCTCATAACCATTTGAATCCTCCTGACTGAGATTTACAAGATGATCATAGCTTGCTTTAAGCCGTCAATCTCCATGGGATCGACCCTTACTCACGTAAGGTATTACTTGGATGACCTAGTGCACTTGCCGGTCAGCCATGCGGAATTGTGAAAAGTGTGAATCACGATTTCGCATACCAGAAGCTCAGAAAATACCCCCCAGTATTTTCACTTTAATGAGGTTACGTTTTGGCTGTGACGCGTACGCATGGGCCACGCGTCCACGTCGTCTGGCGTTTTCCTTATTAGGCGTACGCGTCATGTCACGTGTATGCGTTGCCTTAGACAATGCACCTCTTTATGCGCGCGAGTCTGTCACACGTGAGCGTCGCTCTAAGCACTCTAAATCCTTATTTTTCCATGAATTTTCCACTTTGTATGCTTTTCTCTTCAATTCTTCCATCCAATATTTGCCTTATGAACCTGAAATCACTCAACAAAGATATCAAGGAATTGAATAGAATTAAAATGAATTAAATTTAGCTATTTTAAGGTCTAAAAAGCATATTTTCACTCTTAAGAACAAAATTAGGGAGAATTACAAAATCATGCTATTTCATTGAATAAATGTGAGATAAGTTGATAAAATCTCCTAAATTAAGCACAAGATAAACCACAAAATTGGTGTTTATCAAACCTCTCCACACTTAAACCAAGCATGTCCTCATGCTAAACTCAAGAAAGAAACAAATGGTATCAACATTTATTCAATGCAAACTATCTATACGCAACCTATCTACATGCAATCTAGCTATATGAATGCAACTACTTGGTCAAAATAAATCAACTTCCAAGAATACATATATAAGTACAAGGGATAAAGCAATAGCAATCAAATCAAACCCACAATTGAATTGAGTTATTAAAAAGATTTTAACAACATGCAAGAAAGGAGATAATCATAGGTGAAAACATGTAATTGAGCAATCGAACCCTCACCGGATGTGTATCCGCTCTAGTCGCTCAAGTGTATAGGGCTGATTCACTCAATTCTCCCCTAATCATGCTTTCTATGATTTGTTTTAAATCTAACAATCAACAATTATTTCATGTATGCATAAAAATATCATGAGGTCTTTCCACAAGGTTGTAATGGGGCTAGGGTAAAGTTAGGATTGTATATGGTTAAGTGAGCTTAAAATTTGAATTTTGATTAACCTAAGTAACAATTTGTAACCTCAACAAAAAATCCAACAATGAATAATTTTACAATGATTTTAAAATAACATCTTATCAGTAATCAGCAGCAATAAACAACAAACAATATTAATAATCCAACACTTATAATGAAAAACAGAAAAATAAACATAAATAAAACTAACTAAATAACTAACTGACTAACCAAAAGAAATGGTGATAGATGATGCTTGGTAGTGTTGGATGATGGTTGAAGGAGGAAAAGAAAAGAGGAGAAGGGAGAAGAAGGGAAGAAATGAAAAGAAGAGAAGAAAAGAAGTGAGTGAAACAGGGCAGTCTACACGTACGCGTGGAGTGACGCGTAAGAGTGGTGAGGTGAAAGGGGAGCAACACGTACGCGTGGGTCACACGTACGCGTGATGGTCAAATCAGAGAGGCGACACGTACGCGTGGGTGGATTTTGTGCTAAAGGCACAATTCCAGCCCAAAATGCGCGCAACTCTCTGGAATTTGTATGGGAGCATGAAAAATTAGGTGTCACGCGTACGCGTGGGCGAGGTGTACATGTGAGTGGTGGAAAAACTTGAGGTCACGCGTACACGTGGCATGGTGCTCTATTTTTCAAAATTTTTCCAAGTTCTTGCACCGAACTGATGCGTGAGCATCTTTCTCATCTTTTCCTAGTGAATTTGCGTTTAAATGGTTAAGTTTAATCAAGAATTAATTGTCTTTTAGCCACAATGGATGCTACTTTGAGTCTTGTGCAATTCTGTTTATTTTAGGTAGCATTCAGCTGGATTTGATGGAGTTTCTGCAGCACAAAAAATAAAGGAGATGACAGCGAGGAGCGACACATGCGCGTACCTAACGCGTGCGCTTGATTTGGAGCTTTCCATGGCGACACGTCCATGTTCTTGATGCGTACGCGTGAAAAGCGAAGTTGCACAGTGACGCATACGCGTACTTGACGCGTACACGTGACACACAAAACAGACAATCGACGCGTACGCGTGACATGCACCACGTGCAGAAAACGCAGAAAACGCTGGGGGCGATTTTTGGGCCCCATTTTGGCACTCAAGTAAGGCGCAGCTCTCTGCCAAGTTAGGCGCGGATCCATTGAAGCCAAGTGGTCCCCACGTTACAAGGCGTGGATTATTTAATTAATTCTGATTCAAATTTGAATTTGAAAATAGAAAAAGATATTATCTTAATTTTAGATATTAGATTTTAAAAGTAATTAGGATTAGTTATAAAAAGGAGAAACTTTTCTTCTTTAGGGGGATTCCATTAGGGAATTCTATACCAATTTACATTCTGTATTCTACAGTTTACCTGAATCCTTATTTTCTCTAAGTCATGGGCAACTAAACCTCCACCGTCAAGGTTAGGAGCTCTATCTAGTGTATGGATTGATACTATTATTTTTATATTTTAATTCATGTTTTGATTTATATTTTAATAATTATTTTTGTTCTTTATTTTATGAATTTGGGTGGAACGGAAGTATGACCCATATTCTAATTGAGTTCTTGTATAACTTGGAAAAGCTCTTTACTTGAACAACAGCTTGAAAACATATTATCCTAAATTTCTAATTGTTTGTATTTAACGGGATACGTGACATATAATCCCCTTATTTTTGGATAATTAGGATTCTTGTGGCATATAAACTGGAATTTGATCATCACCCTCTAATTGGAATTAATTGACCAAGGAATTGGCAGTTGATGAATTTTAGAGGAGACTAGGAAGGTCTAAAGAATTAGGGTCTAGTCACAAATAGTTTGCCATGAATTAAATCTTGCATGATTAAAATAGTTAATAAGAAAATTCAATCCGTAAAATAGATAACTCTGAAGCCTTAACTGTTTTCGCCCATATTTTATTTTCAACTTAATTACTTGCGTGCCTGCCTTCTGATATTTGGAAGTCACTTTTTAAACCTTTTAAATATCTCAAAACCATTTTCTGCTTGCCTAACTAAGTAAATCATTTAACCATTGTTGCTTAGTCCATCAATCCTCGTTGGATCGACCCTCACTCACCTGAGGTATTACTTGGTACGACCCGATGCACTTGCCGATTAGTTTGTGGGTTGTAAATTCCACACCAAGTTTTTGGCACTGTTGCCGGGGGTTGACTGTGATTAACAACTATCAGTTGTTTGATTGCTTAGATTAGGCATTTTATTTTTAATTTTATTTAAATTTTATTAAAAAAATTCGAAAAAAAGAAAAATTTTAAATAAATAAATAGCACAAATATATTTCTTAATTTCTGAAATTAAGTCTGGTGTTTCCTAGTTAGTTTTATTTTAATTTTTTCTTATTTTAATTCTTAGAATTTTGTTCTTTCTTCTTTGCTTTCCTGTTCACAGCACGGCTAATCATCTGTCAGTTCTTGAAGAATAGAATCCATTGATTCTTTTGCGTCTGTCACTACGCCCAATAATCACGAGTTTGAAGCTCGTCACAGTCATTCAATCCCTGAATCCTACTTGGAATAACACAGACAAGGTTTAGACTTTCCGGATTCTCAAGAATGGTCGCCAATAATTCTAGCTTATACCATGAAGATTCTGGTTAAGGAATCCAAGAGATATTCACTCTAGCTTTCGCTTATAGAACGTAAGTGGTTGTCAGACACGCGTTTATAGGGACGGATGATGATGAGTGTCACGGATCATCACATCCATCAAGTTGAAGTATGAGTAATATCTTAGAATAGGAATAAGCTTGAATTGAATAAAAGATAGTAGTAATTGCATTAAAACTCGAGGTACAGTAGAGCTCCACACCTTAATCTATGGTGTGTAGAAACTCCACCGTTGAAAATACATAAGTGATAATGGTCCAGACATGGCCGAATGGCCAGCCCCCAAAACGTGATCAATAGTCTCCTAAGATGAACAATAGATTAACACTGAGACCAAAGATGTGGTCAAAAGACACTAGTACAATAATAAAAAAGTTCTATTTATACTAAAACTAGTTACTAGGGTTTACAGAAATAAGTCTAAGTGCAGAAATCCACTTCTGGGGCCCACTTTGGTGTGTGCTTGGGTTGAGCTTGAGCTTTACACGTGCAGAGGATTCTCTTGGAGTTAAACGCCAAGTTGTAACGTGTTTTTGGCGTTTAACTCTAGTTTGTGACGTGTTTCTGGCGTTCTACTCCAGAATGCAGCATGGAACTGGCGTTGAATGCCAGTTTGCGTCGGCTATGCTCGAAAAAAAGTATGAGCCATTATATATTTCTAGAAAGCTCTAAATGTCTACTTTCCAACACCGTTGAGAGAGCGCCATTTGAAGTTTTGTAGCTCCAGAAAATTTATTTCGAGTGCAGGGAGGTCAGAATCCAACAGTATCAGCAGTCCTTTGTCAGCCTGAATCAGATTTTTGCTTAGGTCCCTCAATTTCAGCCAGAAAATATCTGAAATCACAGAAAAACACACAATCTCATAGTAAAGTCCAGAAATGTGAATTTTTCATAAAAACTAATAAAAACATCCCTAAAAGTAGCTAGATCCTTCTAAAAACTACCTAAAAACAATGCCAAAAGAAGAGAATATACTATAAATCCCAAATTATCAATAAATATTAGTTCTAATTAGATGAGCGGGACTTGTAGCTTTTTGCTTCTGAATAGTTTTGGCATCTCACTTTTTCCTTTGAAGTTCAGAATGATTGGCTTCTATAGGAACTCAGAGTATGTTGATTGATTCTCTTAGTTAAGTATGTTGATTCTTGAAGACAGCTACTTTTATAAGTCTTGGCCGTGGCCCTAAGCACTTTGTTTTCTAGTATTACCACCGGATACATAAATGCCACAGACACATGACTGGGTGAACCTTTTCAGATTGTGACTCAGCTTTGCTAAAGTCCCCAGTTAGAGGTGTCCAGAGCTCTTAAGCACACTCTTTTTGCTTTGGATCACGACTTTAACCATATTTCCTTGGGCCCTCCTATCCATTGATACTCAAAGCCTTGGATCATTTTTACCCTTGCCTTTTGGTTTTAAGGGCTATTGGCTTTTTCTGCTTGCTTTTTATTTTTCTTTCTAAAAATATTTTTTTTCGCAAGCTTTGTTATTCATTGCTTTTTCTTGCTTCAAGAATCAATTTTATGATTTTTCAGATCATCAATAACATTTCTCTTTTTCATCATTCTTTCAAAAGCCAACAATTTTAACATTTATAAACAACAAGATAAAAAATATGCACTGTTCAAGCATTCATTCAGAAAACAAAAAGTATTGTCACCACATCAATATAATTAAACTAAATTCAAGGATGAATTCGAAACTCATGTACTTCTTGTTCTTTTGTATTAAAAACATTTTTCATTTAAGAAAGGTGAAGGATTCATAGAATTATTGATAGCCTTAAGACATAGTTGCTAAATACTAATGATCATGTAGTAAAGATACATACATAGGCAAACATAAAGCTCAAAAACCGAAAAACAGAGAGATAAGAACAAGGAAGTTAAGGAATGAGTCCACCTTAGTGAGGGTAGCGTCTTCCTCTTGAAGAACCAAAGGTGCTTTTGAGCTCCTCTATATCTCTTCCTTGCCTCTGTTGCTTGATCCCTAATGATTTTGGTGCTCCTATCCTTAGTTGCTTCCAATAATTGTGTAGAGGAAAATGTATCCCCTGAGATATCTCAGGGATTTCTTGATAAGGGAATTCCTGATGCTCTTGTTGAGGTCCATGAGTGGGCTCTCTTGATGTGCAGTCAAATGCTCTACTACTGAGCTATGGACCCTTGAGATGAATCTCTCCATCTTCCATAACTCAGAGGTGGAAGCTTTTGTCTTCCCTTTCCTCTTTCTAGAGGTTTCTCTGGCCTTAGGTGCCATCAATGGTTATGGAAAAACAAAAAAAAGCTATGCTTTTATCACAGCAAACTTAGAATGTTGCTCATCCTCGAGCAAAAGAAAGAATAGAAGAAGAAGAAGAAGATATGGAGGAGAGGGAGAGATGTGTGGGTTTCGGCCAAAGGGGAGAAGAGAGGGTTGTGTTGTGTGAAAATGAAGAAGGATAGAGGGGTTTATATAGTGGAGGGAGAGGGTAGTAGGTTCGGTCTTTTAGGGTGGGTTTGGGTGGGAAAGAGATTTTGAATTTGAAGGTCGGTGGAGTTTATAGGGAAGAGTGATTGAGGTAGGTGGTGAAGGGTGTTTGGGGAAGAGTGTTATTGGATTGTGTGAAGAGGAGAGAAGGTGAGTTGAGGTAGGTGGGGATCCTGTGGGTCCACAGATCTTGAGGTGTCAAGGATGAATCATCCCTGCACCAATTAGGCATGTAAAATGCCCTCTGCCTACAATCCTGGCGTTTAACGCCAGACTGAAGCTTGTTTCTGGCGTTAAACGCCTAAATGTATCATGTTTCTGACATTTAACGCCAGCCTGATGCTTGTTGCTCGCGTTAAACACCAGCTTTCCTCAAGGTGCAATCTTGGCGTTTAAACGCCAGACTGCTGCTTGTTTCTGGCGTTTAACGCCGGATTCATGCTCTGTTCTGGCGTTGAACGCCAGGCAGGTGCTCCTTACTGGCGTTTAAATGCCAGTAAGCTCTTCATCTAGGGTGTGTTGTTTCATCTACTATTTTTATTCTGTTTTTAATTTTAGTATTTGTTTTGTGACTCCACATGATCATGAACCTAATAAAACATAAAAGAACAATAAAAATATAGATAAATAAAAATTGGGTTGCCTCCCAATAAGCGCTTCTTTAATGTCAATAGCTTGACAGTGAGCTCTCATTGAGCTTCACATATGTTCAGAGCATTGTTGGGACCTCCCAACACCAAACTTAGAGTTTGAATGTGGGGGTTCAACACCAAACTTAGAGTTTGGTTGTGGCCTCCCAACACCAAACTTAGAGTTTGATTGTAGGGGATTTGTTTGACTCTGTATTGAGAGAAGATTATCGTGCCTCTTTTTCATGTTTACAGAGGAATACCCTTGGGCCTTAAACACAAGGTAGTCCCCATTCAATTGAAGGACTAATTCTTCTCTGTTAACATCAATTACATCTCCTGTTGTGGCTAGGAAGGGTCTTCCAAGGATGATGCATTCATCCTCTTCCTTCCTAGTGTCTAAGATTATGAAATCAGTAGGGATGTAAAGGCCTTTAACCTTCACTAACACGTCCTTTACCATTCCATAAGCTTGTCTGCCATCTCTAAGAGAAAGTGGCAGTTTATACCTCAAAGATTCTCAGTTTCTCTATTACAGAGAGTGGCATAAGATTTATACCTAACCCCAGGTCACACAGAGCCTTCTCAAAGGTCATGGTGCCCATGGTACAGAGTATTAAGAATTTACCAGGATCTTGTTTCTTTTGAGGTAAAGTTTGCTGAACCCATTTATCTAGTTCACTAATGAGCAAGGGAGGTGCATCTTTCCAAGTCTCATTACCAAACAACTTGGCATTCAGCTTCATGATAGCTCCTAGATATTGAGCAACTTGCTCTCCAGTTACATCTTCATCCTCTTCAGAGGAAGAATAGTTTTCAGAGCTCATGAATGGCAGAAGGAGGTTTAATGGAATCTCTATGGTCTCTATGTGAGCCTCAGATTTCTCTAGGTCCTCAATAGGGAACTCCTTCTTGTCTGGGAGACGTTCCATGAGATCTTCCTCATTGGGGTTCACATCCTCCCCTTCCTCTCTAGGTTCGGCCATTTTGATTATGTTAATGGCCTTGCACTCTCTTTTCAGATTCTTCAGTATTGCTTGGGAGAGTACTAGGAGGAGTTTCAGTGATTTTCTTACTCAGCTGGCCCATTTGTGCCTCCAAATTTCTAATGGAGGACCTTGTTTCACTCATGAAACTTAAAGTGGCCTTAGACAGATCAAAGATTATATTTTCTAAGCTAGAGGAGCTCTGCTCAGAATTCTTTGTCTGTTGCTGAGAAGATGATGGAAAAGGCTTGCTATTGCTAAGCCTGTTTCTTCCACCATTATTAAAGCCTTGTTGGGGCTTTTGTTGATCCTTTCACGAGAAGTTTGGATAATTTCTCCATGAAGAATTATAGTTGTTCCCATAGGGTTCACCCATGTAATTCACCTTTGCCATTGCAGGGTTCTTTTCTCAGGATCATAAGCTTCTTCTTCAGAAGATGCCTCTTTAGTACTGTTGGATGTATTTTGCCATCCATTCAGACTTTGAGAAATCATGTTGACTTGCTGAGTCAACATTTTGTTCTGAGCCAATATGGCATTCAGAGCATCAATTTCAAGAACTCCCTTCCTCTGAGGCGCCCCATTACTCACAGAATTCCTCTCAGAAGGGTACATGAATTGGTTATTTGCAACTATGTCAATAAGTTCTTGAGCTTCTGCAGGCGTTTTCTTTAGGTGAATGGATCTACCTACAGAATGCTCCAGTGATATCTTAGAGAACTTAGATAGACCATAATAGAATATATCCAAAATGGTCCACTCTGAAAGCATGTCAGACAGACACCTTTTGGTCATCTGCTTGTATCTTTCCCAAGCTTCATAGAGGGATTCAGCATCTTTCTGTTTGAAGGTCTGAACATCCACTCTAAGCTTGCCCAGCTTTTGAGGAGGAAAGAACTTAGCCAAGAAGGCCGTGACCAGCTTATCCCAAGAGTCTAGGCTATCTTTAGGTTGTGAGTCCAACCATGTTCTAGCTCTGTCTCTTACAGCAAAAGGGAAAAGCATGAGCTTGTAGACTTCAGGATCTACTCCATTAGTCTTAACAGTCTCACAGATCTACAAGAACTCAATTAAAAACTGATAGGGATCTTCTGATGGAAGTCCATGAAACTTGCAGTTCTGTCGCATGAGAGCAACTAGTTGAGGTTTTAGTTCAAAATTATTTGCTCCAATGACAGGGATTGAGATGCTTCTTCCATCAAATTTGGAAGTAGGTGTAGTATAATCACCAAGCATCCTCCTTGCGCCTCCACCATTGTTATTGGGTTCGGCCATGTCTCTCTCTTTTTTGAGATTCTTTGTAAGGTTTTCTCTGGATTGTTGTGATTTAGCTTCTCTTAGCTTCTTCTTCAGAGTCCTTTTAGGTTCCGGATCTATTTCAACAAGAATGTTCTTGTCCCTGCTCCTGCTCATATGAAAAAGAAGAGGACAGAAAAAGAAGAGGAATCCTCTATGTCACAGTATAGAGATTCCTTTATGTTAGTAAAAGAAGAAAAGAATAGAAGAAGGTAAGAATCCAAACACAGGGGGGAGGAGTGGGTTCGAATTCTTGAGGTGAAGAGAAGTGTTAGTAAATAAATAAAATAAATAGAGAGAGATGAGAGGAAGAGAACTTTCGAAAATTATTTTTGAAAAATGGTTAGTGATTTTTGAAAATTAAAAGAAGAAATTAAATCAAAATTAAAATTTGAAACAATTAGTTAATTAAAAAAATTTTTAAAAAGAGGGAAGTGGTTTTCGAAAATTAGAAAGAGAAAAGTAGTTAGGTGGTTTTGAAAAAGATAAGAAACAAACAAAAAGTCAATTAGTTAGTTGAAAAAGATTTGAAAATCAATTTTGAAAAGATAAGAAGTTAGAAAAGATTTTTGAAATCAATTTTGAAAAAGATATGATTTGAAAAAGATATTTTGAAAAGACATGATTGAAAAAGATATTTTAGAAAAGATTTGATTTTTAAAACTAAAATTGATTACTTGACTAACAAGAAACTAAAAGATATGACTCTAGAATTTAAAGATTAAACCTTTCTTAACAAGAAAATAACAAACTTCAAATTTTTTAATCAATCACATTAATTGTTAGTAAAGTTTTCGAAATTTTGAAATAAAGATAAGAAAAAGATTTTGAAAATAAATTTAACATTTTCGAAAATAAAAGATAAAATTAAGAAAAAGATTTTTGAAAATCAATTTTAAGAAATTTCCGAAATTAAATAAAAAAAGAAAAAGATTTGATTTTTGAAAACGTTTTGAAAAGATAAGATTTTTAAAATTGAAATCTTGACTTGACTAACAAGAAACAACTAATTTTAAAATTTTTTGACTAAGTCAACCCAAAGATTTCGAATTTTTGAGAGAAATAAGGAAAAGATTTTTTTTTATTTTTGAATTTTTAATGATGAGAGAGAAAAACACCAAAAATGACTCACAACATGAAAATTATGAATCAAAACACATGATGCATGTAAGAACACTATGAATGTCAAGATGAACACCAAGAACACTTTGAAGATCAAGATAAACATCAAGTCTTATTTTTGGAAAATTTTCAAGAAAGGAAAAACATGCAAGACACCAAACTTAGAAAATTTTCATGCTTAGACACCATGAATGCAAAAATGCATATGAAAAAGAACAAAAGACACAAAACAAGAAAATTTAAAGATCAAACAAGAAGACTTGTCAAGAACAACTTGAAGATCATGAAGGACACCATACATGAATTTTTTGAAAAATGCATAAATTTTTAAAAACATGCAATTGACACCAAACTTAAAAATTGACTCTAGACTCAAACAAGAAATACAAAATATTTTTGATTTTTATGATTTTATTAATTTTTATTTTGGATTTTTTTTCGAAAATTATTTTGAAAAGAACGAAAACAAATAAAATTTTTTGAAAGATTTTTGAAAAATTTTTTGAAAAGAAAATTACCTAATATGAGCAACAAGATGAACCGTCAGTTGTCCAAACTCGAACAATCCCCGGCAACGGCGCCAAAACTTGATAGGCAAAATTGTGATTTACACTTTTTATAACTCAAAAAATTCTTAGTAATGGCTCCAAAGACTTGGTGCACACTACTATGGTTCATTCACATTCTTCACAACTTCGCATAACTAACCAGCAAGTGCACTGGGTCGTCAAAGTAATAAACCTTACGTGAGTAAGGGTCGATCCCACAGAGATTGTTGGTGTGAAGTAAGCTATGGTCATCTTGTAAATCTCAGTCAGGCGGATTCAAATGATTATAATGGTTTTCGAAATTAATAATAATTAAAACATAAAATAAAGATAGAAATACTTATGTAAATCATTGGTGGGAATTTTAGATAAGTGTATGGAGATGCTTCATTCCTGTTGAATCTCTGCTTTCCTACTGCCTTCCTTCAATCCTTCATACTCCTTTCCATGGCAAGCTGTATGTAGGGCATCACCGTTGTCAATGGCTACTTCCCATCCTCTCAGTGAAAATGGTCCAAATGCTCTTGTCACAGCACCGCTAATCATCTGTCGGTTCTCGATCATGTCGGAATAGAATCCATTGATTCTTTTGCGTCTGTCACTACGCCCAACAATCACGAGTTTGAAGCTTGTCACAGTCATTCAATCCCTAAATCCTACTTGGAATAACACAGACAAGGTTTAGACTTTCCGGATTCTCAAGAATGGCCGCCAATAATTCTAGCTTATACCACGAAGATTCTGGTAAAGGAATCCAAGAGATATTCACTCTAGCTTTCGCTTGTAGAACGGAAGTGGTTGTCAGACACGCGTTCATAGGGACGGATGATGATGAGTGTCACGGATCATCACATCCATCAGGTTGAAGTACGAGTAATATCTTAGAATAGGAATAAGCTTGAATTGAATAAAAGATAGTAATAATTGCATTAAAACTCAAGGTACAGTAGAGCTCCACACCTTAATCTATGGTGTGTAAAAACTCCACCGTTGAAAATACATAAGTGATAATAGTCCAAGCATGGCCGAATGGCCAGCCCCCAAAACATTATCAATAGTCTCCTAAGATGAACAATAGATTAAAACTGAGACCAAAGATGTGGTCAAAAGACACTAGTACAATAGTAAAAAAGTTCTATTTATACTAAAACTAGTTACTAGGGTTTATAGAAATAAGTCTAAGTGCAGAAATCCACTTCCGGGGCCCACTTTGGTGTGTGCTTGGGTTGAGCTTGAGCTTTACACGTGCAGAGGATTCTCTTGGAGTTAAACGCCAAGTTGTAACGTGTTTTTGGCGTTTAACTCTGGTTTGTGACGTGTTTCTGGCGTTTTACTCCAGAATGCAGCATGGAATTGGCGTTGAACGCCAGTTTGCATCATCTAAGCTCGAACAAATTATGAACCATTATATATTGCTGGAAAGCTCTAGATGTCTACTTTCCAACGCCGTTTGGAGTGCGCCATTTAGAGTTCTGTAGCTCCAGAAAATCCATTTCGAGTGCAGGGAGGTCAGAATCCAACAGCATCAGCAGTCCTTTGTCAGCCTGAATAAGATTTTTGATCAGGTCCCTCAATTTCAGCCAGAAAATAACTAAAATCACAGAAAAACACACAAACTCATAGTAAAGTCCAGAAATGTGAATTTTGCATAAAAACTAATAAAAACATCCCTAAAAGTAGCTAGATCCTACTAAAAACTATCTAAAAATAATGCCAAAAAGCGTATAAATTATCCGCTCATCAGAGATCACATGGGTTACTACTCACACCCAAGTAGTGATTCATATTATGGTGGATGGAGGAATTACCCAAATTTCAATTGGCAAAGTCAAAACCAAAGAAACTTCAGTGCTCTATGTTCCAACTACCAAGAACCACCATCTCCATATTCATATCAAGAACCATCATCTTTCTACCCATATCAAGAGCCACCATATCCCTATTTATACCAAGAAACATCCTCTTATTACTCTTATCAAGAATCACCATCTCCTTCTTATTCATATCAAGAACCACCAGCAGATATTGAGCTCCTCATGAAAGAATTCCTACATGATATAAAGACGAGTGTCAAAAATATAGAGAAATATGTGCAGACGATTATCAAGAACCAGGAAGAGGAACAAGCAAATTTCTTTCCAAGAGATACAATGCAAGATCCTATGGAAGAAAGTGAGGAAATCCATCAAAAGAGTTTATACTCCATTGAATTCGAGAACTTTTCACCCTCACATATGGAAGAAGAGGAAGATGCACAACCTCTCATGCCCTTGGTAAGCAATGAAGAAGAGATTGAATTAAAAGAAAGCTACCAAGAGGAAGAGGTTGAAATTGAGGAAGCTTGCAAAGAGGTAGAAGAATTCAAAGAAGAAGACAAGGGAGTGGAGCTTGCAAGACCTCTTCCAAAGCCATCACCATCCAATACAGCATTCAAGTGGGTAAAATTCCTATCCTTAACCTTTACTTTCCCACTTGAATATAGGCTACTGGAGATGGATGGTCAACTTAGAGCTCTTTGTGGCATTAAGAGTAAAAAGAAGATGGTTAGTGGTAAGAGTTGTCAAGCAAGGTTCAATATGGTTGCATGCTCCAAATTGAAGTGTAAGGATTGGTGTAGAGCTCAATTGAATGGGTCTAGAAGGTTGTTTGGATGTCTTTGTGAGAATTCAGATCGCTTGCCACCCGGTGAGAACAATGGTTATCCACAAGAAGACGGGTGTAAAAGCAAGGTTTATGACCCTGGAATTCATTCCCACAATCAACACTCTTGGGGCCTTGTCACTTGCTTCAACTTGCTCAAAGGCGTTATGCGCCTAGCTTGGAATCCCGGTGGCCATTGGAATTACAAACATTAGTGGAGATTCTTGGATCAGGACAAGCACAAGCCACCATGACAAGGAGCTCACCACATGTCCAACTTAAGGATATTAACTAAAAGTGCTTGGTGGGAGACAACCCACTGTGGTATGATCGCTCCTTTTTATTCTTAGTTGTTTTTCGTAGTAGTAGTTTTCTTACTTATTTGATTTTTATTGAGTTTTCACTATTTTTCTGATCATGCAGCTATTTTTGAACAGGAACCGGACACTTCAACCAAAAACGAGCACACAACGCGCAAGCATCGCTGACGCGTACGCGTCATATGTGTGTGCGTGAAAAATAAAATTGAAGAGAGAGTTACGCAGGAGTGGCGAAGGAAGGTGCCCAGTGCACAAATTGGATCACGCGTACGTGTCCATGACCCGTGCGTGTCAATTACAATTTTGGCACTCCACGCGTATGCGTCAAGCACGCGCACGCGTGGATGAGTGAAATCGGCATAATAGGTGTTTTGGCCAGAAAGTTATGCTGGTGTCGGACTGGAACTATGCTAGGCACACAAGCCGCACAACACGGATGCGTCCCTGACGCGTTCGCATCATTTTCCCATCCGGGCTGTCCACTCGTACGCGTCCCTGACGCGTACGCGTCACTTGAGGTTCGTGCGATCCACACATACGCATGCCTCACGCGTACGCGTCACATGTGACGCCCAATTAAACCACCTCAGCGCCTGATTTCAAATCATCCCCCTCCTAAATCCTAACTCTCTCTTGTTCTTTTATCTTTTTTATCCTTCTTTCACCATATTGATTGCTTTTATATCCCTCTCTGTTTGCAGTTCATCTTTGCTTGAGGAAAAGCAAACCTTTAAGTTTGGTGTTGATGCTTCGCTTATGGCTTTTCTGTCTAGCACCAAAGGGAGATGAATGTGCTTCATGAAGGAATGAGATGACCACCAGCATAACTGAGGTGGTTGAGTTCCTTTCATTCTATTTCTCTTCCGTTTTTATTGCATTGTCTTCTGTTTTCTATTGCTTTGATTGCTTGCATGATCTTTAGTACTTTTAGTCAAAAAAAATTTTCTCATGTATTGCTCACTAAAACTTTAATTCAAAAGAAAAAGAAGTGATGTATTGCATGAGAAATTGAGTTATATTTAAGAGTAGTCTTATTTACTTAAATGTGGTGGTATTATTTGTGATTTTGAATGCATGACATGAACAATGCATATTTGAATTCGAATCAAAGGATGTTGATGTATAAGGAACAGGAATTTAGAGAATTATTATGACTTCTCTGAAATAAATAAAAATTTAATCATTGAAGCAAAAGAAACAGCAAAAAAAAGAAAAAAAAAAGAGAAAAAGAAACTATAAAAGTAAGGTCCAAGGCTCTGAGCATTAATGACTAGTGAGGTCAGACATGATTAAAAACTCAAAGAGTTGTTTCCCTAGTGATATGCTTGTGGTGTGATTGTGTCAAGTAATCCTTGAGACAGAACACTTAGAGTCGAGACCAAGTGCGTTTAACCGAGTATGCCAAAGGCTTTAAGCACCACTATCTGAGAGTAACTGAAAGAAAAATCAGAACTTAAAGGAAGTTTCCTAGTTAAGTGCTTGTGGTGTTTCTATGTCAAGTGACCCTTGAGACAAAACATTTAAAGTCACGGCTAGGCTCAAGGTGCAAAGCACCAAAGAAAAAACTAAATTAAAGAAAATTATGCTGTGTTCAAGGATTAAACTGGAGTATAAAGATCAGAGATTCATAATATGATCCGGATTCTAATTCCGAAAGACACTGACATTCCTCTGATTCAAAGGAGAGTGAGATGCCAAAACTGTTAAAAATTACAATGAATAAACCCCATTTTAAGAATAGATTTGAGCTTAATTGAACTCTCATTCTCATGCAAATTCACATCCTAAGCCTGTATTATTTTGGTTGCTTGAGGACAAGCAACAATTCAAGTTTGGTGTTGTGATACGTGAGCACCTTTCTCATCTTTTTCTAGTGAATTTGCATTTAAATTGTTAAGTTTAATCAAGAATTAATTGTATTTTAGCCACTATGGATGCTACTTTGAGTCTTGTGCAATTCTATTTATTTTAGGTAGCATTCAGCTGGATTTGATGGAGTTTTTGCAGCACAAAAATTAAAGAAGATGACAGCGAGGAATGACGCGTGCGCGTACCTAATGCGTGCGCGTGATTTGGAGCTTTCCATGGCGACACGTGCGCGTTTCTGACACGTACGCGTGAAAAGAGAAGTTGAATAGCGACTCGTACGCGTACTTGACGCATACGCATGACACGCAGAATAGACCATCAACGCGTACGCGTGACATACGCAACGTGCAGAAAACACAGAAAATGCTGGGGGCAATTTTTGGGCCCCATTTTGGCACTCAAGTAAGGCGCAGCTCTCTGCCAAGTTAGGCGCGGATCCAGTGAAGCCAAGTGGTCCCCACGTTACAAGGCGTGGATTATTTAATTGATTCTGATTCAAATTTGAATTTGAAAATAGGAAAAGATATTATCTTAATTTTATATATTAGATTTTAAAATTAATTAGGACTAGTTATAAAAAGGAGAAACTTTTCTTCTTTAGGGGGATTCCGGGGGATTCCATTAGGGAATTCTATACCAATTTACATTTCGTATTCTACAGTTTACCTGAATCCTTATTTTCTCTGAGTCATGAGCAACTAAACCTCCACTGTTAAGGTTAGGAGCTCTATCTATTGTATGGATTGATACTATTATTTTTCTATTTTAGTTCATGTTTTGATTTATATTTCAATAATTATTTTCGTTCTTTATTTTATGAATTTGGGTGGAACAGAAGTATGACCCATGTTCTAATTGAGTTCTCGTAAATCTAATTGGAATTAATTGAACAAGGAATTGGCAGTTGATGAATTTTAGAGGAGACTAGGAAGGTCTAAGGAATTAGGGTCTAGTCACAAATAGTTTGCTATGAATTAAATCTTGCATGATTAAAATAGTTAATAAGAAAAGTCAATCCGGAAAATAGATAACTCTGAAGCCTTAACTGTTTTCTCCCATATTTTATTTTCAACTTAATTACTTGCGTGCCTGCCTTCTGATATTTGGAAGTCACTTTTTAAACCTTTTGAATATCTCGAAACCATTTTCTGCTTGCCTAACTAAGTAAATCATTTAACTATTGTTGCTTAGTCTATCAATCCTCGTGGGATCAACCCTTACTCTCCTGAGGTATTACTTAGTATGACCCGGTGCACTTGCCAGTTACTTTGTGGGTTGTAAATTCCGCACCACAAACCAAGCATTCAAAACCTCCAAACAGATACCAAAACACCATAAAACCTTATTTAACATACTAGATTACTAACTAAACCAAAAAACTAACGTAAACATGAAATTAAACTAATTTTACCAATATTTAAAAAAAAAGAGAAAATGAAAAGATATTACTATGGTGGGGTGTCTCCCACCTAGCACTTTTATTTAGTGTCCTTAAGTTGGACTTATGGGGAGCTCCTTGTCTTGGTGGCTTGTGCTTGAATTCATCCTCGAATTTCCACCATTGTTTCGACTTCCATTGGTTGTCAGAATTTCCAACCAAGTGCACCAAACTTTGGTGAATCTCTTCACAAGATTGGGGCTCCCAAAATTGATCCTCCTCGAATATGCCGAGATCCCAAACTTTGTTCTTGCACCCGTCTTCAAGTTGATCATGGTAATTCCCTCTGGGTGGCATGTGATCCGAATTCTCATGAAGGCACCAAACTATTCTCCTAGACCCATTCAATTGAGAACTACGCTAATTTTTGTATCCACTCCTTGAAGCTTCAACCATAATGAGCCTAGATTTACAACGCCAACTACTAAACATCCTCCTCTTACGCCTAATTCCGCAACGCGCCCTAAGTTAGCAATCCGTTTCAAGTAAGCCAAATTTGAGTGGAATAATAAAGCTAAGAGTTATGAGTTTTACCCACTCAAATAAAGGATTAGATGGTAACTTAGGTGGAGGAGTTTCCAATGATTTAATAAAGCATCTTCCACTCCCGTCCATCCTCTTCTAGGGGCTTCCACCACTTGACAAGATGCTTCGTCCTCTACTTCTTGCCAAGCTTCCTCAAGTTCAAGTTATTCTTCACCAATTTCTTCAAGCTCTTCCCCATCACTCAAATCATAAATAAGAGGTTGAGTGAAATTTACCTCATCATCAATTCCAAGTTCAATGGGGAAGGATTCCTCAAACTCAAAAGGATCATATGTTGATGCAGAATCATCATAGATAGGGAAACTTGGTGCTTGCCCCTTTTCTTCCATTTCTTCAATCACATTATACCTTAGAGGTTATGCATTATCTTCCTTGACATCACTTTCAAACTCCATGGAAGAAGGCTCTTCAACTTGAGATTCCTCTTTGTACCCAACATCTCCTAAATTTTCAACCACTCCTTCCTCTTGTTAAACAATCTCAACTTCCTCCTCTTGTTGCACTTCTTACCTCAACTCCTTTTCTTCACATTGAAGCTCCAAATTCTCCTTCTCATTGTGCTCCTCAACTAATCCTCCATATTTCACAATGGGAGTGTCTTGGATACTTGACCACAATGATACCATGTGGTTCATCACTTCGGTCAAGCTAGCCACGAATTCCCCTAGCATCTTTTGCTCTTCTTCTTGCTTTTGACACCTAGCTAGAAGTTCTTGTTGTTCTTGTATTAGGGGTTGGAGAGTTTGGTCCAATGAAGGTGGTGTTAGAAGAGAGAGTTCATTGTTTGAGGGAAAGGTATTGTAATTGAAAGGTCGTTCATATTGGTGAAAATATTGAGGTGGTGTATATGGAATTTGTTGTTCATGGGAGCATTGGTGTTGGAATGGTGGTGGCTCTAGATATGGTTCATATGGTGGTTGGTATGGTGGGTATAGGTTAGGATCATATGGAGGTGGATGGTGATATGAGGCTTGTGAGTATGATGGTTGATGGCTATATTGTGGAGGAGATTCATAGGCATAGGGTGGTGGTTGTTGATAATCACAAGGGGGTCCACCATAGCCATTTGATTGGTATGCATCTTGGAATGGCTCTTGCTCATAGCACATTTGGGGAAGTTGTTGCCAAGAGAGTTGATCAAATCCTTGAGGCTCCTCCCATCTTTGATTGTTCCATCCTTGATGCATGTTGTCATTGTAATTTTCATCTCCTACAACATAGTTGTAACCACACTCATAACCAAAGTGGTGAGAATTCATAATGACAAGAGAAAATAAAAACAAATACTAATAAGAACTAATAAAAACTAACTCTTAAAGTAAGAAAAAACTAACAAAGAAGCATATTCACAATATTAACATATATACAATAGCCAATAGCATAACACCATTGCAATTCCCCGGCAACGGCGCCAAAGAAGCATATTCACAATATCAACATATATACAATAGCCAATAGCATAACACCATTGCAATTCCCTGGCAACGGTGCCAAAAATTTGATATGAGAATTATTGTCAGTCTAGAATTTTCTTATAGAAAAGAATTACTTCGTTGTAAGCATAGTTCCAAACCAACTAATAATTCTCAATAAAATTTTAATAATTTGGTTGTCAAATCTACAAACCCCAATGAAAATAAACTGAAGTATTCAAACCTCGGATCATCTCACAAGGAATTGCAATGAAGTGATCAATTATTGGCTATGAAGGGACAAGGGGGGTTTGATTTGGTAAAAAGGCAAGAAAATAAATGGCAAGAAAATAAAGCAAACAATTAAAGAAAGTAATTAATAAAGAGAGACATTCATGGCAAGGATTGAGAATATAGGTCTTCTATCCTAGTCACTAATCATAACAATAATTATCAAGAGCTTATCCTATTTAGTCATCTCCAACAATGGAAGAAGGTACAATGTTATCTTCACACGAGAGAAAGTCAAATAAGACTAGTTAATCTCAATCCAAAAGTCCTAATCAATTTACTAATTGAATTAGCAAAAGATTAGCGTCAATGAAAATAATATTAACTAAAAACTTTAGATCACCAACATAAGTTGGGTATTCGTGACTCAAGATTGCCTAATTCCTCTTTCCAAGCCAAGAATGCTCAAAAAGCTACTCTAACATCCAATCAAGCATTTTGTCAAAAACCTGGAAGGCATAAAAAGAAAGCATCATAAAAGTGCAAGAATAATAAATCTACCAACTATCAATTATAAGAAAATAACAATCACAACTCAAATCAACAATAAAAGAACATCAAACATCAAAATGCATTAAATGAAATCCAAATCCAACAATGGTGTTCATAAAACTAAAGAGAGGCATAGAAAGGGAGATTAACACTACAAAATAAGAGAATGAAGGTGTAGGAACAAGAAATTATAAAGAAAACTAGATGAAAACAAGAAATTAAATCTAGATCTAAGAGGAAAATAAACTAAGAACCCTAATTTTATAGAAAAGAGGGAGCTTCTCTCTCTAGAAAACTACCCTACATGATACCTAAGCTAAAATTTATTTCTTTTCCTTTGACCTATCATGAATTCTGCATGAAATAGTCTCAAAAATCAATCGGATTTGGGCCTTGGAAGCTTAGAAATCGCCCCAGCATTTTCACTTTAATGAGGTCACGTGCTGGCTGTGACGTGTATGCATGGGCCACGTGTACGCGTCGTCTGGCGTTTTACTTGTCACACCAAATCTTTGTTTTTTCATGAATTCTCCACTTTGCATGCTTTTCTCTTCACTTCTTCCATCCAATACTTGCCTTATGAACTTGAAATCACTCAACAAATATGTCAAGGCATCGAATGGAATTAAAGTGAATTAAATTTAGCTATTTTAAGGTCTAAAAAGCATGTTTTTACTCTTAAGCACAAAATTAGAGAGAATTACAAAATCATGCTATTTCATTGAATAAATGTGAGATAAGTTGATACAATCCCCTAAATTAAGCACAAGATAAATCATAAAATTGGAGTTTATCAATAACTATACACCTCGACCCTACTAAAAACTCTCCAGTTGTTACCTCCTTATCTCCACCCCTTTCAGCTACAGGTGCGAAAGTTTATTGTGAAGCTGCGGGAGCACAGAGGAATATGTTTACGAGTTGGGTTTTTAGAATTTATTTTTTCCTCGCCTTGTTAGTTAGAGTTTTATTCAGAGGGGTAGGTTACTTTTGTATATAACACTACAACGTATTATTAATATCAAGTATGTGAATATGTGTTGTTTGTACTTGTTGAAAAAATTATAGTTTTAGTAAAACTATCGATAGATTTATGCATAAAGGCTCAATATTAAATAGATAATAAAAGAAATTAGGTTAGTGACGCCTTACTTTTGGTATGATCATGAGGTGCTAAAAGTTAAGGTGTTACAAGCCTGATCCGCGTCTATATAAGAAAGTCATTTATAGCATGAGGAATGTCACTTTTATTCACTCTTACGCTTCCTTTCACTCTCTTTTGGACATTTTTTTCATATTTTTGAGGTACTTGGACATTATGGTGCGCAGATGCATGAGATAATGATATCAAGTGCCTGAATGCGACGCAGCATATCGCTAGCAACTTTCAGGTTAGTGTTGTTATATATAACTAGAATAGATGTTGTTTTAGTAACATAAAATAGGTTAGTTGTCAAAATAACTTTTATTAGGTAGTAGAATGTATTGTTAGTAAGTTGTTTTGTTGAGTATTAGTTGTAATATTAAATAAAATTTTTAAATGTTCGATTTAGAGAATTAATTTAGAAAAATTAATTTATTAATTAATTTAATTTAATTTTGAAGAATAATAAATTATAAAATGTGAAATAAATGTTTATTACATTTTTATTTCTTTATTTCAAATTTTATATTTTTAGTTTTGATTTTGAATATGCTAGATAACTTGTTTTGCTGTGTCGCAATGTTGTTGAATAAATGTTTTTAAATGTTTAATTTACAAAATAATTTTTTTAATAGATTTATGGATTAGTTAATTTAATTTTAAATACAACTAAATTATAAAATGTTAAATAATTGTTTATTATAATTGTTTATTTCTTTATTTTGAATTTTATATCTTTAATTTTGATTTCAAATATGCCATGTATTAAATAGAATTTTTACTGAAATATTTTATATTTTAACAGAGGCCTTGCTTATTATTCCCTAGTCGAGTTAGCCACACTCTCGCACTACTGGATGTCATTCTCCCTTACTTGAGGGAAGTTGGGTTTGGCGACATGATAGAGCTCAAAGACTTTGTATTTGACAACACCTTGATTACTACACTTATGGAGCATTGGCATCTAGAGACCCACATTTTTCACCTGCCCTGGGTTGAGTGCACCATCACCTTGTAGGATATTGTGTACCACCTTGGGTTACGCATCAACGTAGAGCTTGTGGGTGGGTGCTTGTGTGATTTTCAGACATGGTACTAGCACCCAACGTGGGAGTGGATAGAAGAGCTCTTTGGTGCTGGGCCTCCACGTACTCAACAGCAAGGAGTGCATAGGATAGAGTCATTTTCAATTAAGTTGACATGGCTTAGGAATAGAGTACAACATATGCCAGCTAGTACAGATCCAACCACCCTCCGATAGCATGCAAGGTGTTACTTCCTGTTGCAGATTGGGGGTTACCATATTATAGATAAGTCAAATAATCAGGTCCGTATTAGATGACTTCCATTGTTGGCCGAATTTGAGAGGTGTCACGGTCTATTTTGGGGATCCGCTTTGCTTGCATGGACGTACCACTCATTATGCTCTACAGCACATCGATCTATCACTGACATTATTGGATGCATGTCGCTACCGATGTTATTAATATACCATCAATTTCCATAGTGGTGCCCATCTTATAGGCTGATTTCGAGGTTTCTATTAGCTGTGAGGTATATCTTTTTATATATGATTTTTCTCTTGTCATTCATAGTAATTTAATTTTATTTTGCATAAAGTGATGCATTGCTCATTATTGTTGCACATGTTGATAGGTATGGCCCAATAGAGTAGTTAAGGACCAATTTGACTAGAGAGTCCTTCAATGGCATCTTATGTTGGATCGATTGCCATTGGATGCGGTATACGACATTATTTTATTTAGCTTTCCTTAATTGATTTATCGTTAAAGAAAGTCTCCTAATGTGATATATTACAATTTAATTAGTAGTTTCAGTGGACGTTGTATAATGGCCATCACTCTGTACTGGTTGAGAGATGACTGGGAGTGGAGGACATGGATGTCTGTAGTTCTCCTAGTCTACTTTAAATATGTTGAGTTTCACTATGTTGATGGGGTGAAACGCCAGTTCGGTGGCGAACAGGCAGTACCTGAAGACTCGGTCAACGTTGATAGGTTTATTACCATCATAGGACAAAGAGAGAACATATAATGGCCCACTCATTATAGAGAGTAGTACGATAGATGGAGGCTTTGGTTTAAGGAAGGTCACATGATTTTCATATAGCCATTCACAAACTACTCTATGCAAGAGTATCGAGTCTGGTGGCAGTTTGCTTGCTAGTAGGGATGGCAACAGGTCCCTATAGGGACAGGGACATGCCCCCTGCCCTCGCCACCCATAATCCATCCCCGTCCTAGCCCCATCCTCGCGACGGGTAACGGAGATCCCATATCCGCCAGGAATTAGGGTCTTTGTGGATTATCTGTAAATTTTAAAGAAGATTAAAAGAAATCTAGCATTAGAATCATAATCTCCATAACCAACAACATTCAATCATAAGTTTACATTCCATACCCAAACCAAATCAATAAAACACCAAAAATACCCAAAATATAAGAATTTTCAAATTCATTCAACCAATTTCAAATTCACTTTAACAAAAACCAAAAGTAGAAGTAGGCATCAACCATCAAAAATCATAAAAAACCAACAAATTCATTCATCTAATTTGAAATTTACTTCAGCAAAAACTAAAAGCAGAAGTAGCTATCAACCAGATATTCTCCAATTCAATCTCAGCCTTCATAAAAAATAAAAGAAGATTTTTAAACAAAATTAGAACAGTGTCTTTATAGTAGTAACTAAATCAATTCTTGAAAAGAAGAAAAATAAAATAAAATAATGTTTTGAAAATAAAAGAAATACCTTTTTCTTTACTATAACATCGTCGACGGTAGAACCTCCTTCAACAGCGCCGTTTCTTTTTCTTCTCCAATCTCTCTTTATCAAAAGCTCTTTTGCATGTAGCAGCACCATGACCCTTCTCTCTTCTCATAAGCATTACAATGGCATTTAATTCAGCTGGGTCAGGCGTGCCTTGATGATGTTCTCCTCGGCTATGATAGGTGCGCAATGATGACATTATCCTCGTGTTGGGTCTCAGGCAAGTGACGAAGGTATTGTAGTCACCTTGAGAATGAGAGGGAAATGCAATGAAAGGAGTGGAGATTGGCGGTGATGGGTAGGTGGGTGGCGAATGGCAGTGAGCAGGTAGGAAGAGAGTTCTGTGCGAGTTTAAGAGATAGAAAGGTAAGGAGAAATGAGGAAGTGAGAAGAGAGGGAGTGATGGTAGAATGGGTTAGGGTTTCATGTGAACTAATTTATATATATAAGGGTATTTTAGTAATTTTTTATATATGGCTATTTCACGGGTACCCACAGGGCGGGTATTTCGTTCCCTACCCTCACCCCCGCCCTTTTTAATAAACGGGTCTCTGTTCCTCGTCCACGCAGGTGTAAAATTGCTCCCACATCTGTCCCTTGGCGGGTAATTCCCAGCGGATACCCATCTTGCTGGGGGAATTAGCCATGCCTACTTGTAGTGTTAGACACCTGTCTAACTTGGACGTGCTTGATGATCCTAAGCTTTTGATTCTTTTTCTAAATGTTCAACCTACCATCACTTAGCCTAGGGATGTGCTAGACCTTCCTCGTGATGTACCTAATTGTCGTAGGGGTGCTAGGGAGGTTTGGCCAGATACCCGGAGGCCAGCTAGGAGGGAGAGGGGGTGTGAGTGATGGCGGAGGAGCTACGGGGTCTTCGAGGGAGCGGGCTAGACCTCACAGGGAGCGTTTAGATGTCGAGTCTGAGGAGAAGGTAAAGTATGCCCGAATTGAGGATCTTGACGACATCCCAGCCGATGGGGAGGGGCCACCACCACCTCTACTACCAGTGTCACAATCACAATCACACCCAAATGATCATTTTGGGGCCCCACTTGGCTGGGTGGATCTTGGTGCATTGATAAGTTGTTTTCAGGCGAGTATGATAGATGAGATCCAGATTGACAAGGTATTTCAGTTGCACACCGCCGACCAGGACACCATGCAGCATATTGCAGACCAGCAAATACACCGGATCGTACCAAGTAATAAACTCAGGTGAGTGAGTCTCGATCCCACGAGGATTAATGGACTAAGGAAGTAATGATTGATGAATTGTTCTAGTTAGATAAGTGATAAACCCCGATTTGTGGTTTATCTTATGCTTATTTTAGGGGATTTATTCACCTTTTCCCATATTTATTCAATAAAATAGCATGGTTTTGTAATTCTCCCATGAATTGTGCTTAAGTGTAAAAAACATGCTTTTTAGGCCCTTAAATTGGTGATTTTAACTCACTTTAATTCTATTCGATGCCTTGATGTATTTGTTGAGTGATTTCAGGTTCATAAGGCAAGTATTGGATGGAAGAAATGAGGAGAAAAGCATGCAAAATGGAGAATGCATGAGAAAACAAGAATTGGGAATGCATCGATGAGCGCGCACGCGTCCAAGGCGCGCAAGCGCAAAAGTGATTTCGCATAGAGACACGCACGCGTACATGACACATCCGCGTAGATGAAGAAATAGCCAATTGACACGTACGTGCACATGGCGCGTACGCGCCGATACTCGCATGTGACTCACTTAAAGGCAAAACGCTGGGGGCAATTTCTGAGTAGCTCAGGCCCAATTCCAACCTGTTTCTGAGTTTATTTCATGCAGAATTGAAGCCCAAGCAAAGGAAGAGCAATTAGTTTGAGCCAACATGAGCCTTTAGTTAGTTTTCTAGAGAGAGAAGCTCCCTCTTCTCTCTAGAATTAGGTTAGGATTAGGTTAGATTGTCTTAGATCTTGAATTAATTACTTGATCTCATCTTGTTTCTTTTGTAATTTCTCATTTCTACATATTGATTTTCTTAGTTGCAATGTTAATTTCTCATTTTTCTCTCTTGTGTGATGATGAACTCATGTTGGAATTGGTTTACATTTAATGTAATTTGATGTTGATGTTCCTTTTATTGATGAATTGAACTATGATTTTATTTTTCTTGCAATTAGTAGTTGTTAGATTTTACTATATCTTGCAATTTATGATGATTACTTCTATTGCACTCTATGTGTTTGACGAAACGTTCTCTTTAATTTTTGAGTAGTTTTGTTAACTCTTGGTCTAAGCTAAGGGAATTGGGTAACCTTGAGTCATTGGATATAATGGATTTGGTGATTCGAGAACCCTTGGTGATCAAT
This sequence comes from Arachis duranensis, assembly GCF_000817695.3. Lineage (NCBI taxonomy): Eukaryota > Viridiplantae > Streptophyta > Magnoliopsida > Fabales > Fabaceae > Arachis > Arachis duranensis. The sequence goes on from NC_029777.3 coordinate 73,281,720, forward strand.
TTAATACCCATTGACGCTAACCCACTACTAGGTTAATTAGTAGGTAGGTTGGGACTTAAGGGTTGATGTGATCAAACCTATTTGATATACTTCAAGCTTAGGAGTAGACATTACGTACTTAAAGTTTTTGGGAAGTAGACTTAATAGGTTGGTACCTCATAATTATCAATACTTGGGGAGTTGACAAGGATAGTGATTTCAATTTCCCATGTCTTAGCCAAGAGTTCTTTACTTTGCTTTCTTTAATAGCCAATAAGCCCTTTGTTCCTTCATAGCCAATAAGCATACACTTCATTGCCATCCTCGTGAGACGACCCGGAGTTTAAATACTTCGGTTAATTTTCATTGGGATTTGTACTTGTGACAACTCAAAATTTTTTATTGGGAGAATTGTTTGTTGGTGTAGAACTATACTTGCAACGAGAATTCAATTAAGAAATTCTATACCGACACGAAAAATTTCTCTTAAATCAAAATGGCGCCGTTACCGAGGATCGCAATGGTGCTATGTTATTGGCTATTGTATATATTGTGAATAGCTTGATTTTTGGTTCGTTTGTTAGTTTTTGCTAGTTGTAGGATTTTGTTCTCTTTGTTTCTTGTTAGCTTTTATTTTTATTTTCTCTTTTACTATGAATTCTCATCCTTTTGGCTATGAGCATGTTTACAACTATGTTGTAGGAAATGGAAGCTTCAATGGGGGATGTGCATCAAGGATTTGGAGATCAAAGGTGGAAGGAGCCCCAAGCTTATGGACAACCTTCTTGGCAACAACCTCCTCCGACTTCTTATGGGTACAATTCAAATCTTGATGCATATCGGTCTAATGTATGTGATGACCCTCACTGTGGTTGTCAACCACAATCATCATATGGATATGAACCCCCTCCTCAATATAGCCCTCCACCGTACTCACAAATCTTATACCACCAACTACCTCTATATGATCCTAACCTATATCCACCGCACCAACCACCATATGAACCATCTCTAGAACCATCACCTTTCCAATACCAATACCCCCATGAACCACAAAGTCCATACACACCACCTCAAGAATTTCACCAATATGAACCACCTTCCAATTAAAACAACCTTCCCTCAAACAACGAACCCTCTCTTTCACCAATACCTTCTGATGAAACCTCCATGTAGGAATTGAGAGATCTTAAATCTAATATCTTAAGGTGACACGAGGATGATGAAAAGAAGTTTGAGGAGTTAAGAGCAAAAATGGCTATCATGGTAGAAGCCATTAGCAACACAGTCTCATCCCGCCTAAGCTTGCGAGATCAAGGCACTGCCGTTGTTGAATGTGGAGAAGCAACCAATGAGCTTAGGGAGGGAGTGAACTTGAAGCTCCAAGGTGAAGAAGAGGAGTTAGAGCACGAAGTGCAACAAGAGGAGAAGGTAGAGATGATTGAACCAAAGGAAGTAGTGGTTGGATGTTTAGGATATGTTGAGCACATAAAAGAATCTCAAGTTGAGAAGCCCTCTACCACGGAGAGTGGAAGGGATATTAAGGAGGGGAGTGATGTTGAGGAAGTGGATAGCGAGTCGAAGGAAATTGATCAAGAAATGGATTCCACCATTAGTGATTTTTTGTCCACATTGATCAACCCCCTTGATGATCTTGTTGAGGAGGAGGACGTGCAACCTCCAAGGCATAATGTGATTGAAGAATTGGAAGAAGTGTCCCAAATAATAGGCTCCCCTATTTATGATGATTCCGCATCAACATATGATCCTTTTGAGTTTGAAGAGTCCTTCCCCACTATACTCGGAATTGATGATGAGATAGATTTCGCTCAACCTCCTATGTATGATTTGAGTTATTAACTTTGAATGATGAAGCACAATGGAAGTCCAAGCATTGGTGGATGTTCAAGGATGGATACAAGCATAAGCCACCTTGACAAGAAGCCTCCCAAATGTTCAACTTAAGGACTTAAAACTAAAAGTGCTTGGTGGGAGACACCCCACCATGGTAAACTCCTTCCATTCTATTGTAGATATAATTAATGAATGAATTGGGTTCCATTGTACATAATTTCTTTACTTCTTAGTATATTTTGTTTTGCTTGCTAAGGTGTTTATACATTCTATGTTTCAATTAGGGATGATTCTTTGAATTTGAGTTTTTGCTTGGATTGCAAGTTTCCTCAAAGTGTTTGAAAAATCCCCAAAATCTCAAAAAATGTGTTTAATTTTGCATCTTAGCTAGTTCTAGAGTCTTAGTGAAGGATGGGAAAGTTATATAAAAATATATATATTTTGAAATATGAAAATTGAGCAGCCACGCGCAAGCGCACAGTGCGCGCGCGTGTCGCCTGGGTGTTTAAGATTTCTGGGCTAAGGGCCAAAGAGTTGTGCCACTTTTGGGCCAACTCTGTGCCCTAACCATGCGGAAGCATGCTATGCACGTCCGCGTCCTTTTGCGTTTCTACACCCACGCGTGGATGCGCCTGGTGCCTCCGCGCAGCCTTCATGAGCTCAACCATCCACACGTAAGCGCATAGTGCGCGTGCGTGTCGATGCGTTTTTGCATCACCCAGGCCAAAGGACCTGAGAGTTGTGCCAATTCTGGGCCCTTTTTGTGCTTTTGGCCCAGCACACCCGCGCGGACGCGCACCGTACGCGTCCGCGCCCATTGCTAATTCTCTCATCTATGCGCAGGCACATATGGCGCTTCCGCGCCACTTCCTTATTCTCCCACCCACAGGGACGCACATGATGCGCGAACGCGTGGATTCAAAAATCTCATTTAACCAGGGACGCGAAAGCCCTAGCGCAGTAGCGCCCCCAACTCCCTTCTCTTCTCCAACGTCTTTCATTCTTCTCCCTCCATTTCCAACCTTCAATCTCCCAGCACCCAACCACCGCCGGCGAGCGTCCGCAGCCATCGTCGCCACCATCACCTCACCTCTCTTCTTTTCCCTCTCTCTCCTCTTCCATCTTTCTCACTCCTCTGCCCCCCTCTCTGTTCTCCCTCTCACAGTGCCTCAACGCCACCACAAGCACCGCCGCGACCTCTATTGTCGCTGGTGCAAGCTCCACTGTGCCACCAAACCGCCGCTCTGCTCTGGCCAGTTCACTCCTCTCTGCTCTCCCTTCCCTCCGTTTAGTGGTTTATCTTATGCTCATTTTAGGGGATTTATTCACCTTTTCTCACATTTATTCAATAAAATAGCATGGTTTTGTAATTCTCCCTTGAATTGTGCTTAAGTGTAAAAACATATTTTTTAGGCCCTTAAATTGGTGATTTTAACTCACTTTAATTCTATTTGATGTCTTGATGTGTTTGTTGAGTGATTTCAGGTTCATAAGGCAAGTATTGGATGGAAAAAATGAGGAGAAAAGCATGCAAAGTGGAGAATGCATGGGAAAATAAGAATTGGGAATGCATCGATGAGCGCACACGCATACAGGGCGCGCACGCGCAAAAGTGATTTCGCATAGAGACACACACGCGTACATGACATGTCCGCGCGGATAAAGAAATAGCCAATCGACGCGCACGCGCACATGGCACGTACGCGCCGATACTAGCACGTGACTCACTTAAATGCAAAACGCTGGGGGGCAATTTCTGAGCAGCCTTGGCCTAATTCCAACCTGTTTCTGAGTTTATTTCATGTAGAATTGAAGCCCAAGCAAAGGGAGAGCAATTAGTTTGAGCCAACATGAGCCTTTAGTTAGTTTTCTAGAGAGAGAAGCTCCCTCTTCTCTCTAGAATTAGGTTAGGATTAGGTTAGATTGTCTTAGATCTTGAATTAATTACTTGATCTCATCTTGTTTCTTTTGTAATTTCTCATTTCTACATGATTTTCTTAGTTGCAATGTTAATTTCTCATTTTGCTCTCTTGTGTGATGATGAACTCATGTTGGAATTGGTTTACATTTTATGCAATTTGATGTTGATGTTTCTTTTATTGATGAATTGAACTATGATTTTATTTTTCTTGCAATTAGTAGTTGTTAGATTTTACTATTTCTTGCAATTTATGATGTTTACTTCTATTGCACTCTATGTGTTTGACAAACTATTATCTTTAATTTTTGAGTAGTTTTGTTAACTCTTGGTCTAAGCTAAGGGAATTGGGTAACTTTGAGTCATTGGATATAATGGATTTGGTGATTCGAGAACCCTTGGTGATCAATTTGATAATCATTGACGCTAACCCACTACTAAGTTAATTAGTAGGTAGGTTGGGACTTAAGGGTTGATGTGATCAAACCTATTTGATATACTTCAAGCTTAGGAGTAGACATTACGTACTTAAAGCTTTTGGGAAGTAGACTTAATAGGTTGGTACCTCATAATTATCAATACTTGGGGAGTTGACAAGGATAGTGATTTCAATTTCCCATGTCTTAGTCAAGAGTTCTTTACCTTGCTTTCTTTAATTACTTGCTTGATTTACTTTTCTTGCCATTTATTTTTCGCCCCTTATAAATCAAACTCCCTTGTTCCTTCATAGCCAATAAGCATACACTTCATTGCCATCCTCGTGAGATGACCTGGAGTTTAAATACTTCGGTTAATTTTCATTGGGATTTGTACTTGTGACAACTCAAAATTTTTTATTGGGAGAATTGTTTGTTGGTGTAGAACTATACTTGTAACGAGAATTCAATTGGAAAATTCTATACTGACACGACAAATTTCTCTTAAATCAATAAGTAGAAATAAGAGTTTTGAAGATCAAATAGCATAAAAGAAAGTGAATTAAGAAAAGCAAACAGTAAATGGTTGAGTAAACGGTATGAGAATAGAGTTAAGGCTTCGGAGATGTCTAAATGTCAACTACCTTAATCATGCAATGATTCAATTTATAGCAAATCTTAGGTGCTTGAATTCTTATTCCTAAGCAATTCAATCTCCTCTAATCCAATCAACTATCAATTCCTTGATCAATCAATTGAACTAGAGGGTTGAGTGCAATTTCTGATTTATAAGTCACAAACCCTAAGAACCCAAAAATGATGTAGTTATATGTCATGTACCACATTAAATACAGATAATTAAGGAGTTGTCGGAAAGTGGTTTCAAGCTATAATTCTAATGATATAACGTTTCTAAGATTCAAGAGAATTCAAATTAGATTAGAGTTATTTTTCAATAATCACTAATCCATTGGATGAAGAATGAAACCAATTCTTAAACATGAATTATTGCATTAATCAAGAGAAAATGAGCAAATAGTTATTAATTCATCAAAGTAAACAGAGCTCCTAACCATAACATTGGAGGTTTAGTTGCTCATAGTGTGGAGAAAACCCTAGGAGAGAAAAACTGTAAATTGCAGAATAAAAAATTAGGAGAAGAGAAGTTCCTACGAAGGCGAATCTCTATCCTATTTATATCCTAATTGAAATTGATTTAAAACTTAAATAAAAACCTAAATATATCTTCTCTAATTGTTATTTGATTTACAAAATCAAATCTCCAAAGCCTTCTTGATTTGTTTGCAGCATGTTCCCCACTTTGATCCATGCTATCGGTGCTAAACGCCGATGACTGGGCGTTTAGCACCACCCATATAGTGAGCCTTGCACGAGTTTCAACATCCGTGGCGCTAAACTCCAATGAGGTGGCATTTAGCGTCACTAGTCCAAAAACTTTTGCACATTTTATGAAGCTCTTGGCGCTAAACGCCGAGTTGTGGCATTTAGTGCCTCCTGTCCAGAGAGGAATTAGTCTTGTTAAGCTCTTGTAGTCATGCGTACATGCAACATATGTGTATGAATGCTTTCCCTTGTTGCTCCATGATGCATACGCATGCATGATGCATACGCATGCATGATGCATACGCATGAATCTCCTTTGCTCCTTCATGTGTTTTTCACCAATTCTTCATCTGAATGTTACCTGAAATCAACAAAGAACCACAAAAACTTAAAGTAGCATCCAATGGGGGTATAATTCACTAAAATCCTTTAACAAATCAACAGAATGCCATGTAAATCATATAAAAAAAAGATACTAATGATGCTCACGCATCAGTTCTTTACTTGTCACCTGGCTCAGCTGCTTATACGGAATGGATGTCCATCCTGATGCTCAATAAGCAACACCCTTATCAGTCGACTATGGGCGGTTGATGACTGTATCCTAGCCGCTATCGCCACCACTAGTGTTTTCACTTATGCTACCTCACTACCAGACACATCTGTATCCACCTGTGCAGTACCATCATCCTCTGCAGTACCCACATCCTTCACCTCTACTACTCCTGCACATATAGGCTCTTCTAGTGGCATGACCTACTAAACCCTCACATGAGACATTACCTCTATTGTGTGGCATAGGGCACTTCTTGCGTTTCCCACTAGACCAGTATCGATGTTGTATTTTATATGCTTTGTGTAGTGAACGTTATTTAGTTTTTTTTTTATATTCCGAGTTTAGTTGAAACTTAACTTTATTTAGTATTTTGTATTATTCAAGTTTAGGTAAACTTAACTTTATTTAGCATTTTGCATTATCCAAGTTTAGTTTGTTTGTATTATCCAAGTTTACTTGAAAATGAACTTTGTTTAACATTTGCTATTTAATTTTCACATACCTTGTTGATACGTCATAGTGCAGTTGACTTACGAAAGACGAAAAAAATAACACTATAAAGAAAAACCATCAATGTGCAATAAACAAAATACACAACACAACTACAATAATGAAATACCACAAATACATGACACAACTAGGTATCCTCTGTGGGTTGATTGGGGCATCCTTTCCGAGCATGGCCTGTTTGCCTGCATAACCCACACATTTTCTCTACAAGCTCAACCTTATCCATCTCATTACAAAATCTCATAGAAACTGGTATGCCGATTGCTTTCTACGAATGGCGGAATTAGAACAAAATCTTGTCCCATACCACTCCGGCCATAGCATCTCATCTGGTATTAGCGAAAGCTCTACCTCATATACCTTGAACACTGCCTCTTGCATGTACAATGGATGAACATAACTCCCCCAATCGACACTTGCAGCAACACAAGTAGCAAGTGCGTGACGAAACAGAAATTGAAGTTGTCTGGACCACAGGCACATATGCCCGCACTCAATGGAACCTGGAATAATCCTTGACTCCAACCCTCAAGAGGCTCTAACTCCTCAACCAAAATCAGTGAGGCCCTCCTATCACAATATGTTATCCGCATCTTTGGGATTTTCTCTCTATTCTTCTCAATATCAGCCACTAAGAAAACTGATTACCAGATGCCAGTTGTTCTTGTGCCTCATTACTCTTCATGACGAACAACTACTGCAGTCTCTCGTAAGTACATCTAATAATGGATGAAATCGATAAATACCGCACCCTTTAAAGCTACATTCATGCACTCGGAGTGGTTTGTTGTCCTGTGTCCAAACCTACGACTGCTATCATAATTTTTTAACCATATTTTTTCGTTGAATTTACTCGCCCAGTATGACATCTCACGGGATAGCCCATTTCATGAATCCATGTACCACTCTTAAGACGGGTTGTAATTGTATAGCGGTATCTGAAAACATATCTTGGGGGCGCCCTAAAGCGCTCATGGTATCATTATGAATATACAAACCAAAACTCCCAACTTTGCTTGGACTATATGATGCATTCATGAAGTATCGCTTCCCCTCTACAGATTTGAAATGAGACATGAAATTCACCTCCATATACATGACATAGTACACGTGAAACGTATTAGGAAGCTTCCAACCACTATCATCAACTATAAGTGCGGATTTGATCACTTGGGATCTATGAACTCCCTTCTTGTGGTGTGACATGCCATCTTAGGTTGGTAAGGAATAACGACCAGGACTTCATAATCTTAGACTCTACAATTGAAAAAGTCAGAGGGAGGATATTATTGTTACCATCTCATGCCACTGTAATTAGTAACACACCACCATATTTGCCACACAGGTGTGTGCCATCAAAAGAGACAAATGACTTACAATACTTGAAAGTCTCAACACATGGAGACAAAGCCCATAATACGTTATCAAATTAGCTGTAGTCACGGACCACCAAGTGTCCATCATAGTACGATACCGTACTAAAATCACATATCCTTTTAGGACAACAACTTTGTAATGCTTGCAGCAACCTCGGCATCTTATTATATGACTCGTTCAAATCACCATAGATCTGTGCAATTGCCTTTTGCTTTGCTACCTAGATCTTTCTGTATGAGATTTTGAAGTGATAGCGTTGCCTAACCACACCCTGCAGAATAGAGATAGTAACTGATGGGTTGGACTGTACAAGAGATAGGATGACACTACATATGAGGTTGCTGTCAAATTGTCGATGGTCTTGAGACATGGTGGGGGAAAAACATGTGTGCGATCCTCCAAATTTACACACCTACCTAACGAATTAAAATAGAATCGGTAGACATTCTTTCCAAAATAATCGTGATAAACAAGAATATACTTTAGACATTGAATAATGGCTTACCAATATCTGAGATTCTGTTGGAGGAAAACATGGAGACTCCAAGGACATCCTACTACAAAGTTTTTGCAATGCACATGGTACTTTGATCGATCCGACTCCATAATCCTATACTCAGTACTTCTCTAAATGCTGTAGTAGTTTTTCACACCTAGAATGACAGATGCTTTTGAATTTGTGACCAATCTGAAACTCCACACCTCCGTCTGTGTTGTAATTGTCTTTATCTATATTGAAAAATAGATTTTTCTCATGCATCACGTCCAAATCAAATGTATGATAGTGACTGGATACAACTGACAACTCTAAAATTGGTTTTGGGGTAGGAAGAAAATACCAAATTGTTCCACCGATAGGAGTCTCTGACTCTCTGGTACAAACTCCTCCTTATTATCATTCTTAGAAGAACCACTTTTGTTGCTATCGGTAACATATTCTTCATCCGACTCTTCATTGTCCATGTCCGTGTGTACCACTGGACTAGCACAGTGCAGAAATAGGTCATCTTGGATAAAATTCGAGTGCCTAGAACCACCACCACCTGTAACACCCTAACTTTTATCACTTCATGATCGTACTAAAAGACCAAGCGTCGCGTACCTCTAAACCTTTTTATCTTATACTATCTTTATTTAATATTGAGCCTTCATAAATACGAACTGATACTTTAGTTAAGAAAACAATCATTCTTTATTTTAAACCACTTAACTACAAAGGTAACTCAACTCGTGAATATAATCTTCTATGCTCCTGTAGCTCTGGACTAAACCTTCGCACCTGTAGCTGAAAGGGTTGGAAATAGGGGGTAAGAATTAGGGAATTCTTAGTAGGGTCGAGGTAGTTAGTTAAGTTCGTTTTGCTATTATTAACCAACCACAACTAACAGCAGAACACATATAAGCATAAATGATAAAAGAATACAGAAGTCAATCAGTTATGCAGCAGCACACACACAATCATAGAGTTACATAGCATAGAGATATGCGCAAACAAGCATGATGCATGTCTAGTCCTATACAGGCCATGAGCTCATGTGTCGGTTTGTTGCCCAATTCCTGACACTGGTCCTGACGTCCCCTCCATGAACATAATGTTCGCCGTCCTCATGGGAGAACCTTCCTTTTAGACTCTAGTGAGTGTTACGCATTGCCGTCCTCACTGGGCTGTCCTTATAGTATCAAGTGAGCGTTATGCATCGCCGTCCGCACTAGACACTTGGCACTAAGGCCTAAACAACATTTAATTTTTTTTCAATCTTTGCTCTCTACTCTACTGCAGTAGAGATCCCTTTAATTAGTATATTCTTTCATTCCTGCGCTCTGTTCTCCTGTGGCAGAGGTTCTTTAGATTCTTTTAATTCTTTTGTTCTTGATTATTTATTGAATTATATTTTCACTTAACTCAACAACTTTTGTCTGAGTTTGGCTTCCAGTGTCATAACCTTTGTAAGCAACTTCTGTCTTACAGGTGCGACTCTCTTGAGTTGATGTATGTATTGATAACCTCTCTAAGCAACATTTGTCTTACAGGTGCGACCATTCCCTGGAGTGGTCGATGTATCTCTAGAAAGCGTATTTCAGTGGGCTCACCACCATATCTTTACTTATCTCATTTTCTTTTCATTCTTATCATTTCATAATATAATTTATCTTCACATTATTCCCTCATCTTTTCTTAAGTGTCTTATGAAAAAGAATTATAAAGTACTTTAATTAAGTCTGTGTTTTCTAAAACTTTTAAGTTCACTCTATTTACCCTTCTCTAACATATAATAATATTAATAATAATAACAATAATATAATTAAGATATTTTAAATAATAAATAAATAATGTATATATTCTTAAGTCTTAGTTTATAAAACCTTAGTTTTTAAACTCTTATTAATTACTTTTTAAACCACGAACATTTAAATATTCTATTTTGACCTTAATATTTTATAAAATTATATTCAAATCTTCAATTATTTTTATATTTATAAAAATAGCCTGAACCTTTATAAAATACCCATTTTACCCCTAAACTTTACTTATTATCCGAAATACTCGAAAAACGTATATAATTACAAAACTAACTTCAATTTTTATTAAATTACTATCTCAATCTCAAATATAAATTTTATTTTCCTGATTATAACTTTAGCAAAGAACTGAATCTCATTTGCAAAATTTATTAAGTTTTCAGCTTGAGTTTTAAGTCTGTTTTTTTTTTTAAGCTTTACTATTATCGATTTGTCTCAGTTTTTAATTTAATCTTTCAACTACCAAATCTCATCAATTTCCTCAAAAATATCATATCACAACAGTCCCAAAATCATTAAAACAACTACCGCTGAGCTATTTTTCAAAACCAAACCAACAAATCACAAGCAACAATAATAATTCAAAATAAACCCATTTAAAGTCAACAATTATCAACCAAATCAACATTCACTTATCAAATTTATATTTAATTATTATAAAATTACCAAATCCTACTTCCGTATAGAAATCACAACAGCGGAAATTTTAGAAAAGCTTTTTGACCGAGCTACTGAAAAAGAAAATGTCAAAAATAATCTGTGTCTCCTAAAATTCTAATTAGTCGAACTCAAATAGAAGAGGAGTTACGTCACCCGTTAATTTTTTACCAAATAAAAATAATACCAACGTATATAAAAAGAGAATACGAACACTTTTACCAAATTAGATTTTTTATTAAAACTACGGATGGTAAGAAATCAAACTCAAAAGCTTTTGGGTGACATGGAAGCTTTCACGTACTCTCTCTTTTCTCTTTCAATTCGGTAATAATAATGATGATTAATATGATAATTAAATGTGAAGTGGTGCCATAGTTTCACTATATATATATATATATATATTTAGGATAAACTAATAGAATAAGTAATAATTAAATTAAATTTTAATTATTTTTAAATTTTGTTAATTATTTTTGATAAAATAATTTTTTAATAAAATCTCAATAAATATAATGACTGAGAAATAACTAATTTTTTTAATTTTCAAAAATTTAGATGTTACACTACTAACATTACTAATCTCTGCAGAAAGCTCCATTATTTGTTCGACTATAATTCTCACGTGGACATCAAATATTAGGCGCACATGCTCGTTGTCATCGAGCCAAAAAACATGAAACCGGAATATTCAATTTTTCATCTATGTTAGCAACCTATACCCAATTTTTCTATCTTTCTTTGTTCCATTAGCACCGAAACTCATTAATATTAGACTCTTTAACTCATAGAACTGTCATACTTAAACACAATTCTATTGTCACTTTTTCTCATGTGACAATTGGGATATACACTTACAACAATATATCTGCTACCATTAGATATTTTTACAAAATTTATTGAAAGAACGGAGATAAAAAAAGTAAAATAATTTGTGGAGAACACTAATGCTTGCAGATCCTTTTATAGTTGGTCAAAATTTGTCGTATCCTATCCCGTTTACAGTATAAATTAAATAGTTTTCACACATCTCGTTTATAGTATAAACCAGTTGAGTTTAAATATATCTTGTTTACGGTGTAAAGGAGATATCTGTAGTTCATTCTTTTTTATGTATATATCACTTGTACAAATGTGATACGTGCAACGCAAAATGTGCCTTATCTCATTTACAACTTAAACTCAACTCTTTTATACTGTAAATGAAATAAGTAAAGAGATATAAATTGGTAAATATTCTACAAATTATATATTGATAAATAAAAAAATTAAATTATTCATTTAAAAAATTCCTATAATATGAGCTAATGAAGGTGCGTAAGGTTATATATTTTGTAACGCTAGGCTATGTGTTTTCTATTTATTGGCTAGAATTGGACCTTTAAATTTTGTAGATAGATATCGCTTATGTGCAGGACTTGACATAAAAAAAAGAAATGTGTTTATGGGATGCAGACTAAAAAGAAAGTATATTTAGGGTAACACTCTTCTATACAAAATCTTATGCTTAAATCATAATTTAGAGATGGCAAGGTATTACGACCTCTAAAATAAAATTTAGTACGTATAATAGTGTGAAAAATGATTATAACTAGGAACCTTTGAAGAAAAAAGGGTAAAACAAAATCGATAAATTGAAAAGTGCAACACTCCGATCGATAACATAATGTAACGGATAAAGGATAGGCTAACGCGAGATTATATATATACAAAAGAGTGCCAAAAACATAAATATCAAAATTCAAGGTCTGGTTGCGAAGATAACCAATACACACACATATAGTAAGAAACCCAAAGGAAACCCAAAGGAACAAAAATACAAAAAATCTATTCTCCATAACAACCTCTAAGAGGAGTCAAAACAGTATGTATTATTTAGTGAAGATAAAAGTATCTAAGCAGAAATATAAAACTAAAAATAAAGTCCCAAGAACCAAGGATCTTCGCTAATCCAGAAGTCTCTAGCATGCTTTAGTGAGAAGCCTCACGTCCTGCATCTGAAAATCACAAAATCTGCATGGTTAAGAACCGGAGGTTCTCAGTATGGTAACAGTGCCCACATATCTAACATGTAATGTCCTGGGAAAGCCGAAGGTAATCCAAGAACTTCCAACAGACAAATCAAAGCTTATAAACAGGCTAAACCATAAATTGCAACTGACTAAAGATCTCCAATCTTACTAATATTCCCCTTTCCAATTCCTGCAGACCTCCCAACCACCAACAGTAATAAAATATGGCAAACATAATTATATCAGACAAAGAGACAAAGAGATATACAAATAGGAAACATATATGGCATTTAGACAATTAGCAAGTAATATGTAGTCAATTAGGCAATTCCAAACAATTCAAATAATATGCATATGATGAATGTCTGTCCTAATGGCTGGTGAGTCTCATCTGTCGGTTATAAAGCCAACCCGACAAGTCTTGGTAGTTAACCATTGGACTGTCTCTCTGTCATGCATCCCCAACTCGAGTTATACTCAACATAATCATAATTCATATCCAACACCCTCACTGGAGTATATTCATGGGGACGAGCTCATCCGGAACTTTCACAGTGTCTGACCACACTTACGACATAGGGTCAGCAGAGTATCGAGTCTCCACCTAGAGCACGTGGTGGCTAGTCACTGCTTTCTTCTAGGAAACTCATATCTCAGATAGTGAAAATGCAACATTCACATTTCATTCATTAAGAATATATGCAATTATACTCAGTCATAATGCAATAATGGCTCAGCCATAATCCGGTAGTAACTCAGCCATCTGGCTCATAATTCAATCCATAGCCAGCCAATTTACTAACCAATACAGCCCTTCGGCTCATGACATATAAAGCACTTCCACCGCCATCCTCCGTATCTCATACGATCATCTTTGATCATCATTGATCATTAATTCTCCCATTTCTTTATTCATAAGTTACCACATCCCCTAACTCCTTTCCCATTGCTAGGCATCTCATAAGGATTTATGATGTAAGGGGTGAGATCGAAGGGTTAAAAGTATGAAATTTGGCTTTGAAAACTCAAAATCAATATTGGGGTGATGACCGGGTCACGCGTGCACGTTGCCCATGTGCACGCGTGGAAAGCCAAAAAGACATAGATGCATATGTGTCACCCACGTGCACGCGTGGATGGGATAAAAGCCAAACGACGCGTACCCATGGGTGCGTTTTGTGCCCCACGCACAAAGCTAGCACAAATCTCACATAACTCTCGGAAATTTGGCTTGGCAATTGGTTCAGTCCATCGACGCGTACGCGTCGGCCATGCGCACGCGTGGGTACTGAAAATGATGCGTGCGCGTCGGTCACGCTTATGCGTGGGTGTGCGTTTTGCCAAAAGTTTTACTAAGTTAAAAGTTGCAGAATTCACAGTTTTAAACCCCAATCTTCCGACGGGCATAACTTCTTCGTTTCAAATCATTTTTCACCTGTTCTTCAAACGGCATAAACATTCTGGATCCAATTTCATTTCTAAATAAGTTTGGCACAAATCAGAGATTCGGAGTCCAAGTTATGCTCCATCAAAGTGTGACCAAAAACAACATTTTCATACCAAACAACAAGGTGCCATTTTCAAAATAGACCAATTTCAAGCTTTTTTAAAATCAACCAAAATATACCAAAAATCAATCTCAATCCTCCTCAACTCATACATTATCATGTTTATCAAAATCACAAAAACCATTCCATCATTTAACCCATCTCACTCCAATAACTCAATTTCAAACACATTTTCATATCATGTACTCTTCCTCATCCAAATTTTCAACAACACAATTTCCAATCAACCATCATTACATATAATCAATATCATTCTCACTATCAACATGATTTCATCCATAATTCAACATCAACCAATCATTATACATATCTCAAAACATGCATAGCTCAAATGCATCATACCATCATAATACCAATTTTCATTAACCACATACATAACCACACGATTTATTTCAACCATTCAACAACATCAACTATTCAAAATCTATCTTAGGGCTTCTAGCCTAAGTTTTCACACCACATTACATTTTATATACAGGAAACCAAGACCATACCTTAGCCGATTTTCCCCGCTCAACTGGAGCACTTCCAAATCACTTTTCTACAAGCTCTCAAGGCTTAAACACCTCCAAGAACAGATTTTTAACACACCAAAGCCGTTTTTCAAGCTTTCCAAAATCTCAATCAAGCTTCAATATTCACATACACACTACCTAAGCCACAATTATCACACCCAAACACAACAACTCAATATCCAACATTATAAACCAAAAAATTCCACTAGGATTGAGAATCTTACCACATCCAAAGATCAAGGAGACAAGATTAATCTTCTCCTTCAAGCTAGTTGGACCCTATAGCATCAAAGAGTCCAAAATCTCAACACTTTTCACCTAAAAATAAGAAATTAAAGGATGAAGAACTAAGATAAAATCATGGCTTACCTCAAGAATAAAGTAGTGGGTCTTATAGAGCTCTTTGCACTGAATGCATGGCCGCAAACGGTGCGGCAATCGGAGCTCCAAATCAAAAGTTATGGTGGTTTGAAGATCAAACAAGGGTAGAACCTTGGAGGAGTGTTCTTCCCCTCCCTTACTCCGTTTCAGCATGTTCTTAGGTTTAGTGAGGAGAGAGAGTGCTGAAATGAGGGTTTTAGGTTTAGTTTGGTTGGGCCAAGGGCCCAATTTAGGTCCGGTTGGCCCGATTTGGCCCATTCGGTCCAATCTTGGGCCGATTTCTATAAAATTAGTATCAAAATTCTCGTTTCAATCTCCTCTATCATATTAAGCCATAAAAATCACATTCTTGGCTTTCTAGAATAAATTATTACTTATGGGTTAATTAGTCATTAATTAACCGGGTTTTACATTCTACCCACCTAATTAGGAATTTTGTCCACAAAATTCGAATTCAATTACCTGAGAATAAGTGCAGGTAATCAGTTCGCATCTCCGACTCAAGTTCCCAAGTGTGCTCCTTGACACCGGCTCGACTCCATGCCACTTTGACTAATGAAACCTCTTTTCCATGCAATCGTTTGATACTAGTATCGTCAATTCTAACCGAAGCCACCGGAAGCGTCAAATCTTCTTTTAACTGAACCGATTCAGGTTCTAACACATGGCTAGCATCAGGAGTATAATTTCGAAGCTGCGACACATGAAATACGTTGTGCAGGTTTGAAAGGTGGGGTGGTAGAGCCATTTGATACGTCACTGGCCCAACCCTCTCCAGGACCTGAAATGGACCAATGTACCAAAGATTCAGCTTCTTTACTTTAATTGCCCTACCTATTCCTGTGGTTGGAGTAACTTTAAGGAAGACATGGTCTCCTTCTTCAAACTCCAAGGGCCTCCACCTCTGATTAGAGTAACTCTTCTGACGACTCTGCGCAGTGAGCATCCTATCCCGGATTTTCTTGACTTGTTCAGTGGTCTCAACTATCATCTCCAGCCCCAACAAGCCTTTCTCCCCAGCTTTGATACCAGCATAGCGGAGATTGGCATTTTCTCCCATACAGAGCCTCATACGGAGCCATTCTGATTCTCACATGGTAGCTATTATTGTACGCAAACTCCACTAGCGGCATATATCGATCCCAACTCACACGGCTGATCCAGAACACAAGTCCTCAACATATCCTCTTTGGTTTGGATCATCCTCTCAGATTGACCATCTGTTTGAGGATGGTAAGCTATACTCAAGCTTAATCAGTTCTGAAAGCTTTCTGAATTGCACCCTAAAACCTCGAAGTGAAACGAGGATCTTTATGAGAGACTATAGTAGCAGGTACACCATGAAGTCTCACAATCTCCTTTATGTATAACTGTGCTAGCTCCTCAAGGGTGTAAGTCATCCGAATGGGTAAAAAGTGAGCTAACTTCGTCAGTCGGTCCACAATCACCCAGACAGCATCAAAACCGGCCGTAGTCCTTGGCGATCCCGACACACCAAGTCCATTCCAATGCTTTCCCATTTTCATTGTGGAACCTCTAAAGGTTGCAACGTCCCAGAAGGTCTCTGGTGTTCGATCTTTACTTTCTGACAGGTACATCTTAGTACTCCCCGGGTGGATAGAGAATCCACTTTTATGTGCTTCCTTTAAGATATCTTATCACAAAGTGCCAGCATCCGGCACAATGATCCTACCCTTGAATCTCCATAACCCATCTTGATCCTCTGACACTCTCCACTATTTTCCTTGCTCAATAGCTGGTAACACCTTCGGTAATACATCATCGTTTTGATGAGCCTTTCGGAGTTGGGGTTTAAAATCATTTAAGATCTGTAATCTACTCAAACACAGAGTTCCAGACACTTCTTGAACACCAATCTTCAAACTCTCAAATTCTTTGAGCAACTCCTCTTCTCAAATCATCATCCAAGCAGCATACAACGGCTTCTGACTTAACCTATCCGCCACTACATTCGCCTTCCTCGGATGGTAATTCAACTTAAAGTTGTAGTCGTTTAGTAATTCCATCCACCTCCTCTGTCTCATATTAAGCTCTTTCTGGTCAAAGAGATATTTCAAGCTCTTGTGATCAGAGAAAACTTGGAATTTAACCGCAAAGAGGTAATGCCTCCACAAATTTAGCGCAAACACAATCGTAGCAAGCTCCGAATCGTGCGTATGGTAATTGACTTCATGAGGTCTCAACTGCCATGAGGCATACGCCACCATATTACGATGCTGCATCAGCACGCACCCTAGACCCTTCAATGAGACATCACAGTACACCTTGAATGGCTCATTTGGCTCAGGTAACACCAAAACAGGCACGGTGGTCAGCTTTTGCTTCAATGCCTAAAAGTTCTCCTCACACTCAGGAGTCCAAACAAATTGCGCGTCCTTGCGGGTTAACCTCGTCAATGGCATGGCTATCTACGAAAAGCCTTTCATGAATCTTTGGTAATAGTCAGCTAAGCCCAGAAAACTCCTTATCTCAGTTACTGAGGTTGGTCGCCCGTAATTCATTACCGCCTCTACTTCAGATGGGTCTACAGCTATCCCCTGCTTACTCACTACATGACCCAAAATCTTCACCTCACTCTTCTAGAATTCACCTTTAGACAGTTTCGCATAGAGTTTCTTTTCCTTTAGTATCTGCAACACAATCCTCAAGTGTTCTGCATGCTCTTCTTCAGTCTTGAAATAAATCAGTATGTCATCGATGAAGACAACAACGAATTTATCCAGAAACGGGCAGAAAACTCTGTTCATATAATCCATAAACACTACAGGAGTGTTTGTCAACCCAAAAGACATTACAGTGTACTCGTAATGACCATTTCGAGTCCTGAAAGAGGACTTAGGGATATCCTTACCCCTCACCCTTATCTGGTGATAACCGGATCGTAAATCGATCATGGAGAAAACCCCAGCCCCTTATAACTGATCCATGAGATCATCAATCCTCGGCAGTGGGTACTTATTCTTTATTGTGACCTTGTTCAGCTGCCTGTAATCCACACAAAGCCGCTGGTGCATGAAATTGTGATACACAATGGCGCCAACAACTTGGTCACACAATTGTAATTTCATTTCTTTGTCACAACTTCGCACAACTAACCAGCAAGTACACTGGGTCGTCCAAGTAATAAACCTTACATGAGTAAGGGTCGATCCCACAGAGATTGTCGGTTTGAAACAAGCTATGGTCACCTTGCAAATCTCAGTCAGGTGGATTCAAATGGGTTATGGAGTTTTGATAATTAAAAGATAAATAAAACATAAAGTAAAGATAGAGATACTTATGTAAATCATTGGAGGGAATTTCAGATAAGCGTATGGAGATGCTTCATCCCTCTTGAATCTCTACTTTCCTACTGCCTTCATCCAATCCTTCATACTACTTTCTATGGCAAGCTGTATGCTGGGTTTCACCGGCGTCAATGGCTACCTCCCGTCCTCTCAGTGAAAAAGGTCCTCTACGGTTTCCCGCATGGCTAATCATCTGTCGGTTCTCGATCATGTTGGAATAGAATTTACTATCCTTTTGCGTCTGTCACTACGCCCAACACTCGCGAGTTTGAAACTTGTCACAGTCATCCCTTCCCAGATCCTACTTGGAATACCACAGACAAGGTTTAGACTTTCTGGATCTCAGAAATAACCGCCAATAATTTTGGCTTATACCACGAAAACTCTGATCTCACGAAACAGAAGGCTCGGTGGTCAGGTGAGGCAACCATGCATCGTGGACCAAGAATCCAAGAGATACACGCTCAATCTTATGTAGAACAGAAGTGGTTGTCAGGCACGCGTTCATAGGTGAGAATGATGATGAGTGTCACGGATCATCACATTCATCATGTTGAAGTGCGAGTGAATATCTTAGAATACGAATAAGCATGAATTGAATAGAAGAACAATAGTAATTGCATTAATACTCGAGGAACAACAGAGCTCTACACCTTAATCTATGGTGTGTAGAAACTCCACCGTTGAAAATACATAAGTGATGAAGGTAGGCATGGCCGTGATGCCAGCCCCCAATGTCTAAGGAAAACGTTCCAAAGATGTCAAGATGAAAATACAATAATAAAAGATCCTATTTATGATGAAACTAGCTAATAGGGTTTACAGAAATAGGTAAATAATGCAGAAATCCACTTCTGGGCCCACTTGGTGTGTGCTTGGGCTGAGCATTGAGCTTCACACGTGTAGAGGCTTCACTTGGAGTTAAACGCCAGCTTTTATGCCAGTTTGGGCGTTTAACTCCAACTTTTATGCCAGTTCCGGCGTTTTGACTTCAGGATAGGGTAGAGAAGGGTTGTTTGAACGCCAGTTTGCATCGTCAAAACTCAAGCAAATATGGACTATTATATATTGATGGAAAGCCCTGGATGTATAATTTCCAAAGCAATTGAAAGCGCGCCATTTGGAGTTCTGCAGCTCCAGAAAATCCACTTCGAGTGCAAGGAGGTCAGAATCCAACAGCATTAGCAGTCCCTTGTCAGCCTCTGAATCAGATTTTTGCTCAGGTCCCTCAATTTCAGCCAGAAAATACCTAAAATCACAGAAAAACACACAAACTCATAGTAAAGTCCATAAATGTGAATTTTGCTTAAAAACTAATAAAAACATCCCAAAACGTAGCTAGATCCTACTAAAAACTACCTAAAAACAATGCCAAAAAGCGTATAAATTATCCGCTCATCAGCCGCATACTCCCGTCTTTCTTCTTTACCAGTAACACTGGCACACCCCACGGAGAAACACTTAGTCGGATAAAGTTCTTACCCAACAGATCCTCTAACTGAGACTTTAGCTCGGCCATTTCTAGCGGTGACATCCTATAAGGGGAACTTGAGATTGGTCTAGCCCCAGACACCAACTCAATAGCAAACTCAACCTCTCAGTTAGGTGGAAATTCATCAATATCATTAGGAAACACCTCCAGAAACTCACACACAACCAAAATTTGTTCCAATCTTTGATCATTATCCGAAACACCTGCAGTTAACAACAAGATACCCTGACATTCAGTCTCCGAACAATTTACCATCATAGAGTTCAAGATAAGATCAAGACTGATCATCGGCAAGCAGATTAAATTATGGACAAAATCATGTTGCTTGACCCTAAATGAGACTTGTGGACATCCTAGCCTAGTTACCATGGCTTCATGGGTGGCATTATACACCTTTACGTCATAACCTAAAACTACAATCTTCAACCCTAACTCACTAGCTTTTTTGAATGCAATGAATGAATGTGTTGCTCTCGAATCAAATAAAGCATTTAAGGTTTGACCAGCCATTTCACAGTTACCTCGGATAAGTGTCTCGGACACCTCAGCACCTATAGCTGAGGTGTTGAACACTCAACCAGACTACTGTGCTTTCCCTGCACCTTGCTTCTACTTCTCCAGACAGTTCGCAGCTTTATGCCCTGCCTTACCACAAGAATAGCATAAGCCCCCATCTAGCCTTACACAGGGCTCCCGGATGGTGACTCCCACACCTAGCACAAGCTTGCTCATTCTGAGACTACTTTTCAAAACTTTTCCTTTGGGAGTTATTGTTGTTGGGCCTCCTGAAAGAGCCTCTCCGCTTGAAAGGCGGACCTCTAGGAGCAAAACTTTTCCCTCGGTTCTGTGAGAATGATCCCCTATGGCTCCCTCTCTCAGCAGCTACCTTCTTCACACACTCTTCAGCAACTTTACTCTTGTTTACCAACTCTGATCTCCATTGGTCCCACTGAGCTGAAGATATCGCTCCGGAATCCTCCTTTGTACTTAATGCACTTCCATTCCTCTTAGTTTTCCGGAGCTCCCTGACATATAATGGAAAACCTGAACAGTTCCTCAAACTTGTCGGTATACTCAGATACGGATATAGTACCCTGCTTCAGCTGCTGTAACTTGAGTTCCTTGGCCGTTCTGGCAGAAATTAGAAAGTACTTCTTATAGAACCCTCTTGGAAGTCATTCTAGGTGATATGGTCAGCACCCTGCTGCAAGAAACGTCGGACGCCTTGCCACCAATGTGATGCTTCCCCAGTGAGTATGTAGGTAGCAAATTCAACACATTGTCCTTCAGGTACCATATGCGCTTGCAGTGCTCGCTCCACAGCCTAAAACCAGGTATCGACTTCAGTCAAACTAGTGGTTCCCTTGAACTTAGGTGGATTAATCTTCAAGAAGGTTTCCAGTGTCATCGGGCCCTGAGCTCCACCTCCGTCATTCCCATGGTTGTTCATCTGTTGCCCAAGAGCCTCCGCAGTGGCCTGCATAGCAGCAGCCATATTCTCCAACGCCGCCATAAAGTTTACCGAGTCATTTGGGTCAACCCCCGATGCACAAGCATTAGTACAACCTCCCATGACCTCGACCGCATCCACGAGGCGCCATCTGGTTCCTATACACATCAAACAATCGATATTAAGTTAATCAGTCTCAATATCGGAAGTTTAGTGCTTCAAAGTCCTAAATGTATGCTCATGAACATTTATGCCAGTTATATCAAGTAGATATCCTAATAGCACATAACTCACACACACAGAGAATGCATAGAAGCATAGTCAGTCCGTCCCTCAGGCTCTATAGGAACGAACGGCTCTGATACCATAATGTAACACCTACCATACAAAATCTTATGCTTAAGTCATAATTCAGAGATGGCAAGGTATTACGACCTCTAAAATAAAATTTAGTACATATAATTGTGTGAAAAATATAACTAGGAGCCTTTGAAGAAAAAGGGGTAAAACAAAATTGATAAATTGAAAAGCGCAACACTCCAATCGATAACATAACGTAACGGATAAAGGATAGGCTAACGCGAGATTATATATATTCAAAAGAGTGCCAAAAACACAAATATTAAAACTCAAGGTCTGGTTGCAAAAATAACCGGTCCAGCATAAAAGTATTTACATATAAATACAAAAATACAGAAAACCTATTCTCCAAAACAACCTCTAAGAGAAGTCAAAATGGTATGTATTATTTAGTGGAGATAAAAGTATATGAGCAAAAACATAAAACCAAAAATAAAGTCCCGAGAACCAAGGATCTTCGCTAATCCAGAAGTCTCCAGCATGCTTCAGCGAGAAGCCTCACGTCCTGCATCTGAAAATCACAAAATCTGCATGGGTGAGAACTGGAGGTTCTCAGTATGGTAACAGTGCCCACATATCTAACATGTAATCTCCTGGGAAAGCCGAAGGCAATCCTAGAACTTCCAACAGATAAATCAAAGCTTATAAACAAGCTAAACAATAAATGGCAACTGACTAAAGATCTCCAGTCTAACTAATATGCCCCTTTCCAATTCCTGCAGACCTCCCAACCGCCAACAGTGATATAATATGGCAAACACAATTATATCAGACAAAGAGAAATACAAATAGGAAATAGATATGGCATTTAGACAATTAGCAAGTAATATGCAGTCAATTAGGCAATTCCAAACAATTCACATAATATGCTTATGATGAATGCCTATCTTAATGGCTGATGAGTCTCATCTGTCAGTTATAAAGCCAACCCAACAAGTCCTGGTAGTTAACCATTGGACTGTCCTTCTGTCGTGCATCTCCAACGTGAGTTATACTCAACATAATCATAATTCATATCTAACACCCTCACTGGTGTATATTCATGGCGAGCTCATCCGAAACTTTCACAGTGTTCGGCCACACTTATGACATAGGGTCAGCAGAGTATCGAGTCTCCACTGCTTTCTTCTAGGGAAACCCGTATGTCAGATAGTGGAAGTGCAACATTCACATTTTATTCATTAAGCATATATGCAATTATACTCAGCCATAATTCAATAATGGCTCCGCTGTATTCTAGCAGTAACTCGATCATCCGGTTCATAATTCAATCCATATCCAGCCAATTTATTAACGAATACAGCCCTTCGGCTCATGGCACATAAAGCACTTCCACCGCCATCCTCCATATCTCATACGATCATCTTTGATCATCATTGATCATTAATTCTCTCCTTTCTTTACTCACAAGTTACCACATCCCCTAGCTCATTTCTCATTGCTAGGCATCTCATAAGGATTTATGACAGAAGGGGTAAGATCGGAGGTTTAGAAGTATGAAATTTGGCTTTGAAAACTCAAAATCAATATTGGGGTGAAGACCGGGTCACGCCACGCGTGGAAAGCCAAAAATACAAAGCCGCATATGCATCGCCCATGCACACGCGTGGATGAGAGAAAAGCCAAAACGATGCGTACGCGTCAGCCACGCGTACGCGTGGGTCTGTTTTCTGCCCCACGCACAAAGCCAGCACAAATCTCTCACAACTCTCAGGAATTTGGCTTGGCAATTGGTTCAGCCCATCAACGCGTACGGTCGGGCATGCGCACGCATGGGTAGTGAAAATGACGCGTGCGCGTCGGCCACGCTTACGCGTGGGTGTGCGTTCTACCAAAAAGTTTACTAAGTTAAAAGTTGCAGAATTCACAGTTTCAAACCCCAATCTTCCGACGGGCATAACTTCTCCGTTTCAAATTGTTTTTCACCCGTTCTTCGAATGGAATAAACACGGATCCAATTTCATTTCTAAATAAGTTTGTCACAAATCAGGGATCCGGAGTTCAAGTTATGCTCCGTCAAAATGTGCCCAAAAACTACATTTTCATACCAACCCACAAGGTGCAATTTTCAAAACAGACCAATTTCAACCTTTTTTTAACTCAACAAAAACGTACCAAAAATCAATCTCAAGCCTCCTCAACTCATACATTATCATGTTTATCAAAATCACAAACACCATTCCATCATTTAACCCATCTCACTCAAATAACTCAATTTCAAACACATTTTCATATCATATACTTTTCATTATCCCAATTTTCAACAACACAATTTTCAATCAACCATCATTACATATAATCAATATCATTTTCACCATCAATATGGTTTCATCCACAATTCAACCTCAACTAATCATTATACATATCTCAAAACATGCATAGTTCTCATGCTTCATACCATCATAATACCAATTTTCATTAATCACATACATAACCATACGATTTATTTCAACCATTCAACAACATCAACCATTCAAAACCTATCTTAGGGCCTCTAGCCTAAATTTTCACACCACATTACATTTTAGATACAGGAAACCAAGACTATATCTTAGCCGATTTTCTCCGCTCAACTATAGCACTTCCAAATCACTTTTCTACAAGCTCTCAAGGCTTCAACACCTCCAAGAATAGATTTTTAATACACCAAAGCCCTTTTCCAAGCATTCCAAAATCTCAATCAAGCTTCAATATTCACATACACACTACCTAAGCCACAATTATCACATCCAAACACAACAACTCAATACCTAACATTATAAACCAACAAATTCCACTAGGGTTGAGAATCTTACCACACTCAAGGATCAAGGAGACAAGATTAATCTTCTCCTTCAAGCTAGTTGGACCATATAGCATCAAAGTACCCAAAATTTCAACATTTTTTATCCAAAAATTCGAAATTAAGGTATGAAGAACTGAGATAAAATCGTGGCTTACCTCAAGAATAAAGTAGTGGGTTTTGTAGAGCTCTTCGCGGTAAACGCGTGGCCGCAAATGGTGCAACAATCGGAGCTACTGATTAAAAGGTATGGTGGTTTGAAGATCAAACAAGGGTAGAACCTTGGAGGAGTGTTCTTCCCCTCCCTTACTGCATTTCAGCGTGTTCTTAGGTTTAGTGAGGAGATAGAGTGTTAAAATGAGGGTTTTAGGTTTAGTTTAGTTGGGTCAAGGGCCCAATATGGGTCTGGTTGGTCCGGTTTGGCCCGTTCGGTCTAATGTTGGGCCGATTTCTATAAAATTTGTATCGAAATTCTCGTTTCAATCTTCTCTATCATATTAAGCCATAAAAATCACATTTTTAACTTTCTAGAATAAATTCTCATTTATAGATTAATTAGTTATTAATTAACCGAGCTTTACATAAACTTATATAAATAGATGTATTAGCAGAAAATGTTATAAAAATAATTTTTTATTATAATTTTATTTTATAACATAACTGGTGTTTTTGAAGGTGTTGTGCAAGTAAGGTTTTGAAAATTAAATTGGTGATGAAACTAGTAGAAATAGAGGTGTCAAGGTTTAAAAATTTAGTCAATATTAAACTCGATCGAAGCATATATAATAAATAACAAATTTGTGTATGAAAAGGACAATTTTATTTTTTAAAACTAGTTATATTTTTAAATAATGCGTGTTACATTTACTTTTTCTAACATGTCTGATAAAGAAATGTAATAAAATTAAAAATTAAACCAAGAAAATACTGTGTGACACGCTGAAAGCACATTTTCTGTTTAGATTTTTTTAAGTAAATTAAAGGATATATATTGCTATTGGATTTGTATGTTATATAAGTAAAAAAATAATTATTTTTAAAAAAAGAAAATAAAAAAGCATTATTGATCTAGATATAACTCTTTTTTAGACATTGCATCCAGTTTGTCCACCGATTAGGTGAACTGCTCATCAACCATGCAGCTTGCTCAGTGATTAAGTGAATTGTGTGTTTGCACTTAAGTTTGATATAATTTAATATGATTTGAATTATATTAATATATTTTAATATTTTTTAATTTTATTCAAATAATATAAAGTTTTAAAATTTTTAATTTGATAGAAATACACATACTCAATTATTGTTAGCATGATTAATTATACACTACAAGAAATTATTTGAATAGCGATCGATTTAACGACCGCTAAAACTTTGGTCGTTAATTTGAAAATAGCAACCAATTTCGGTCGCTAACTGTTAGCAACCGAAATTAGCGACCGATTTTCAACCAATGCTACCAAACTAGTATCAAACAATATTGATCGCTAAATTGGCTGCTAATAAAATCGGTCCCTAAATGGAGATCACTTTTTTAGTCGCTAAATTGGTCACTGAAAAAATCGGTCGTTAAATAGCGACCAACTTCTCGGTTACTAAATCGGTTGCTAATAAAATCGGTCGCTAAATCGGTCACTGTTACTGATTTTCTAATTATACAATTTTACTAATTATTCACAATATCTATATCAAAATATAGAAATTAAAAGAGACAAAATTCATAAATATTTACAATATCTATATCGAAATATAAAAATTAAAAGAGACGAAATTCATAAATATATCAAATTTTATTATCCACAATCCAAATGTACATTGATGGCTTACAATCCTAATAAATATGGTACATTATTTCAATGCTTCAAGAAGCTCACACCAAGTCCAGAACCAAATTCCTTAAAAAATTTCTCAACATGAGGCTTCAAGCACTACAGCATTACAAAAAAAAAGTCTATAGTCACGGTGAAAAACCGTAACCATAGCTAGTGAAAAGGATAACTATAGGTCTATAGTCACGATTTTTGACCTATGGTAACGGTTTTTTCGCCGTGGCCTATTCTCTCGTGGCCATAGACTTATGGTCACGGTTTTTTTTATTTATGGTCACGGTTTCTATGATCACGGTTGTAATGTTTAAATTCTGGCACTTTAGGCCACGTTTTTTTACCATGACCATAGGTTAATCTATGGTCACGCGATAAAACCGTGACCATAGCCTTATCTATGGTCACGATTTTCACCGTGACCAAAGCCTATGGTCACCCCTTCCCAAAACCGTGACCATAGCCTTATTTATAGTCACGATTTTGGCCGTGACCATAGTCCCTATGGTCACCCCACCAAAAATTGTGACCATAGCCTTAGCTATGGTCATAGTTTTGGCCGTGACTATAGCCCCTATGGTCACCCCTCATTAAACCGTGATCATAGCCTTATCTATGGTCACGATTTTGGCCGTGACCATAGCCTCTATGGTCACTCCTTCCCAAAACCGTGACCATAGCCTCTATGGTCACCCCACCAAAAATCGTGACCATAGCCCCTATGGTCACCCTCCTTAAACCGTGACCATAGCCTTATCTATGGTCACGGTTTTTCGCCATGACTATAGCTTCTATGATCACCCTGCCTTAATTATGACCATAGCCTTATCTATGGTCATGGTTTTTACTGTGGCCATAGCTTATCAATGGTCACCCTTCCTTAAAATCGTGACCATAACCTTATCTATGATCACGGTTTTCATAGTGGCCATAGCTTATTTATGGTCACCTTATTTTTAAATGGTTACCATAGCCTGTTTTATGTTATGAGATTTAATTTTTTTTTAAGCATAATCACATTCCAAAATGATGATATTCACAAAATAAATCTAAGAATGAGAAATTTGATAAATCCAAATCATAAAAGTTTCATTAAAAACTAGATATCCATTACAACACTAATCAAAATAGGGTGTAATTTATCCATTATATATAATATCGGATAAAGTCTCTTATCAAAAAGTAAAGAACACATCAAAATAATACATTTAGATAACCAAACTTATTATAAGACCCATCCCATCTTATATTTGTATAGAACATATTTTCTTCACATCATGTTCTCCTACTAGCAAAAGAAATAAACAAATTAGAACAGAGCAAAAATGTTTTTGATGATGCAGTACAGTTGGCCACAACAACTAGTCAATTCTTTTTGTCTTTACCAGTCTAAAAAAATTATCCTGTATATAAAACAAAACAAAAAATTTAAGAGAAGGTAAGAAACATTCAAGAGTAAGTAAACAAAATAATCAATTAACAAATATTAATCCTAAATTAATATAAAATACAAAATAATTTCTATTTTAAACTTCCTGAAAATAATTAATCTTAAAATGAGACATAATCAAGCATGTTCTGAAAAATATTTGCAATTTAGCAATTGAAGATTTTACATATCAATAATTAAAAAATATCTTAAAAAACAGAGTTATTTGAAAAATAAAAAATAGATACAAAAACATTTAAAATTTTTACATACTAATCACATAAATAAAGTTGATGCTTGACCTCTGAAAAATAAATAAAATTAAAATTTCTAATCTATCATTAAGACCAAAAAATAGTGATATCATATCATCTACATGACATTTATAAAGTGATGTGTTTTGATTGAGTGAAATCAAAATGATTTAGTAGTCCTCATATATATTTCTTTGGTAAAATTGGAATGAGAAATTTTATGCAAAAATTTACTCTCACTGCTTAAATTCATCACTATTACAACTCATTATATGTACCCTTTTGTTTAGTGTAAAACCTTGCTATTACCAATTTCAGAAGAAACAAGAAATGCTAATCCCCAAGTTAGTTCAAAAAACCCTAAATTCACGGACTAGTTGGCTGTTCATCCTCACACACATGAAATCATCAAGTAAATAGAAGAATATAGAATCTTTCACAATATTAATAAAGATGCAAAACTAGCAAAACTGAATGTCTCTGCACACATCAAATGGGAAAAATACATAGAAAAATAAAACACTTATATTTCCCAAAAATCATTATCTAAAAACATGTCAATTCATGCACACATGGATATGAAGAAGAATTAGCAATTTCAATAAAATAGATTAAACAGAAATCTCAGAGTGTCAAATTATCAAACAGATTACATGCCCCTTGGTTTGCATTTAATTACAAGATTTTTTGAATTTAGAATTATTCTTGTGTTAATTTATAATATTAAATTTCAATAAAATTTCATAACAATAAAAACATAACTAGATAAATAAATACCAACCTAGTTAAGCAATTTGGCTACCGTGTCTATCAAAAAGTTCTCGCAGTTACAGCGGCTGCCATAACCTTCAAAAGCCACTAGAAATCTAAAAAAAATTAAAATTTGGTTAGAGGCCAAAACTCAAAATTCGGTTAAAGGCCACCAACATATACTAATAGCTTGAATAGTCATAAGCTCTTATTACATGGTTTTTGGTACATATTCTATTCATAATCATAATGTCTACAAAAGTTTAATATTTCAAGATTCAATCTTCAATTAGGGGTGGAAACAGGCCAGACCAGGCCAAGCTTTGCTCTTAACAGGCATGGCCTGTTATACAGTTGATTGGTCTGAGCCTGGCCTGCAGCTTGTTATAGGCTCTTTATAAAGTACTAGGCCTGGCCTGTTATTCAGCCTGGCTTGGCCTGAAGCCTGTTAAAAGGTCTGATAATTTTTTTTACAAAAATAAAAATATTATTTAAAAAAATTATTTTTTAATAAAAAGCTAATTAGTGAGTCTGGGCCTGGCCTATTAATATATTAAGGCTTTTAAAAGAGCTTGGGCCTGTACCTATTTTATAACAGGCCAGGCCAGGCTATAGGCCCCTGGCAGGCCGCCTGACCTTTTTCCACCCCTACCTTCAATTCCTCTCAAAATCAATTTCAAACAAACACCAATCAAGCTCATCACCATTATAATATATCTAATAACTAGATCAACAGCAATCAACCAATAACATCAAGATTCAGCACTCTCAGCAATCATTTATCAACAATTCATAATTCACACATAACCAATCAATCTCATAAAATTAACAAGCTCAATCATATTCAACAACCATATAGTCAATCAATTATTCACAACAATTAAACTCATTTGCTATTACTCAATAAACTTTGTGGGCATTCTCAAATTAAAATCGTTTAAATTAAGCCCTCTTCCTTGATGAAGCAATCGCATAATTTAACGCAAAACGCCCCTTTATCCCCAATCGTGGCAGTAGCAGCGACAATTCCAATGTAACCGAGACAGACACAGCGGCACTAACTATGATCATGCTCGCAGCAACAATTTCGACATTTTCGGAAGAACACAGTAATACTAAAACAAAGATATTGGCTACGGTAATTAAAATAAGAATATAACAGAGAAACAATTCTAAACAGAACAAGAGTTAAAGCATTACAGGATTTTTAAACGGAAGAATCAATGTCAGAATGAAAAGGATGGCGCAACAACTTGTCTTCTCTGGTGACAAGCTTCAACTGTGATAATTCCAGCAAACCCAGCAGAGTCAAGAACATCAGAAGCAAGCGCACGATTGTTACAGAGCAAATAAGGTTCAGAGGTGGTGATTATGGTAGCTAGGCACGATTAACTCATCATGAATTCCGGCGGCGACCAAGAATTCCAACGGCGGCAGAGGAACGACTCCTCCTCTGTTGTGTCACTTCCTCACACGCGTTGCTTCCTTCCTTTCTGCAGTAGCATCAACGGCGACCTCTTCTCCCTGTTTGGTTCCTTCCAACCATGGTGGCGGCTTCCATCAACGACAGCGGCGGCAACGCGCAGCGACGGCGGCAATGAAGACGAGCTCCTCTTCCTTGCGTCGCGCCTGT
>NC_029777.3:73312438-73334938 GCF_000817695.3 Arachis duranensis
GCAAAACAAATCTCTCTCTCCTCTGGCGCCTCAATGACAACGGTAACGGTGGCAAGGACCCAGCCGCATCGTCCCCTCCTCTCTTCCCCTTTTCTCCCTCGATCTCTCCCTTCTCCGTTCTCTGTTTTCCCTTTCTCCCTCACTTACTGAGTGTTGTGTGCGTGTGTTTAGGGATTTTGGGTAGTAAATTGGGAAATTTGAGATATTAGGGTTTTTATTAGAAATTTTTAGGTCTAGAGTAAAATATACACGAATAATATAGCAATTTTACAAAATATTTAAGATAAAATAATAATTTAAAATTTAAATATAATACTGTGAAGATTATATTCGGAACACATAAAATTTCATTTATCAAGATATCATTGAGTTCAAATAATTATTTTTAATTTAAATTATAAAGTAAACATACTAATCACATTTTATAAAATACGGTTAAACTCGAAATATCAATTACTTAAATTAAATTATATAACCTTTCATTATTTTTCCATCATAACTTTAATTTCAATTTATATAAAATAACTAATTAAAATAAAATTGTAAATAAATATTAATTGACTTAAATCTAAAGTATTTACAAAAATTCATTTAATTATTCCTAATAAATTAACCTCTAAGAACTCAATTTAATAAAATAAACCATAATTTATTCATAATAGAAATTTCTTAAAATTAATTATATAACACTTCTATTATTAAGTTATTAAATCATTTTTATATTAGTTTTAAATCTTTTTTTAATTTAAAATTAATAGTATTCAACTTAATTTTTTATTTATAAAATTAAATTTAAAATTTTAATATTTTAAAAAGATAAAATATTTAAAATTATTAAAAATACATAAAAATCTTAATTAATTTAAACTCAAATGATTAAAACTGTGACCATAGACTCCTTTAGGTCACTCTCAAAACCGTGATTATAGACCTCTTTAGGTCACCTCCCAAAATCGTGATCATAGACCATTTTAGGTCACCCTTCTGAAAAATCGTGACTATAGACACTTTTTGATCACTATAAAAAATCATGACCATAGACCCTTTTAGGTCACCTCCTAAAATCGTGACCACAGACCCCTTTAGGTCACTCCAAAAACCGTGACCATAGATCCCTTTAGGTAACCCTCAAAATTGTGACCATAGACCCTTTTTTGTCATTGTAAAAAATCGTGACCATAGACACCTTTAGCTCACCCCCAAAACTGTGACCATAGACCCTTTTAGGACACCCCCAAAACTGTGACCATAGACCCCTTTAGGTCACCCCCCAAAACCGTGACCATAGACCCTTTTAGGTCACCCTTTTTGAAAAACCGTGACCATAACCCCTTTTTGGTCACTGTAAAAAACTGTGACCATAGACCCCTTAGGTCACCTCCAAAACCGTGAACATAGATCCTTTTAGGCCACCCCACAAAACCGCGACCATAGATCCCTTTAGGCCACCCCCCAAAACTGTGACCATAGACCCTTTTAGGTCACCCTTTTTTGAAAAACCGTGACCATAGACCCCTTTAGGTCACCCCTCAAAATCGTGACCATAGACCCTTTTAGGCCACCATTTTTTAAAAAAAATGTGACTATAGGTACTCTATGGTTACCCTTCCAAAAAAATCATGACCATAATTTTTTTTGTCACTCTAAAAAACCGTGTCCATAGAGGGTCTATGATCACGATTTTTTATCGAAACCCAAAAAACCGTGACCATAGACCCAAAACGTTGTAGTGAAGCTTGGTGTTTTCATATATTCAATCTCCAAGAAATCAGCAGCAGAACATTGAAGTGCTACATTTGTTGGAGATAATAGCTTCATGCTCATGGTACTGCTCAGGGACGGATACAAGGGGGAGTGGAGGCCTTGGCCCAGCTTTTAAAAAAAATTAATAGTAATAAGTTATTATATATAATTTAATTTTTTAAAAAAATATATAGCAGTATTTCGTTGTGGCATTGAGGTGATCTAGAGTAACTTTGTTGATGAATCTTTTTATTCCTCCACACGGATGAACATAAGGGGGGCGAGTGGAGGCCCCCAAATTTTTTTTTAATAGTAATAAGTTATTATGTATAATTTAATTTTTTTTAAAAAAATATTTAGTATTTAGTCTAGTATAAATAAAAATCCAGTCTAATTTAAATATTAATAATTTTTAATATCTAAAAAGTAAGTAACAATATTAAAGAAAAAAAATATTATTATTATTATTAATATTTTTTAATTAAATAAAAATATTTAAATCTCATAAAGTGAATTTTTTTCTTGTGAGTATCTTTTTTTATTAATTTGATATTAATTTTCTCTGTTTCAACTGCTACAACTAAGAGATCTTTTTCAACTATGAATATTGTGAAAATAACTTAGAAACAAAATAAAAAATAAATTTTTGCTAATTGTCTTTTAATTATATTGAAAAGAAAATTGCTAAAAAATTTGACACAAATTCTATTATTGATAAATTTTATGATACGAAAAATCGACCACTTCGTTAGTAAAAGGTACACATATTTTTTTGTATTTTAAAATATATTCTCTATCGGTATATTTTTGTAAGACATCTTATATTATATAATTTTTTAAATAATTTTTAATATTATATGTGTGATTGGCCCCCCATGATAATATTTCTGGATCCGTGACAGTAGTACTGCTAGTGCTCTAACAATATCAGAGCCGCGCCACAAGCTTAAAACCATGTGAACCTCCCAAGAAGTCATTGAATATAACTTTGAATCTCACTTTTTCTCCAATCAGATTGCCAAATAAGTTGCTAAATTTACAGCACAAAATTGTAAGAATGTTCTGCAGTAATTTATGAAGAAAGTAAAGATACTCTGAGTGTGAAAGCAACAAATAACTATTAATTAAAGTAACACATTACATTAAAGAAGAGAATAAGATACTTCTTACATACATCAACATGATTAGAGGGTTAGTGTTGCAAGTGTGAGGAGTGTTGAAGTTAGTTTCACATCAAAGAAAGCAAGGAAGAGTGATGAGTTTATAAGATGAGAGACACATTAACTTGATGCCTTAAGGTTTTGAGTTGGATGTGGTGTCTTCTCATCTTATGTTCTCTCACTTGATTCCTCCCCGAAATCTCCCCGGTTGTCAAGAGCTCTCCACGTTCGGCCCAACAAGTGGTATCAGAGCCGATGGTTTAATCGGTCTGGTTTAAGGAGTATTCAAGGTGAAGTATCGGCAAAGGTGATCCGGGTGGCGTGTCCCGCAGTGTTTTGCGGCGGTGTGATGGACGAATACTCATGGTGGTGGAGGAGCTAGAGGGGAGTTGATGCTTGATGTGGAGGCTCACACTTGAGGGGGAGATTGTTAGTGTTGCAAGTATGAGGAGTGTTGAAGTTAGTCCCACATTAAAGAAAGCAAAGAAGAATGATAAGTTTATAAGATGAGAGACCCATTAACTTGATGCCTTAAGATTTTGAGTTGGATGTGATGTCTTCTCATTTTATGTTCTCTCACTTGATTCCTCCACGAAGTCTCCCCGGTTGTCGAGAGCTCTCCACGTTCGGCCCAACATAGAGAACACTATCTTCTAAATAGCCCCAAGATATCTTGAATTCTTGGTAATTATACAGTTGATACCCCTATATTTCCTATCTAGATATCTCTTTCTCGTATCTTCATTTCAATTTATTTTCCTTATAATGCAAGCTGACGATTACAAGAATGATGATAAATTTTGGGTGAAAATAATTCATAATTGGTACGAAATTCTCTTTTAGCAAATGGCCTTGAGTATGATCCTTCTTTCATTACTCTTGTAAATAAAAGTTAATTCCAACACAGTGAAAAATAGACATGTATTTTTCAAGCATCAAGCCTCTAATGGGATGCATAGCATGTGAAGACATCTTGCCTCTCCTATCAGCTTCTTCACGATGTTACCCTTATTTTGAGGATCATGTAAATGGCTTCTGAGTAAACCCTTTTGAGCATATTCATAAATCAAGAAAATTTCGTCATCATGACTAGCTGCATAACCGATAAATTCTACCTTAAACGAAGTAACAAAAAAATGGGGCTCAACCTTGACATGCCAAGCATTTAGTTCCAAAATCAAAGCATATGTTCTGTTTTAAAAAAAATTAACTGTTTAAAATTGTTAATTTATATTAAAAAATAAGCATAAATTAAAAAAATTAAATAAATATACTAGTATTAATTTTAAAAATGAAATTTTAAATTAAAGGATTTAAATAAACAAAGTAGCAATAATGCTACTTCATTATTGTTTTTTAATTATCATTATTTTTATGAAATGGAGCATAAAAAATGTCACACCACAAGTGCAATCCAGCCTACGCCAACTATGGTTTACTAAAAATTGACTGTTGCAGACCAGAAAAAGCCAACTAACTAATCATGAAATTATGTGCTAACTGATTCATCTTGGTCAATAATTTTTGTCCCTTTCGCAACTGCCACAGCACCTGCCTAGTTTGATGGAAACTAACATTACACGCGTATCCTTTTCCTGCATCTAGGACATTTTAGCAGGTGAAGAAAAAAGTTTAACTTTCTCAAAGCAGCATAACCCTTATGTGGAATGGTAATATGAATATTGATATTTACTATGGGTATACTAAGTATAAGGTAAGTTACTTAAATAAAATAATTAAAAATTAAATTTATCATATTATAATTTTTTTAAAATTTCATACTTGTTTACAATTTTTTTATAATTATATAAAATAGTAGCGAATTTATAACTGAACGTAATTTGCTACTGTTAGTTGTGATTTACGTTAAAATAGAGTTGGGCAGAAATTATAGTAGGCTGTAGTAGTTTTTGAAGAAGGTGCAATATACATAAATTGCTGCTGGCTATAGCGGTTTATGTACAAATATGGATAGGTAAATTCGTGGTATATTGTAACGGTTTATACATAGATAACTTCCCTGTATATACATGTATTAACATTTGACTGCAGAAATAATAATATGATTATTTATCAAATAAAAAAATATCATTAAACTAAGAATCGAAAGTGGTGTTGGTAGCAACAATAAGTTTAATCTTACATACTCTTTAATAAATAAAAATTTTAATATTTTTACTTTAGTTTCCCTAATTTGATATATTTAAAGTTTATATTAGTGATACAAAGGACAATAGATGAGAATGCACTTTCTTGCATGATAACCCCGTCTTCTCTCATAGGAGAAATGTGTGGACAAAGCTTACAGTAGGGAATGTTTGCTCAACTTAACCTCAATTTTTCATAAGTAATTTCTGTAACACCCTAATTACCCTAAACCTTATCTCATGCTGTAAAGCAAAGGATAACTAAAGGTCACGATAATTCTAAGGTTTATACAATAATATATAGAAAGAAATAGTAATTTTAGAAGCTCAATGAAGAAATAAGCTCAAAAATAGAGTTTCAAAAGCACAAACGTTCACACGAAGCTAAAATAATAAAGGTAGAAGGTATAGATACAAGACAATAAAAGCATATGTAGATATAAGAGTATAATAATCATAAGATAATGGCCTTAGCCTGTGGAGTTTAAGCCGACTAGTTATAAACTGACATACAGAGTTTTGAAAGTTAAAACAGTATACAACATATCTCTCTCAAAGTGAGGCTCTAAGGAAAATATAAAAATAAAAGTGAGAGTACTAAACAAAATATCCAAAAGACTCCAAAATGGGATAAGGATCCTCCGCTCTGTCACCATCACGTAACTCACCAAGGTAGGTTACGACTTGCATCTGAAAAACAACAACAGAATATTGTATGAGAACTGGAGATTCTCAGTATGGTAACAGTGCCCAGTAATGTAAGATATAAGACTCCGGGATACCAGAGGCAATCCTAGAACTTCATATCATTCACAATATTCAAGCTTAAAACATAATTAAATTCATGACCACCACTTAAAACTATAATGAATGGGGTAATCTATCTTAAGGAATTCTAAACTAACAATCACACCACTGTCCCACAGCCTTCATCAGCCTAGCCTCCATGCGATCCCATCGCCACCGCCTACTGATCCTCCTCAATCCCAGTAGAAAACACAAGAAATAGCAATGCAAGTAAAGCACAAGTATAATCATGTATATCAAGTAATTCAAGAAGAAAATAAGCATGTTATACAATTAGGCAAACAATGCAAGTCGGCAAAGCAAGCAAACATATAGAATATGCACATGATGAATGCCTGTCCTATTTGGCTGTGATATCATATCATATGTTCAACTGCCAACCCGACACATATCCCCATGGGAATGTCACCTTTTGATCACGAATATAGCTATGGGAACCCCCCACGAATATAGTGTTGGACATACTCTTGTGATCCGAAAGGAAGCGAGCAGGATACTCTGCCACAAACCTCACATCTCAACGTAAGCAGAATAAACCAACCGTCCTTACGCCGCCGCCGTGACCTCGACAAAAGGGATTAACCAACCGTCCTTGCCAGGCGCATAGAGTCTCAACATTCTCAGTATAAAATAATATCTCTGTGGTTTTCAGAAATCATTTTCAATAAAGTCATCATTCCACTCCAAGTCCTAGACTCGTGTTAAAAATCATCAAATCCATAACTCCACAATTCATCATATCAATAGTCATTACAGTACTTCTACTATATCACTCAACTAATTCACCCTCAGTATTGCAGAAATCTAAGGCTCTGTTTTCTAAATTCATGTAAAATTTCACCTATTTAAGTCATTAATTCTTCTCTATTAATCTTAGAGCTTAATCACTAGTTATTACTCTTAAACAGCAATTTAAAAAAGTTTGAAAAGCAAGAAAACCCTTAAAAAGAAAGAAAAATATTATTCAGCAAAACAGGTCCGTGCGTATGCATGCCTAAGTGTGCATACGCACACTTCAGTTTTGGACTATCATGCGTACGCATCCACGAATTGCGTACGCCGGGGTGCTGGGCAGAAACCATCACCCGCGTATCGTGTATTAGGCCGCGTACGCATCCTTGCTTTTGGCCTATCTCACATACGCATACATAGGCCGCGTACGCATGAGGGCCTGGCAGAGACACACCCCTGCGTATGCATGCAATCCCAGATTTGCAAAATTCTGTAAAGTTTTTAGAAATCATTTTTAAACATCAAACTTTAAACGTTCATAACTTCCTCTACAAGATTCCATTTTTCTCAAACCTTATATCAATTTAAAGATCTTTAAATAAACTTTAATTGAAGACAAATTTAAACCAATTTTGAAAATAGAGGCTTAAGTTATCATCCGTCAAAGTTCACCAAAAGCTAGTTTCTACAAAAAATTAGCTAGGTTCTCAAACTTCCAAAATTCACAATCAAGACCAATTATCCTACAACTAAAACAGTTCCAATGTACCTAAATTATGTTCATATAACTTCCAATTCATTCCACAACCTACCAATACGCATTTTCACCATTCTCATCAAAAATTTCTTAATTTCACACCTCCACATTTTTAATAAATCACAACTCAACCTCAATTCACAATTCTCAACATTTATCTATATCAACAAGCATTATAACTCATTTCACTACTCAAAATTGTCATTATTCAACTTCAATCTCAATAATCAACAACAACAAAATCCAATATCACAATTCACTCAAAATCAGCACAAGCATCAATATTCATAATCCATTATCAACAATTCAAACCTATCCTATGGTTCACTAGGCTAAGTGTCCAGAAATATTACATATTACATAGAAAAAATTGAAATCATACCTTATCCAATTTCTAATATATGCAAAACACCAAAATTGGACTCCAACAAGCCTCAACTCACTAACAAGCCACCAATTCAAGAACCAGTGCTCCAACAATCACAATTTCAAGCTAGACATACATAATTTATCACAAATTAATACTTAGGATTTCTAAATATACAATTTCATAAGGGTAAAGAGTTTTCTTACCTTCTCTGATGGTGTTTGGGGCACAAACCACCAATTGCTCAACCTTAGATTCCACCTAATCAATTGAAAACACAATCCACTCAAAACCAAAACCTTAAATTTTGAATTTCTTAGAGCAGCATAATAAGGACTAAAATTCGAAATCTTACCTACAAAAGTTGGATAGAACTAACAGACTCGAGTGAGAATTTCACGTAGCCGCAAATGGCACGCGAAGCAGAGTACCGTAGTTCAAGTTATGATCAAATGAAGTTGGATGTGAATAGTGCTTTTGAAAAATCCTTACTCTCTTCCTCACTTGGCAGCTGCTATTGTGTTTGTGTTATGAGGTGGAAAGTGGCTGAATTGGCCATTAATGAGGGTATTTATATGTTGGGCTTGGGCCCAGTCCAACTGGTTAGCGTTTTTGTCCCGTTTATCCCAATTTCAGACCAAATCTTTAAAATTAGTGCCCGATTTTAATTCTAATTGTTTTCTCAAGCTTTTCTACTATTTTTATCATTCTCGCACAGTACCGGACAGATTTAAGCCGGTACTGATGGTTAATTTACCGGTACATATTTTTACGCGATTTTTCACAAAAAATTACATTTTCCAAATTAGAAAAATCTACCTAATCAAAAAATTATATTTAAATTTTCTAATTAACATTCTAAATTTTTGGATCCAATTTTGGGCAATTAATTTAATTTAATTAAGCAGCTAATTAATCGCAGTTCTTACATTCTCCCCACTAAATAAGAAAATTTGTCCCCAAAATTTAGTGATAATCTGAGAATAGCTCGAGATAAATCTTCTACATGTCGGACTCCAATTTCCAAGTATGTTCTTCCACTCCCGCTCTTCTCCAAGCCACTTTAACCAACAAAACTTCCTTTCCATGCAACGTCTTCACACTAGTGTCGTCAATTCGCATCGGTGTTACTGGAAAAGTCATGTTCTCCTTTAACTCAGCCGACTCAGGCTCTAACACATGATCCGCATCCGACGTATACTTACGGAGTTATGACACGTATAATATGTCATGTAAGTTAGACAAACACGGAGGCAAAGCTACTTGATATGCCACTGGCCCGATTCGCCTTAAAATCTCAAACGGTCCTATATAGCTCAGATTCAACTTCTTTGTCTTAATCGCTCTTCCAATCCCCGTTGTAGGAGTAACTCTTAGAAATACGTGCTCACCCACTTCAAATTCCAACGGTTTTTTCTCTGATCCACATAACTCTTCTGTCGACTTTGTGCAGTCGAGATTCTGGCCCTAATCTATTTGATATTCTCAGTAGTCTCTGCTACCTAATCCAACCCTAACACACTTGTTTCACCGGCTTCATACCAACACAGTGGAGACTGGCACTTCCGTCCATTCAAAGCGTCATACAGAGCCATCCCAAAGCTCGCATGAAAGATGTTGTTGTACACAAATTCCACCAATGGCGTGTAATGGTCCCAACTTCTCAGTTGATCCAAGACACACACCCTTAGTATATCTTTCAATGTTTGAATAGTCCTTTCCGACTGCCCATCCATCTATGGATGATACGCAGTGTTGAGACATAGTCTCATACCGAAAGCTCTTTGGAATACTCCCCAAAACTTTGATGTGAATCGGGGACCATGGTCCAACATTATGCTCGATGGTATTCCGTACAACCTTACAATCTCTTTGATGTACAACCTCGCCAATTCCTCCAAAGAGTAGTTCACTAGAATAGGCAGGAAGTGAGTGGACTTGGTTAAGCAATCCACGATCACCTAAACTGCATCGAATCCCAACCTAGTCCTGGGCAAACCAGTCACAAAATCCATTGTAATTCTTTCCCACTTCCACTGAGAAATCTCAAGTGGCTGTAACATTTCTGACGGTCTCTGGTGCTCTATCTTCACCTTCTGACACGTCAGACACTTTGACACAAATGTAGCTACATCACCCTTCATTCCAAGCCACCAGAACATCTTCTTCAGATCATGATACATCTTCGTACTACCTAGATGAATGGAGAATCTGCTCCTATGAGCTTCCAACAACAACTCTTGTCTCAAACTTTCAACATCCAGCACACATATCCTTCCCTTATACCTCC
The DNA here is from genome assembly GCF_000817695.3 of Arachis duranensis. Taxonomy (NCBI): domain Eukaryota; kingdom Viridiplantae; phylum Streptophyta; class Magnoliopsida; order Fabales; family Fabaceae; genus Arachis; species Arachis duranensis. The sequence goes on from NC_029777.3 coordinate 73,322,442, forward strand.
ATATCCCTTCACCATCCTTAGTGAACTCTCCATGCCTCTCCTTACCAATGGGTTGAAACATCTTCCGAAGTTCTTGTTCATCTTGTTGAGCCCTCTAAATTTCTGACTTAAAAGTACTTGAAATGCACAATTAGTTCAAATGAGCTTGTCTGTCAACTTCACCAATATCCAACTTGAGTTCTGCAAACTTATCCACTAACTCCTCCTCTTTGATCCTCATCCAAGCTATCATCAACAACTTTCGACTCAATGTATCCGCCACAATATTTGCTTTTTCGGGGGAATAACTCAGTTCAAAATCATAATCCTTCAGTAGCTCCATGCACCTCCTCTGATGCATATTGAGCTCTTTCTGATCAAAGATGTACTTAAGACTCTTATGATCAGAAAAGACCTTAAACCTCACTCCGTACAAGTAGTGCCTCCAAATCTTCAATGCAAACACAATTGCCAGTATTTCCAAGTCATGAGTTGGGTAATTTACCTCATGTGGTCTCAGCTGACGCGATGCATAAGCCACTACATTCCGGTGTTGCATTAACACGTAACCCAAACCCTTTAATGAAGCATCACAGTACACTTCAAATGGCTCATGCAGTTCCGGAAAAATTAAAACAGGCGCTGAAGTTAATTTCTCCTTTAAGGCTTGAAAGCTCTCCTTACACTCTACTATCCACACAAATGGTATCTCTTTCCTTGTTAACTTAGTCATCAGTAGTGCGATTTGTGAGAATCTATGAATAAACCTTCTGTAATATCCAGCTAATCCCAAGAAGCTTCTGATCTCAGTCATTGATGTCATTCTCTCCCATTCCATCACCGTCTCCACTTTCGAAAGATCCACTATTATCTCTCTTTTACTCACCACGTGACCTAAGAACTTCACTTCTTCCTTCTAGAATTCACATTTGGACAACTTAGTATACAATTTCTGCTCCTTCAGAACTTGTAGCACAATTCTCAGATGCTCTTCGTGCTCCTTTGCCGTTTTAGACTAAACCAGAATGTCAAATATGAACACCACCACAAACTTATCCAAAAAGGGACAAAATACTTTCTTCATGTAATCTATGAACACAACAAGTGCATTCATCAACCGGAAGGACATCACTACAAACTCGTAGTGTCCATAGCGCATCCTAAACGCAGTTTTCGAAATGTCATCCTCCTTTACCCTTATATGATGGTAACCAGATCTTAAATCAATCTTTGAAAACACCTCAGCTCCTTGCAACTAATCTATTAAGTCATCTATCCTCGGTAACGGATACTTGTTTTTCATAGTCACTTTGTTCAATTGTCGGTAATCTACGTAGAGTTGCATTCCTCCATCTTTCTTCTTTACCAATAAAACTAGCGCTCCCTATGGAGATACACCTAGTCAAATGAACCTCTTGTTCAGAAGCTCTTCTCACTGAGTCTTAAGTTCTGCCAGCTCTGTCGGAGCCATTTAGTACAACGTAATCGACACTGGTTCAGCTCCCGGCACCAATTCAATAGCAAATTCAATCTCTCTTTGAAGAGGGAAATTGGGAATATCTTTCGGGAATACTTTTGGAAATTTCCTAACTACAGGAATTTGATCTAACCTCTGTTCATCACCTAACGCATTTGCAGCCAATAATACATAACCCTGATGCTCTTTCCCACTATAATTCACCAAAACAGAGTTCAAGTAATAACCCTCAGCTATCACTGCTCCTCCTTCTCCTTCCAACATAAACCAAATCGATCACTCAAAGCAATCCAACAAAACCTGATTCTTTGACAACCAATCAAAGCCCAAAATCATCTCCAACTAAAACATTGGCAAATAAATCAAATCATGAACAAAGTCTCTATCCTCAATTTTGATAGATACTTCCCTACAACCTGACCTAGTCATAACCGTTTGATATGGGGTATGCACATGCAAATCAAAAGCTAATTTGGACACTTTCAATCCTAGTTCCTCAACTTTAGCAAAGGCAATAAATGAATACGAAGCTCCAGTATCATACAATGAAACCAATGTTTTATCACCAATTAAACATATACCTCTTATCAACGGATCCGACCTTGCAGCATTCTGGGAGTTCACAGCAAACACTCGACCTTCTTGGTTCAGGCCCGTATTCGGAGTCCTCTTACGAGGACAGTCCTTCACCATGTGTCCAGGCAATCCGCATGTAAAGCATTGACCTATACCCAGATTGCACAAATCATAAGGATGAAAAGGCCCGCAACGGTTACAAATTGAATTTGGAGAAGCCTTACTTTGATTACCTCTCCCTCTCGCCGGGTGTTACTGATCATAGTTGTTCCTCCTAAAGTCCCCTTGACGTTGATGTACATGTCCTCCCCTCTTGAAGTTTTGAGCTCTTGGATGGAAGTACTTTCCACGCCCAGGGTTCTTGTTTCCCCCATGAGTATCTCTTGATGATGCCACTTTCTTCGTACACTCCTCAATAACCCTTGCCTTGTTCACAAACTCAGAAAAGATTTGAATCTCCAAAGGAGTCACAGCCATCATAACGGTATCCCTTAAGCCTCCTTGGTACTTAATGCACTTCTAGCTCTCATAGGACTTTGGGGCACCTTGATATACCCTAGAGAACCTACAAGGCTCCTCAAATTGACTAGTGTAATCGGCCATAGACAATGAGCCCTGCTTCACCTGTATAAACTCCAACTCCCTTGCTTCCCTTACAGATTCAGAAAAGTATTTTTTGTAGAAAGTCATCTGGAACACATCTCAAGGAATGTTGGCATCGCATTATAAAAGTGTAGTAATTGGCATTCTCTTTGCCACCAGTGCTGAGCCTCTCCTAAAAGTTGATATGCCGCAAACTCCAAAAATTGGTTGTTTGAAACATGCTGGGCTTGTAACGCACGCTCCATGGCTTGGAACCAATTGTCTGCTTCAGTAGGGTTGGTCAAACCTCTAAAATTTGATGGATGAAACTTGAGAAATGAATCCAAGGTCATTGAAGCACCTCCCAAGTCATTACCGTCTCCTTTTCCATTTCCGTTCTCATTTCCATTACCGTTCCCAGCCGGTTGACCCAACCTTTCCATGGCTTGCATAGTCGCAGCAGCGTTAGCTTGCATAGTATTTGCCAAATTTGTCATAGCCGCCAAGAACTCGACATGGTTGTCGGCCGTTTGGTCATTCTCAGTTCCTCCTCATGTACGAGTATGACCTCGTCTGCGAGTAGCCATTAGGGTTCCTGTCTACACGAAACAATCGATATCAAGGTGATCAGTCTCAATATCAAAAGCCTAGTGCTTCATTTATCCCAAAAAGGCACTCACAAAGAAGCATGATATGAAATATCAAGCAGATAACCTAAATAGCATGAAAGAAAAAAGACACAAAGTATGCAATGAAGCACAATTGGTCTATCTCTCAGTTTCACAAGGACGAACGGCTCTGATACCAATAAATGTAACACCCTAATTACCCTAAAGCTTACCTCATGCCATAAAAGAAAGGATAACTAAAGGTCATAATAATTCTAAGGATTATACAATAATATATATAGAAAGAAATAGTAATTCTAGAAGCCCGATGAAGAAATAAACTCAAAAATAGAGTTTTAAAAGTGCAAACGTTCACATGAAGCTAAAAGCATAAAGGTACAACGTATAGATACAAGACAATAAAGCATATGTAGATATAAGAGTATAATAATCATAAGATACTGGCCTCAGCCCGTGGATTTTAGGCCAACCAATTATAGAATGACATACATAGTTTTGAAAGTTAAAACAGTATACAACATATTTCTCTCAAAGTGAGTCTCTAAGACAAATATAAATACAAAAGTAAGAGTACTAAACAAAATATCCGAAGCCTCCAAAATAGGATAAGGATCTTCCGCGTTGTCACTATCATGTAAGTCACCGAGGTGGGTTACGACCAATATTTGAAAAACAATAATAGAATATGGTATGAGAACCGGAGGTTCTTAGTATGGTAACAGTGTCCAGTAATGTAAGATATAAGACTCCGAGACGCCGGATACAATCCTAGAACTTTATGTCATTCATAATATTCAAGCTTAAAACATAATTAAATTCATGACCACCACTTAAAACCATAATGAACGGGGTAATCTATCTTAAGGAATTCTAAACTAACAGTCACACCGCTGTCCCACACTGTTCACCAGCCTAACCTCCATGTGATCCCATCGCCACCGCCTACCGATCCCTCAATCCTAGTAGAAAACACAAGAAATATCAATGCAAGTAAAGCACAAGTATAATAATGTATATCAAGTAATTCAAGAAACAAATAAGCATGTTATACAATTAGGCAAACAATGCAAGTCGGCAAAGCAAGCAAACATATAGAATATGCACATGATGAATGCCTGTCCTATTTGGCTGTGATATCACATCGTCGGTTCAACTTTCAAACCGACACATCCCCATAGGAATGTCGCCTTTCGATCACAAATATAGCTACGGGAACCCCCACGGATATAGTGCCAGGCACACTCCTGTGATCCAAAAGGATGCGAGTGGGATACTCTGCCACAGACCTCACATCTCAACGTAAATGGGATAAACCAACCGTCCTTAAGGTAGGGTGACCATAGATAAGGCTATGATCACGGTTTCACAAAAGAGTGACCATAGACTATGTTGTGGTCACGGTTTTAAAGTAGGGTGACCATAAATACCTATGGTCACACTAAAACCGAGACCATAGATTAGGCTATAGTCATAATATAAAACAAGGGTGACCATAGAGTAAGCTACGGTTACGATTTTACAAAAGGGTGACCATAAATAAGCTATGGTCTCGCTAAAACTATGACCATAAATAAGGCTATGCTCACGGTTTTAATAAAGGGGAGACCATATAGTAAGCTATGGTCATGGTATTTACGCGTGACCATAGAGTAACCTATGGTCACGGTAAAAAAACGTGGCCTAAAGTGCCAATATTGATCTCTACAACCGTGACCATAGGTAAAAAAACGTGACCATAGACCTATGGTCACCCTTTTCACTAGCTATACTGTGACCATACTTTTTTTGTAGTGTTATCACACTCATCCTCATCACACCTCTCATTTCATTTAATCCATCTCTCCGCTGTTCACCTTTCTCGACTCATTAGGTATCATTTCTGACTCTTCTACCCTCCAATACACCGGCTCTAGACTCAAAATAAGGTTCACAGAGGATTAGAAGGCTTGAAGAATGGTTAAAAATAGAAAAATATATTTTCTACAAAATTGGGTAGTCATGCGTATGCATGCAACCTCTCGCGTATGCATAATGTTAAAAATTTGGAAAGTCGTATACGTGGACCACCTCCCTCGTACCTGAGAGTGTTTAACAGAAAAGGTTTCTCGCGTATGCATGCCAATGATGCATACACATGATGTTAAAAATGCCATGTTCGCATACGCGAGACAGTGCCACATACGCGAGAATACTGGACAGAGCCAGATAGTCGCGTCGTGTGACACCTCCACATAGGCATGCATATCAGAATAAAAAAAGATGATATGCTACAGAAATGCAGTTTTTTTTACCAAATTTTTAACACGCATAACTTTTTCATTAAAAATTATTTTTCAACCATTCTTAAAACATTGGAAAGATTAATCAATAAATTTCATAAAAATCTATTTTTGTTAAATTTCTAACTCCGAGGACTGAATTATGGCCTGTCGAAATTTGCCAAAAGCCAGTTTTTGGCCAAAAATAAAATTTACTAATTTTTTCAAATATTCACAAGGCATATCAATTTCTACTCAATATAATGCCTCCCAATCATCCTAATTCATTCATTTGATAGCAACCAAGTTCACGCCTACTTAAATTACATATTACAATTCTAAATTCTCATTTCAACATCTCAAATCATCAATTCCACTATTCTAACAAATCATTACCAAATTTCACATACTTGATTCTATAATTACCATTTCAAGCTCGTGGATCAACATTCAATACATTCACCAACTTACCTTTCACGACCTCCTGTACAAATTCACATCCTCTAGTCTAACATTCATTAATTTAATTCAAAACAATATTTCAACAATTCAACAGTTTATAATTTCAATCATCAATTCATACCGCATTCTCAAAACTCATAACAACCAATCACCAAATCAAAATCAAATCCAACACTTCATCAATTATAATATTTTACTTCCATCCAATTATACAATTCGATCCTATTCCTAAGGGCATCTAGCCTAGGACTTCATGTCACATTACATGGTATTTAAATGAAACTTAAATTGTACCTTACCCGAGTTTTCTCCAAGCTCAAAACCACCACAATTCAAGTATCCAAGATTCCCAATCAAATTCAATAAGTTTCAGCCACCAAAACTTTATTCCAAGTACTCCAATTCACCACTTTAACTTCAATTCACATGTTTTCAATATAATTTTTATATAATTTGATCATATCAATACTAGGGTTACTAATGCAATAAATCACATGGGTTTATATTTTTCTTACCTTTTTCACTAATGATTGGGGTGAAATCCAACAATCACTCAAGACTAGATTGTATGTAAACCACCAAAATTATAAAAATCTCTCAATACCCAAACTAAAAACATGAAAATGAAAGGAATGGAAAACTAGGCAGGAAATTCAGAGATCCATACCACTTTGTTTAGATAGAATCGAAGAGCTCGACGAGAAGATCATGTGATCATAAACGACTCATTAATCGGAGCTACGGATTGAAAGTTAGGAGGAATTGAAATTTGGGGTGATAAGCGTTTGGGTTCTTGGTCTCTCTTCTCTTCAATTTCAGTGTGGAATTGAAATAATAAAGGAGAAGAGGGCTGAAAGCCAAGCTTTTATATGGTTTGTGTATATGGTCTTGGGTCCACTTGGGCTCGGTTCACTTGGTTTAATCCGTTGGCCCAATTTTGAGTCAAAAACTTTAAAATTTGTGTTTTAATTCTTATTCTAAATATTTTTACTTATTCAAATTATGAAATTTTAATTTTCTAAATTTATTTCGCTAGTAATTAATTTATTAGTTAATTATTTTTTAATTTTACTGAGTTTTACAAGTCTTTTTAGACACTTTTAAATCTGTACTTGAGATAACACTCTCGAAATTATTATCCTCAATCGATTTATGCCTTTTCCTTGTCATTGAAGCACTTATTTCTTATGGCATCATCCTCTTTCTCTTCTTTTTTCTACAAATGTAGCCCTCTTCTTCCCTAGTCCTTGTGGTTTTACTATCACTTTCATGCCATTTTTTATCTTCTTATGTTTCTCCTTTTTTTATTTGCCTCCAAACTACTTTCTAAGTTGCTTCTTTTAATATTTGACTTCTTATATTTATTATTTGATGCATCCATATCCTACACATTTAAAAATGTAGATATAGTAATATTTTACTGGAGCTTTATATATCTTTAAAGTCATTAAATAATAGGATGTGATAGTGATAAAAGAAGGACTAACCTATTTAATAACAGTACGAAATAGCACAAAAAACTTCAACTCAAATATTATCACAACCTAAAACAAATCAAATACCTGCAAAATACATTCTAGTTTATGTTAATTTCAAATATAGAAAAATAAATAAAATAAAAAAATGAGAAAAGGAATAATGCAAAATATAGGAGTTTTCAAAGTGTTACCTAACTTACTGAGAATTGTCATCAGTTTTATTTATAGAATGTCCAAGATCAATTACTATACCATTAACCCAATTTCTAACTCAATTATTATTCTTATTATCTAGCTAACAAATTTCTTATAACAAAGTTAAATTATCATTATTATTTTGCATTGATTGCTTAAACTGCAGAATTTTCTTTTCTCGCATATTATAAATATCTCTATGACTAATTAGCCTAGGGATAACCCATTTATGGTCATGAGGATCTTCTTCAAATGTCACTTTCTGAGCTTAGTTTGTAAATACAAAAGGTTCATTACTTTCTTACTTATTGGTATATATTAAGTGTAAAAAGTTTATTAGTGTGAAACCCAAGTCATCTTTGGTTATCTCAATCTAGTCACAGTTAAACAACACAACTTTAAATTCTTCAAAGTAATTTAACTCTATAATATCCTTCAATCTTCCATAATAATTTATTTTTACCTTTGAGACAACCGTGACACCAAAATTTTTGTTGCCTTGGATTCTTCATGCTTCTTTGTTCGAAATCGATACCCATTATTCAAATCGAAAGCTTTGAATCTTCTTACAATATAACTTGGACCTCGTAAAAGGGTTTTTAGATCATTTTGGGTACCAAATGTAAGGTCCAACTTGTTAATTTAACAAAAAAATAATATTGAACAAGCTATAAACTTCTGATTATATAAAATGATATTCTTTAAGAATCTATGAGAAATAATAATTAGATCATTTCCTTACTTCATCCTTGAACCATTCATGAAATTCTTTAAAATGCAAGAGATTAAGTTGATATCGAGTAAGGTGACACTTTCTATGTGATCTCTTGATCTCACTAATATGTTCGCTACACATGTGACCCATATATATCACTAATAATGTTATATATGGTATACCATAACCATAAAGAAAGATAGATCATTCCATTTCTATAATCTTCAACCACTTTAGAATCATAATTGAAGAATACATATCGATGTGCTTGCAATCATGTTATATCATCCATCAAAAATGCTTCTTTTTTGCCAAATGGTTCCCCAATAGAAGAAAAAGGCATCGTTCTTGATCAACCTTCTCAATTTCCGTTTTGTTTTTTTTTTATTAACCAATAAGATCTTGAATCCCCACCTTCTATATATAATGGGCAAAAGGCCAAACACTCATTTGAAATATATCTCTTTGTTATAGAACCTTCTGGACATGCTTGATTTTGAACATATGATTTTAAAGTGTATAAGTACCTATAACATAAGTTAATGTTATTGATTATTCTACTATATATGAAAATGGACTGAATCTACAACTTAATTATTCTACTAAAACTTAAATCCAATATATATAATTATTTGCACCTTTCTATTGGATATATCCGGTGATAATGGAATGGATGATGCAGAACTTTTACAAAATCACAACTCAGCAAGTGCATGGAATATATTAAGTAATATCATGGTGAATGAGTTATCGTTTCCACAAGCATTAAAGGACTAACCAACAATGATTAATTGATTATTTTAATTAGACAAATCAAGAGACAAATAATGAATGATGAATTATAACCAATGTGTAAACAGAGGCAATAAAAGTAGAAAAATAATGAATGTGAAGGCAATGATGGTGAGAATATTAAGGTTTCAGAGATATTCACTCTTTAAGAAAATAATCCTTGTGCTCATTTAATTGAAGCATACAAAGATCAATCACGATAAATCATAATTAATCAAATTCCAATTCCTTTGCAATTCAATTTTTCTTTAACCTAATTAATATTGCTAATTCCTTAGTCATTTATTTAGAAAAGCGGTTAAGCACAAAATCGATTTAATTTCAAATAAGATTCAAGAATATTCCTAAACAATTGAAAATCACAAAGCATTGCACACTCTTTGAAATACTATTCCTAGTTAAATTAAAAGTTAGTGAGAAAGAGTTTTCAAGCTAATTTTAATATTACTTTTTTCAACACAATATTTAGAATCTGAAACGGAGTTAGAATTTTCCAATAGTTCTAAATCTTTAGGGATGAAGAACGAAAACTTAATCATGAAATAGATCAAAGCATAAACCTCAAATAAAGTAAAACACTTATATTAATAATCTATAAAAAGATTAACAGAGCTCCTAACCTTAACAAAGGATATTAGTTGCTCATGGTAGAATGAAAACAAAGCTGTGAATTCAAAAATGGCAGAGGGAGAAAAGAGAAGAGCCATGTGGTGTTTCCCTCTTGTTTAAAGACTAACCCTAAACCTAATAAATTTAGAATTCAAAATAAATCAAATTAAAATAGAATCAAATCTAAACTAATTAATATTTTTCAAATAGTTTTCTCTCTCAAGTCAAGTTGTAGATAATTCTTCATAATTGCCAATCAACGCTTCAAATCATGGGCTTTGTGCTAAATCTTTAATCATCAACTTAAGTGCTTCAAAGGATTGGAGATTAAGGAGGATTTGGTAAGGAATCACAAGCCCTGAGAGTAGCCCATTGTTGGCGAGTAAGGCACCACATTCCACACTTGAAGCACAGGCCCAAAGGAAGAGGAATTCGAGGCTTCTATTTGGCTATGTGAGTCGCATGCAAAGAGACATGAGGCGCATCAAGGAAGGCATGAGGCGCAGCCACTCATGTATGATGCGCAGGTAAGGAGAGCATCCCCTGGAAGGTGAGGTGGTGAGGCATGAGGCATGGGGCTTGAGACGTGAGGCACGGGGCAAGGGGACATGAGGCGCATGGTTAAATGTCGTGAGGCATAGGATTGAGGGCACTTGAGATGGGGCTGCATTCAACTCAAGAGTAGACTACCTTAGACGCATGTCCGGAATAAACTATTATACATCATTGGAAAGCTCCAAAAGTTAGCTTTCTAATGACACTAAAACAGCCTCATTTGGACCTCTATATCTCAAGTAATCCTCATTTGAGTATGAAAAGGTCAAGATTGGCTGCATGAGGTGCATAAGTTGTTGTGTGAGGAGTAGGGAGTTTTGAGCTTGAGATGGGGCTGCGTTCAACGTAGATTTGGATATATTATAAGCATGTTCATTGTAAATTATTATATATCGTTGAAAATATCTGAAAGTTATCTTTCTAATGCCGCTAAAACCGCTTCATTTGGATCTCTACAGCTTAAGTTATCCTTGTTGGAGTAAGAAGAGATCAGGGTTTCCAATTCTCTTTGAACTTTTCTTGGTTTGTTTTCAATTATTGGTTCCTTGGGAGGTTGTTTCCTTCAACCTTGACTTTCTTGTCCTTCTCTTTTTCTTTGTTCCTGCTCATTTTTAACACTTTTCTACACATACCAAACCTCAAAATAACTTCAAGAAATATTGATTAAAAGTATTAAAATCTTAATTAAGAATAAGAAAATCTCTAACTTTGTTGAAAGAAATACTAAAAAAAATAACTAAAGATGTTCATGCATCACTAGACCTGCAATTTTAGCTTCAATGGCTAAATGAATAACCAAATGTACCATAACTATAAAAAATGATGAGAGTAAGAGCTTTTCTATGTCACACAGTATTAAGGTAATCTTCTCTTCAAGTAGTGTTAACTTTTCTACTTCAAGATTTTTACTACATACCCCTCAAAAGAATGTGCACGATTCGATCAAAACAGAACTCATCTTTTTATTCACTGTTATTCGTAAAGCAAGTGGAAGAAGTTCTTGTATTATAACATGGCAATCATGAGATTTTAGCCCTGATATTTTTTGTCTTTGAATGCAAAGAGAGATGTTAGATGTATAGTCATGTGGAAGCTTAACATTTTCTAGTACTTCATAAAATAACTAAGTTTTTGCTGAAGACATTAAGAAATAAGAAAGAGGAAGAAATATCTTTCCATTAGTTCATTGTTGAGGACACAAGCTAGGTCTTATATTCATCTCTTTCAAGTCCAACTGAGCTTTTAAGTTATTTTTTGACTTTTTACTTAGACCTAACAATGTATATATCAAGTTATCACACACTTTTTTTTCTATGTGCATCACGTCAAGGTTATGTCGCACCAAATTTTTTTTCAATAAGAGAGATTGAAAAAGATATTCCTCTTTTTCCATATATTTTTTATCACCCCACTAATATCTTCACCAAGCTTACCAAGAAAAAACTTTATGCCTCTAGTTTGATCCAAAACTAATGACCCTTATATTGGACCCGTCGCAACGTTTGATTCTTTTGTCCCATCGAAAGACCTCGCATCATTTTGATATTTATGAATAGACTTCAAGAAGCATCAATGACCCATGTAGCAATATTTTTTATTTATTGTGAGCCTTATAGAATAAATTTTTATATTGCAAGAAGGGCAACCAAATTCACCATAAGTGCACCAACCAGATAAGTTACCATATGCTAGAAAACCATTTATTGTCCACATGAGTGGTACTTTCATATTAAATGTCTTTTTATCAAAGGCATAATAAGTTTTCACCTTAACATCCCATAATTCATTTAAATCTTCTGTTAAAGGTTGCAAGAAAACATCAATATTATTTTCAGGCGTTGTTGGTCTATGAATGAGTAACGACAAAATAAAAAATCTTTGCTTTTTGCACAGCCATGGTGAAAGGTTATATGGCATTAAAATCACTGGCCATATGTTATATTTATTTTGCATATACTATATGAATTAAATCCACCAGTAGTTAATCCTAAACGAACATTGCGAAGAAGTTCTCCACGCTTCAAAATTTGTAGGATGTCACAAAGTTTCATTCTTATTGGGTTCGTCATAATGCCATCTCATCAATTTAGAAGTTCTTAAAGACATAAACAATCTCTGCAATCTTAACTTAAGAGAAAAATACCTTAGAACCTTAGTAGGATTTTTTTTCTTATTGTTTTTTTTACCTAG
>NC_029777.3:73340036-73349697 GCF_000817695.3 Arachis duranensis
TCTTGAACCTTCTAATTCTAATTTTTGTGATCCGTAATTTCAATAAAAAATTTAATCTAATAAAAGTGTTTGTATTTTTTTTTTTACATGTTAATATTACTTTTGTTCAGTTGAAACTAACAGTAACGTAGTTTTCCATTCTCTTGAATTCGGTCAATTAAAATTTTAGGAGACACAAGTAATTTCTGACGTTTTCTTCTTCAACCGCTCGGTCAGAAAATTTTTCTAAAGATTCTGTTATTTTATTTTGTACGAAGGTATGATTTTTGGTAATTTTATAATAATTAAATGTGAACTTTATAAGTGAATGTTGATTTAGTTGATTATTGTTTGAATTTAAATGAGTTTATGTTGAATTATTGTTGTTGCTTATGATTTGTTAGTTTAATTATGAGGAACAGCTCATTTGTGATTATTTTAATAGTTTTAGGATTGTTGTGATGTGGTAATTTGAGAAAAATTATAAGATTTGGTGGTTGAAAGATTAAATTAAAAATTGAGAAAAATTGGTAACTAAAAGACTCGAAAACAGATTAAAATACAAGTAATATTTTAAAAAAAGGGTTAAAGGTTTCAATTTTGATATAAAAGAAATATTAGTAATTACATTTTATTTTTGAAGGATAATATTATATTTGTATATGAAAATTGAGGTACTATTCGTAATTATATAAGTTTTCATGTATTCTGGACAATAAATTAATTATAAGGATAAAATGAATATTTTATAAAAGATTAAGAATAAAGCTTAAGTTAATAAGTTTTGAGTAATAAGATTATTTAAAGTTCAAGTTAATAAGTCTTGCATAATAAAAAAATTATTATTATTGTTATTAATTTATTTAAGATTATTATCAATATATTTTTAAAATATATTATATATTAGTATTTTATTTAAAAAATATTATTTTATTTATGATATACTAAAAGGATAAGTAGAAAATTATCCTAAAAGTTTTAGAAAGACAAATCTAAATTAAAAAATTTTGATTCTCTTTTCATAAAACATTTAGGGAAAGGCGAGGGAATAGTGCAAAGATATTTTATATTGTAGAATGATAAGAAAGAAAAGAAAGAAAGAACGAAAATAAAAGGAGATAAGTAGAGATATGGTGGTGAGTCCACCGAGATTTGCTTTCCAGAGAAACATCGACCACTTCACGGGATGGTCGCACCTGTAAGATAGAGGTTGCTTACAGAGGTTATCAATGCAAACACCAGCTCAAGAGAGTCGCACCTGTAAGACAGAGGTTTCTTACAGAGGTTATGGCATTGGAAGCCAAACTCAGACAAAAGTTGGTGAATTAAGTGGAAATATAATTCAATATATAGTTGAGAATAAAAGAATTAAAAGAATAAAAGAAACTAAAAAACCGCTGCCACATGAGAGCAGATAATACAAGAGAAAAGAAAGTATTAACTAAAGGAATCTCTGCCACAGGAGAGTAGAGAACAAAGATTAAAAGAATTTTATGAACGTCTACCACAGTAGAACAGATAGAAAAGAAGGTATTAATTAAAGGAATCTATACTGTAGTAGAGTAGAGAGCAAAGATTGAAAAGAAATTGAGTGCTGTTTGGGCCTTAGTGCCAAAGTGTCTAGTGGAAACGGCGATACGTAATGCTCACTTGATACTATAAGGACGGCTCAGTGAGGACGGTGATGCGTAACGCTCACCGAAGACTGAAAGGAAGGTTCTCCCATGAGGACGGCGATACGAAATGCTCATGGAGGGGACGTTAGCTAAGATAAGGACGGCGGTACGAAACGCTTATCTCAGGACCAATGTCGAAAATCGGGCAATAACCGACACATGAGCTCATGGCCTGTATAGGAATAGTTATGCATCATACTTGTTTGCGCATACTTGTCATGATTATGTTTTTATAATTGTGTGTGCTTGTGATTGGTTTCTATATTCTGTTATTACTCTCTGATTTGTGTTTGTCTTGCATTGTTTGTGTCTATGATTGATTCTGTTTTGTAATTGAGTTTTGATGGTGATTCGTATTGAATTGGGTCGTAGGTCGAGTTGATTTGATTTGGGCTCAAGGCCGTGATTGGAAGAACCAGCGGTAAGTTTTGATTAAAATGATTTCTTAGTAAGCGGTGAAATATATGAAATGTCATTTTGCGTGAAATTTTTATAAAAAAATATGAACTTTAAATTTTGATAATGAACTTAACTTCTAACCCCGATCCTGCTAAGAGTTCCCCATTTCTTATTCCCTATCTCCACTCCTTTCAGCTACAAGTGCGAAGGCTTATTGAAAAACTGCGGGAGCACATTGGAATATGTTTACGAGTTGAGTTGTTAGAATTTATTTTCTCCTCGCCTTGTTAGTTAGAGTTTTATTTCAGCTACAACGTATTATTGATATTAAATATGTGAATATGTGTTGCTTGTACTTGTTGAAAAAGTTATAGTTTTAGTAAAACTGTCGATAGATTTACGCATAAAGACTCAATATTAAATAGATAATAAAAAGAATTAAGTTAATAACGCCTTACTTTTGGTACGATCATGAGGTGCTAAAAGTTAGAATGTTACCTAACAAATCTACATTATCCTTCAAATGACCAAAATGGTATTACAATTAAGTCACAATTTGGAAAAGGATAAGATCCTGATGAAGTCGCACCAATCAAAGGTGATCTCAATCTAAAATTTACTAATTCTGATTCTTAGAAAAAGTATATAGTTGATTATCAAGTTTAAAGTTTAAATAGATCCAAGATCTTTAAAGTCAACACACACATCAGTTATCCAAATCAAACAAAATAAATTAAAGTTAAGCAGATCTAAAGGAGTACAGTGAAATACCATATACATTAGACAATTTATAGATCAACTATGTCTCTTTTAAAATTTTAGCTATTTAACTTTTATTTATGCAGAAGTTTAGATCAAATCAAACAAATCGCATTTATCAACAAATTTTATTATGCAGAGAAGCTATGATAATCAAGCCAAGCACAAAAAAAAAGTGGATGACAATGGCTAGCATTCTATTACGAAAAAATGACGAACAATTATAATGATGATCTCCATCACTTTTGACCTCCTAATTCCTCATGTTCTGAATTCCTGAGTCCACAGCTATAAATTGGTAGCAATTTCAATAAAAAAAGTAGATTTGAGGATGATGCAGCAACGATAGCTTTGGAACTAGAAGACCTTGGCGACAGTGGATCTGAGACAATAACATAGATCTGAAGTAGAGGATAGACGAAACAAAAATAGAGATATGATTTGAATGAGTGTAGGACGATGGATAACGATTGTCAGCAGTGGCAAAATTCATGGAGGTAGTGGTCAATAATGGAAGAAAGTGAGTTCTATTATGGTGACGAAGGAAAATGAGAGTATTTTCTGAAGAACTTGAACAGTTTTCTTTTTTTTTCAATCAATTTAATTTAGAAATACTTTTGCTAGCAATAATAATAATTATCGTCATTAATGAGAAAGATAAAAAAATCATAAAAGTCAAACTCTATTAATTATACTAAAAAATTTAGATACATTTCTATTTTTAAATATCTCTTATGATTTAATATAAGTGGTCCTAGAATTATAGAATCCAAAAATTTTCAACAAGATAAATTTAGACGCATAACAATGTACCTTTATTTAATTTTCTCCCTACTTAATATTTGTTCCTTTTCTTTTTATCGTCTAGAATTCCAAAAAAAATGTGGTTTAAAATGTGTAAAATATTGATTTATTAAAACGTGAGATTATTAAAAAATAAATTTATAGAAATTATATTCTTATTGTATTAACTTATTCCTTATTACAAAAATTATTATAAATTATCAAATTTTTTTACTAACGTGTACCGTAATTCCTTTTTTTTTCCAAACGAAAGCATCTTTACGTTCAATGAATGTTTTCCTTCCTCCAAATTTTTCTTTCAATGTCTATAGTAAAATAAAAATATTATTCGTATATTAAAATTAGTCACTAAAATCAATTATTAATATATTTATGTATAAATATATAAATAATTTCATAACATAGTTGATAGTAGAATCATACTTTTTTTATGAATTTCGGATATATTAATATATAATTTTATAATTTTAGATGTGTTAAAAAATTATACTTCATAAATTATTCTACTAAAAAATCTTTAATTTCAATCGGTTTAATTTCAAGCCGTTTTAGTATAAATGCTATAACCAATAATCAAATTAAGGTAGCTTTAAAAATTCAATTTAAAAAAGTTACACATGTCATTCCTTAATCAATGATTTTCTTTATTAGCATAATAAAAAAAAGTTATCTGGTGCACGAAATTGCAATCACACTTTTGCAATCCGCACAACTAACCAATAAGTGCATTGGATCGTCCAAGTAATACCTTACGTGAGTAAGGGTCGATCCTACGGAGATTGTTGGCTTGAAGCAAGCTATGATTATTTTATTATTCTTAGTCAAGAGATCAATTATGATTATCTATTTAAATTACTAAAAAATTAGAAGAGCGTGAAATAATTACTTGTTGTGCAATAACGGAGAATATGTTGGAGTTTTGGAGATGCTTTGTCTTCTGAATTCCTGTAATGTAATATTCTTCTCATGAAAAAGTGCAAAGTTCCTTCCATGGCAAGCTCTGTGTAGGGTGTCACCATTGTCAATGGCTACTTCCCATCCTCTCAGTGAAAATAATCCAAATGCTCTGTCACAGCACGGCTAATCAGCTGTTGGTTCTCGATCATGTCGGAATAGAATTCTTTGATTCTTTTGCATTTGCCATCATGCCCAACACTCGCAGTTTGAAGCTCGTTACAGTCATTCAATCCCAGAATCCTACTCGGAATACCACAGACAAGGTTTAGACTTTTCGGATTCTCATGAATACTGCCATCAATTCTAGCTTATACCACGGAGATTCTGATTAAGGAATCTAAGAGATACTCATTCAATCTGATGTAGAACGGAGGTGGTTGTCAGACACACGTTCATAGATTGAGGAAGGTGATGAGTGTCACGGATCACCACCTTCTCCATAGTTAAGCGCGAATGAACATCTTAGATAGGAACACGCATGTTTGAATGGAAAAACAGAAATAATTGCATTAATTCATCGAGACGCTGCAGAGCTCCTCACCCCCAACAATGGGGTTTAGAGACTCATGCTGCCAAAAGGTACAAATTTCAGATCTAAAAATGTCATGAGATACAAAATAAGTCTCTAAAAGTTGTTTAAATATTAAACTAGTAACCTAGGTTTACAGAAAATGAGTAAACTAAGATAATTGGTGCAGAAATCCACTTCTGGGGCTCACTTGGTGTGTGCTGGGATTGAGACTTAAGCTTCTCACGTGCCTGGGCTGTTTCTGGAGTTGAACGCCAGGTTGTAACGTGTTTTTGGCGTTGAACTCCAACTTGTAACCTGTTTCTGGCGCTGGACGCCAGACTACAACATGGAACTGGCGTTAAACACCAGTTTACATCGTCTATCTTCGCGCAAAGTATGGACTATTATATATTGCTGGAAAACCCTAGATGTTTACTTTCTAACCCAATTAAGAGCTCCCCAATTGGACTCCTGTAGCTCCAAAAAATCCATTCCGAGTGCAGGGAGGTCAGAATCCAACAGCATCAACAGTCCTTTTTCAGCCTAAATCAGATTTTTGCTCAGCTCCCTCAATTTCAGCCAGAAAATACCTGAAATCACAGAAAAACACAAAAAATCATAGTAAAGTCCAGAAATATGATTTTTGCTTAAAAACTAATAAAATTCTATTAAAAACTAATTAAAACATGCTAAAATCTATATGAAATTACCCCCAAAAAGCGTATAAAATATCCGCTCATCATTATCCTATATAAAACTATGAGAAAGTATGAGAAAACAATGCACATAGTAAATAACATGAATAACAGATTAAAAAATAAGATAAAATTAATTTTAATATTTAAAGTTTTTATTAATTAAAAATTATTAAATTTTTAAAATTTAAAAATTAAGATTAGACACCCCTAAACACATATTAACATTACGTACGGTTAAAATCTAAAACACTCTACAAAACCTAACATCTTTCTCCTAAGCCCCCCAAGTTGTGTTGCCTCTCTCCAAAGACCGCAGCCGTCACGTATGCTCTGTTGACTCCTTTGTCCTCTCCCAACGTCCCACGGCGGGTTCCCCACTCGTGATGTGCGATCTCTTTCTCCACCGCGACTCTTCCACTCGCTAGGCGAGACATCCATGACTTCCTCCACTCATAGAGACACCACTGAACACCACCGCAAGTCCCCCACTCACGACGAAGGAAATACTAGGCTGAAACGGCGCTTCCAAGTCACACCACTATGCTGCAAGCAATGCAGCCACAACGCCTCTGATCTCCTGTGTGGCGCGTTCCTGATGACGAAAAAGATTGCCCTCTTCTCCCTTGCACTGCATGCTCCTAATGAAAAAGGTCGCCCTGTGCTCCCTTGCATCGCGCGGTGCATTTCTGACAACGAAGAAGGGTGCCTTCTACTCCACTACGTCGTGCCTGTTGAAGAAGCAATGCAACCACTCATCTGGATTGTCGTCTTGAATTGCTATTCACGACCCTAGGTCCGCCGCCTTGAATTGTTGTTTATTTTACTAGGTATGCAGTACTTATTTTCATTCTAAAGTAGATGTTTATTTCATTTAAAGTGGATTTAAGTAGATACAATAAAATTTGCTAGATGTTTATTTTACTCAGTATATGAATGGTTATTGTCATTCTAAACTGAATGTTTATTTAATTTGTTTGGTATGTTTTGGCTTTCGGGCCTTTCTCAAGTTTCTCGAGGCCATCCTATAAATGTTAACTTTAAGCTTGATTTTGATGGTATCTTAAAGGTTAGTGCTGAGGATGAAACAACTGGTAACAAGAATGGAATCACCATTAATAATGAGAAAGAAAGACTCTCAGGGGTTGAGATTAAGAGAATGATTGAGGAAGCTGCATTGTTCAGGGAAGAGGATGAGAAGTTCAAGAAGATGGTTGAAGTAAAGAATTCTTTGGATGAATATATTTACAGCATGGAGAAAGCTATGAAGGATTTTGATGTAAGCTCAAAGGTTTCGCCTTCTGAAAAACAGAGAATCATGGTAAATTGCTATAGAGTAAGGGGTAGCATACTGAAGCTTCTGTGTTTGAGAATTTTATTAAGAAGCTAGAGAAGATTTGTCAAGTGATACCGATCAACAAGGTCCATGACTATAATGATGATGATAGTGATTCAGATGATTGTTACTAAGAAAGTTTGGAAAAATTTTCTTTTGGCATGCATCAACTTCATCTTGCTCTTTATTTTTGTTATGCCTCTATTTTGTTAATAGTTTAAAAATCAAGACATGATAGTCATTAATGAATTTGAATAATGCTACATTTGACCAAAAGTAATTAGTTGATGTCATTATGTTGAGCAATGCGTGGTAATTAGTTACTGGAGTCACCTATAATTTAAAGTTTAAAATTCGAATTTAAAATTTAGAGTTTAAGATTCCAAATTTAAAAATAAGTAGATATAATAAAATTTGTTGGATGTTCATTTTACTAGGTATGTGAATATTTTTTTATTCTAAAGTAAATGTTTATTTAATTTGTATTGGATTTGGGTAGATACAATGAAATTTGCTGGATGTTCATTTTACTAGATATGTGGATGATTATTTTTCATTCTAAACCGATGGCTTGATGAAGAAAAAGCTCAGTGGCACTAAGGTTGGCTGGTGAGGAAGGGATCGACGACACAATGAAGGTTTAGGGAGGGGGTATGCGACGGTAAAAGGGTTAGAAGTTGGATGGTTAAAGTGTAAAAGGTGAAAGTAGGATTTTTTGGAGGATAATTGGTGCAGAATTTATAACCACAAACTAACCAGCAAGTGCACCGGGTCGTACGAAGTAATACCTCAAGTGAATGAAGGTCGATCCCACGAGGATTGATGCATCAAGCAACAATGATTGAGTGATTGACTTAGTCAGACTGTAACACCCTAATATTCAAATCATTATGCTCGAGTCATAAGTCAATGATATTACGGTGGTACGACTCTCAGGTGGATTTTTAATATATAAATATAGGTAATATCGAAAGGAGTATTAATCGAGAAGCCTGAAAAGAGAAGAAATAAAATCGCGAAGACGTATCACTCACGTTTCGATAACGAAAAGTTAAACTGTGAAGCCGAAAGCGATATACGGACAAGGAATAAAGGAAATCAGGAGATAGATAACGGATGGATATATATATATATATATAACATAAGTAAATAGCCACTAGTCGCGACCCGCGAAGTTTAGGCCGGCTAGGGTACAGTATAAAAGTAACTGATAACAGTACATCCTAATCTCTCCCAAAGGAAACATAAGAGCCTCTATAGGCAAGTTCCAAAAGAGTTCAACACATAACATAATCTTTTCAAAACAAAGGTGGAGAGATTCTAAGCAAAACACAAACTAGAGAAAATAAATATCTTCGCCGTCTCTCAGACGAACCGCAGCTCACTTCTGAGCACCTGAACCTGTATTTGAAAAACAAGAGATATATACGGAATGAGAACCCCGGGCCCATGGGTTCCCAGTACGGTAAAAGTGCCAAATAAATACAATGCACTGCAATAAAAACTCACTAAGCATCCTAAACTCCTTTTCTCCAAGTATCCAGCCTAGATTCTCACTAATCCATAAATAGGCATCTGTCGTAAGGGGATACTAAATCTAGTTCATGTTATACATGTTTCCCAACTCGCTGATTCTTCCACGAATCAGACTCAGAATCATAAGCAAAACCATCACCAGTTGTTCTGCCTCAGCAACTCTATATCAATACATCATACCCTCACCTGGAGCTAGTGAAATCACATCACTGCGTCTACCCAGGGAGCTCAAATTATCTCATTCAATAATCATCATCATTATGCAATCGCATCATCAATTCATCTCGTCGAGAACAGCCCTCAACATCCACCGACACCAACATGAGGGATCTCTCAGTTGTACAAACACAAGCAATACAGACAAGTAATACACAAATAAGGTACAAGTAGAACAAGTAGCACATAATCAGATAACATAGCATATATGATGTAGAAATCCAAAACAAATAGGCAAACCCAAACAATTCAAACATATGCAAATGATGTATGCCTGCCCTATGGCTGATGATATCATATGTCGGTTATATAGCCAACCCAACATGTCCTGGTAGCTAACCATTGGACAGAAACACCCCTTGCAGGTTTGAGCTACAACCCCCTTGCTACTACCCGCTCAACCCCAGAGCCAGTGGAACAACCACTACTGCGGCTACTACCAAGGCGGGTGTTTAAAAGCTCAACCTGGAGCGAGTGGATTCACCACTACTGCCGTTACTACCCAGGCGTCACAATCTCTGACCTGGAGCAAGTGGGACGAACCACAACCCTTGCTACTGCCTAGGTATCTTAAGCATTAACCCGGAGCAAGCGGGATGAACCACAACCCTTGCTACTGCCCAGGTATCTCAAACATATATTCATTCAATCTCAATTCATATTATCAATCCTCATTTTTATCAAATCTCAAACATTAACCTGGAGTAAGTGGGACGAACCCCAACCCTTACTACTACCCAGGTATCAGAGCTACATTCATTCAAAACTCCATAATTAACTCATTTATCATAAA
>NC_029777.3:73349895-73358270 GCF_000817695.3 Arachis duranensis
ACCCGGCAATAACTCAGCCATCCGGCTCATGGTTCAATCAAGGACCTGCCATTTATCAATAAATATAGCCCTTCGGCTCATGGCATACATGGTACTTCTACCGTCATCCTCCATATCTCATATAATCATCGTTGATCATCATTGATCAAACTTTTCCCCTTGCTTCACTCGCAAGTTATCACATTCCCTAGCTCCTTTCTCATTGCTAGGCATATCATAATGATTTAATACATAAGGGGTGAGATCGGAGGCTTAAAAGTATGAGATTTGGCTTTTAAAACTCAAAAATCAACTTTGGGATGAAAACAGGGCCACGCGTACACGTACTCCACGCGCACGCGTGGATGGCCACAAAGCTCATCAACGCGTATGCGTCATACACGCTAACGCGTGGATTGAAAAATACCCAAGCGACGCGCACGTGTCCACCACGCGAACGCATGGTGCTCTCGTGCCCCAGGCACAAAACAGGCACGGTTCAGGCACAACCCTCTGGAAAATGGCTGGGCATTGGGTGCAGCATATCGGCGCGCCCGCGCACACCACGCGCACGCGTAGATGGCGTTTTCTGAAAGAACGGCGCGTACGCGCCAAGTGCGCCTACGCGTGAGGGGCCATTCTGCTAAAAAATTTCTAAGTTAAAAGCTGCAGAATTCACAGATTCAACCCCCAATCTTCCAACGGACATAACTTTCTCATTTTAAATCATTTTTCACCCGTTCTTCAAACGGCATGGACATCCCGGATCCAATTTCATTTCTAAATAGATTTGGCACAAAACAGAGATCTGTAGTCCAAGTTATGTCCCATCAAAGTATGCCCAAAAACCATATTTTTCATACAAAACCACAAAGTGCCATTTTCAAAACAAGCCATTTTCAACTCTTTTCAAAATCAACCAAAACATGCCAATTTCAACCCTTTTTGAAACCAATCAAAATATACCAAAATCAACATCAAGCCTCCTCAACTCATACATTAACACTTTACCATGATTCACAAAACCGCCATATAACCATCTTTACCCATTTCAAGCAAATGGCTAAATTACAAACATATCAACATGTCATACATCCTTCCTCATCCCAATTTCCAACAATACTATTTCCAATCAACCATCATTATACATAATCAATATCATACTCACTATCACGTGGTTTCACCCCCAAATCAACCTTAATCATTCCTCAAGCATATATCACAACATACATATTTCTCATGCATTATCATACCATCAAGGCATCAATAATCATACTCACATATATGACCACATAATATATCTCAACCAAAATCAAGCATACCTCATCTATACAATTTCACCCAAAATTACTAATTTCCACACTTCAACTCCTTAAACCTCATTATTCAATAACCAACCCAATCATTCATATATTCATTATCTGAAATTCATCCAATCACTTGTGTCATCATACAATACACACATCAACTTACCTTCCTTACCTCTTTCCGGCCTCCGGCCCAATTTCACAATTTAAAATGCATAAACCACAAATCAATACTCATTACCCAAAACATCAAATTTTCAATACACAAAGCATACAAGGCCACACAATTCTTAACCCAATCATTAATTCACATTACATACCAACTATGCATATTAGCACCAACCATTTACACAATCCAAACTTAATCCTAGGGGCATCTAGCCTAGGAATTCTCATCACACCACACGGTACTTAATGAAACTTAAACCGTACCTCTTGTAGCCAAATTAATTGAGCCTCTTCTTTGGAAGTCTCCACCAACCCTAGTTCCAAGCCTCACCAAAGCTCCTCAAGCAATACCAATCTCCCAATTGTGCACAAAAACCATCAAATGCACTAACATAACCAATATCACATACATACATCAACCTAGGGCTCATAAAAATGACAATTCACAAGGGTTGGAGGGTTTCTTACCTCATCCCACTGAAGTTTGTGATGAATATCCCCCATGGCTCATACTAGAGCACTCCTAAACAACCAAAATCACAAGGTTTTCTCAAAAACCAAACCAAATTCGAATTTGAAGAGGAAAATGAAAACTGGGAAGAGGACAGTGGATTACTCACTACAAAATTTAGATAGAATTGTAGAGGATGAGAAGAGCGACGCGTGGCTACAAACGGCTCGTCAATCGGAGCTCCGTAACTCAAGTTATGGTAGTTTGAAGATCAAAGAGAGTTAGGTTTTCTCTCTTCTCTTCTCTCTTCTCTATTTCAGCGCCCCAACCTCTCTTTTAGGGTAAAATGAGCTGAAATGCTCATAACTAATGTTTATATATGTTGGGTCTTGGGCCCACTTAGGCTCGGTTCACTTATTTTTGTCCGTTGGCCCAATTTTGGATCAAAACCTTTAAGATTAGCGCTCTAAATCGCATTTCAAATATTTCTACCTCCCCTAATTATAATTCCTCATTTCTTAATCTTATTTACTCATAATCAATTTTCTCAGCTACAGTACCAGACAGATCTCAGCTGGTACTTCCGGTCAAAATTTCACTACGCGCTTTTACGCAGAAAACTATGTTTTCCGACTCGGAAAAATTCACTAAATCCAAATATCATATTTAAATCATCAAATTCCAATTGCCAAATCTTCCAACCATATTCGCTCCTACTTAACTTATTATTCAATTAATTTCGGTTAGACCGGGTATTACACAGACAAACAAAAAATGATATTTTGAGAGTTCAAACGCATTAATAGTAAATTCAGAATAGCAGAAAGCAAGCAGTAATGGGTTGTGAAATCTATGGAGAAAATAGTTAAGGCTTCAAAGTTATCTATTTTCCGGATTGACTTTTCTTACTAACTATTTTAATCATGCAAGATTTACTTCATGGCAAACTATATGTGACTAAACTCTAATTCCTTAGACTTTTTTAGTCTCCTCTAACATTCATCAACCGCCAATTCCTTGGTCACTTAATTCCAATCAGAGGGTGAAGTTCAATTCTAGTTTATATGCCACAAAAACCCTAATTACCCAATTATACGAGGATTATATGTCATGTATCCCATTAAGTCCAGATAATTATAATTTAGGAGAATATATTTTCAAGCTGTTGTTCAAGTAAAGATCTTTTCCAAGTTATACAAGAACTCAATTAGAATAAGGGTCATACTTCCGTTCCACCCAAATTCATAAGATAAAGAACAAAAATAATTCTTGAGATATAAATCAGTACATGAATTAAAATAAAAAATAATATTATCAATCCATACAATAGACAGAGCTCATAACCTTAACAGTGGAGGTTTAGTTGCTCATGATTCAAAGAGAAAACTAGGATTCATAAAAACTGTAAATTGCGGAATGAGGTAAGAGAAGAGCCCGAAGGGCTGATTCTTTTCTCTTTTATATCTAATCCTAATTAATGTAAAATATATTCCTAAAACTAAAATAATATCTTTTCCTAATTATAAATAAAATAAAAGTTTAATCCAAAATAAATAAAGATTTTCGCAAGCCTTCAGGTGGAGTGTGGGGACCATGTGATTCATTCAGGTCCACGCTGAACTTGAAAAATTTCAAGTTCAGCGTGGATGAGGCAATGGCTTCTTCATTGGTTTTCCTTTGAGTCCACGCTAAACTTGGATTAACCCAAGTTCAGCCTAGGGTGATATGCGCATTCCTCTTTGGAGTTTCTTCAAGCTGGTGCTGAACTTGGAGATCTTCAAGTTCAGCATGGAGGAGGCCAAATCAAATGGAAAAAAGGGTATACTATTATATATCATTGAAAAGCTCTGAAACTTAGCTTTCCAATACCGTTAAAATCATGTCAATTAAACCTTTGTAGCTCATGTTATTTCTATTTGAGTGCAAGGAGGTCGGGGTTGACAATATCATTTGCTTTCTTCCTTTTCTGCTACAAAACTCCGTCAAATCCATCCGAATGCTACCTGAAATAAACAGAAATTGCACACAACTCAAAGTAGTATTCGTAGTGGCTAAAATATATTAAATCTTGATTAAACTTAGCAATTCAAGTGTAAATTCACTAGAAAAAGATAGAGAAGATGCTCACGCATCAGTAATTTATGATGGACTATTTTTTATTTTACCTTCTATGGGCCAAAAATGCAACTCATTATTCACATTGTTCACAATCTCCATTGTCTACTTAGTGGAATTGAAACTATAAATAATAGGAGACTGTAGCAAATGTTGAAACATTTTAGACAAACAGCTTTTTTTTTCAAATCTTTTTGTATCTTTGAATTTGATGTCGAATTTTTCTAATTTCCTTTTTAAGGTAAGTATTAAATATTTAAAAGATATTTTTTATATTTTTTATATTAAATATTAATTTTTAATTTATTTTACTAAATTGGACAACTACATGTAGAGAATGTATTATTCATTTTTTTCCTAATTGAACTAAATGATGTCAACATTCAAGATGAGTTTAATGCTTTGTTACGTATAGACCCAGTAACTATAATAAAGTTGTAAACAGAGCATAAAATCTAGAAAAAAAGAAAAAAGAAGAATAATTTTTTGAAATAGATGGGTCAATGACATAGTCAATTATTGAACAAACATAATTTTTTTTAGAAGAAAATATTTTATTCATAGAGAAAAGTTATATAAAATTCTATAATTTTTAAATCAACACAAGAAGTGATGCAACATGTTGAAAAATCTATTCTTCTTCTTCGCTTGAAACTAAATCCTGCTTTGATTTAAAGATATTTCCATGAATAAAAACTCAAAAAATAAACTTTAATGTATCCTCCAAGATCTAATAGATATATACCAACGTACTCATACCACCCATAAAGAGGAGACAATAAAACACCACAAAAAGAGAGAAACGAAAAAACACCACATAGAGATATTGAAAGAACATTACAAGAAAAACGTTGAGTATCGTCCGATTTAGCGGTGCATGTTAACAGCAGGATTAGCTATAGATTTACCGGCAGATTTGATAATAAATTCGTCAGAAAAAAGTTACCAGCAAATTCTATTTTTTGACAGTAACTTCAATGATAATAATTGGAGGGAAAAGCGAAAAAATTGGCATCAAGATTACCGTGAAATTTATAGGCGGATAAGTCTGTCGGTAACCTTGATTATGAAATGTTGTGTTTTAGTCATACGTAAAGTTGTACCATCGGATAAATCCGTCGGTAAATCTGACGATAAGTGTGTCTTAAATTTGAACTGTGAACCCTCTTTCCCCTCATTTTGATCTAGTCTCTCTCTCTCTCTACTCACCTTCTCGCCTCCCATTCTCTCTGTAACCATCTCATCTCTCCCTTAACATTCTCTCTGGCAGCCCCCTTTGAAGGCCCTCTCGTTGTCCAGCTCGCTCTTCTTTTTCATCTCTCTGCATCATTTTCACCAAACTACCACTGTTGGTGTCGCTTCTGCTGCCACTGCTCCCTCCAGGTAGCAAGCCCTTATCCCACTTCTTAAATTTGGTTCAGGCTTTGGTATTATGAACTTTTTATGACTATTAATATTGGATGGTGTTGGAAATTGAGAATAGATTCTAAATTTGTTTGAATTCTATGTTTAGTAAGTGATGAGCGGATAATTTATACGCTTTTTGGCATTCTTTTTAGGTAGTTTTAGTATGATCTAGTTACTTTTAGGGATGTTTTTATTAGTTTTTATGCTAAATTCATATTTCTGGACTTTACTATGAGTTTGTGTATTTTTCTATGATTTCAGGTATTTTCTGGCTGAAATTGAGGGGCCTGAGCAAAACTCTGATAGGAGGCTGACAAAGGACTGCTGATGCTGTTGGAATCTGACCTCCCTGCACTCAAAATGGATTTTCTGGAGCTACAGAACTCTAAATGGCGCGCTCTTAACGGCGTTGGAAAGTAGACATTCAGAGCCTTCCAGCAATATATAATAGTCCATACTTTATTCGAGATTTGATGACGTAAATTGACGTTCAATGCCAGTTCCATGCTGCATTCTGGAGTCAAATGCTAGAAACACGTCACGAACCAGAGTTGAACGCCAGAAACACGTTACAACTTGGCGTTCAACTCCAATAAAAGCCTCTGCACGTGTAACATTCAAGCTCAGCCCAAGCACACACCAAGTGGGCCCCGGAAGTGGATTTATGCATCAATTACTTACTTCTGTAAACCCTAGTAGCTAGTTTAGTATAAATAGAACTTTTTACCTTTGTATTAGACATCTTTGGTCTCAGTTTTATTCTATTATTCATCTTAGGAGACTATTGATCACGTTTGGGGGCTGGCCATTCGGCCATGCCTGGACCTTCATCACTTATGTAATTTTAACGGTGGAGTTTCTACACACCATAGATTAAGGGTGTGGAGCTCTGCTGTACCTCAAGTTTTAATGCAATTACTACTATTTTCTATCCAATTCGATTTATTCCTATTCTAAGATATTCATTGCACTTCAACTTGATGAATGTGATGATCCGTGACACTCATCATCATTCTCACCTATGAACGCGCGTGACTGACAACCACTTCCGTTCTACCTTAGACCGGGCGCATATCTCTTGGATTCCTTGATCAGAATCTTCGTGGTATAAGCTAGAATTAATGGCGGCATTCA
Organism: Arachis duranensis; assembly: GCF_000817695.3. Classification (NCBI taxonomy): domain Eukaryota; kingdom Viridiplantae; phylum Streptophyta; class Magnoliopsida; order Fabales; family Fabaceae; genus Arachis; species Arachis duranensis. The sequence continues at coordinate 73,356,457 of NC_029777.3, forward strand.
TGGGAATCTGAAAAGTCTAACCTTGTCTGTGGTATTCTGAGTAGGATTCCGGGATTGAATGACTGTGACGAGCTTCAAACTCCTGAAGGCTGGGCGTTAGTGACAGACGCAAAAGAATCACTAGATTCTATTCCAACCTAATTGAGAACCGACAAATGATTAGCCGTGCTGTGACAGAGCATTTGGACCATTTTCACTGAGAGGATGGGATGTAGCCATTGACAACAGTGATGCCCTACATACAGCTTGCCATGGAAAGGAGTAAGAAGGATTGAATGAAAGCAGTAGGAAAGCAGAGATTCAACAGGGACAAGCATCTCCATACACTTGTCTGAAATTTCCACCATTGAATTACATGAGTAACTCTATCTTTATTTTCTGTTTATTTTATTATTTTTATTTAAACCAATAATCTCTTAAATTAGTTAAATCCACCTGACTGGGATTTACAAGATGGCCATAGCTTGCTTCATACCAACAATCTCCGTGGGATCGACCCTTACTCACGTAAGGTATTACTTGGACGACCCAGTGCACTTGCTGGTTAGTTGTGCGGAGTTGTGACTAAGTGTAATTCACGTGTGAGAGCTACCAAGTCATTGGAGCCATTGTTGATGATCACAATTTCGTCCACCAAATTTTTGGTGCCGTTGCCGGGGATTGTTCGAGTATGGACAACTGACGGTTCATCTTGTTGCTCAGATTAGGTAATTTTCTTTTTGTTTTAATTTCAAAAAAAATTTTTAAAAATATTTCAAAAATTTCTCATCTGTTTTCGAAAATTATTCTAAATTTTTAAGAATGAATTCTAGAGTTTCACAAGTAACATGTTGATGCCTGGTTGGCTGTAAAGCCATATCCAAACCCCCTTGGATTGAGGCCTCCACTTATCAATAGGTCGGGTATGTATATGGAGTTGGATGAAATATCAGCTGTTGCATGCCTGATTTATATCTTCTAAATCTGGCTGGCTATTAAGCCATCCCCAACCCTTGGATTGGGGCTTTAGACAAATATTGAAAGATTCCTGGAAGTCTTATTAAAAATTTTGAATTTCTTATTTTCTTTTTTTCTAAATGTTTTTCGAAAAAAAATCAAAAGAAAATACAAAAAAAATCATAAAATCATAAAAACCAGAAATATTTTGTGTTTCTTGTTTGAGTCTTGAATCAATTTTTAAGTTTGGTGTCAATTGCATATTTTTAAAATTTATGCATTATTTTTTCGAAAATTCCATGCATTCATAGTGTTCTTCATGATCTTCAAGTTGTTCTTGGTAAGTCTTCTTGTTTGATCTTGATGATTTCTTGTTGTGTGTCTTTTATTGTTTTTCATATGCATTTTTGCATTCATAGTGTCCATGCATTAAAGATTTCTAAGTTTGGTGTCTTGCATATTTTCTTTGCATAAAAATTTTTTTCAAAAATATGTTCTTGATGTTCATCATGATCTTCAAAGTGTTCTTGGTGTTCATCTTGACATTCATAGTGTTCTTGCATGCATTAAGTGTTTTGATCCAAAATTTTCATGTTTTGGGTCATATTTGTGTTTTTTTCTCTCTTCGTTAAAAATTCAAAAATAAAAAAAATATCTTTTCCTTATTTCCCTCCTAATTTTCGAAAATTTGAGTTGACTTAGTCAAAAATTTTTAAAATTAGTTGTTTCTCATAAGTCAAGTCAAATTTTCAATTTTAAAAATCCTATATTTTCAAAATTTTTTTCAAAAATTAAATCTTTTTCATTTTTATCTTATTAATTTCGAAAATTTTAAAATTATTTTCAAAATCTCTTTCTTAATTTTATTTCAAATTTTC
>NC_029777.3:73358283-73360567 GCF_000817695.3 Arachis duranensis
GTTACTTTATTGTTAAGAAAGGTTCAATCTTTAAATTCTAGAATCATATCTTTTAGTTTCTTGTTAGTCAAGTAATTAATTTTAATTTTAAAAATTAAATCTTTTCTAACCATATCTTTTTAATCATATCTTTTTATCTTATCTTTTATATCACATCTTTTTCAAAATTTTATCTTTTTTTAAAAATTTGATTTTAAAATATCTTTTCTAACTTCTTATCTTTTTATCTTTTCAAATTTGATTTTCAAATTTTTTTTTCAACTAACTATTTGACTTTTTGTTTGTTTCTTATCTTTTTCAAAACCACCTAACAACTTTTCTCTCTAATTTTCGAAAATACCTCCCTCTTTTTCAAAAATTCTTATTTAATTAATTAATTGTTTTAAATTTTAATTTTAATTTTATTTCTTATCTTTATTTTTCAAAAATTATTTAACTCTTTTGTAAAATTTATTTTCGAAAATTTCTCCTTCTATCATATTATTCTATTTATTTATTCATTCACTAACACTTTTCTTCACCTCTCTTCATCTCAATTCACTACCCTTATCCTTACCCTTCTGTTTGGATTCTCCTTTCTTTATTTCCTTACTTCTTCTACTTACAATAAGGAACCTCTTTACTGTGACATAGAGGATTTCTCTTTCTTTTCTTGTTCTCTTCTTCCCTATATGAGCAGGAACAAGAAAAAAAGCATTCTTGTTGAAGCTAACCCTGAACCTGAAAGGACTCTGAAGAGAAAATTAAGAGAAGCTAAATTACAACAATCCAGAGACAACCTTACTGAAATTTTCGAACAAGAAAAAGACATGGCAGCCGAACCTAACAACAATAATGCAAGGAGGATGCTTGGTGATTATACTACACCTACTTCCAAGTTTGATAGAAGAAGCATCTCAATCCCTACCATTGGGGCAAACAATTTTGAGCTGAAACCTCAACTAGTTGCTCTAATGCAACAAAACTGCAAGTTTCATGGACTTCCATCAGAAGATCCCTATTAGTTTTAACTGAGTTCTTACAGATCTGTGAGACTGTAAAGACGAATAGAGTAGATCCTGAAGTCTACAGGCTCATGCTTTTCCCTTTTGCTGTAAGAGACAGAGCTAGAACATGATTGGATTCACAACCTAAAGATAGCCTGGACTCCTGGGATAAGCTGGTCACGGCCTTCTTGGCTAAGTTCTTTCCTCATCAAAAGCAGAGCAAGCTTAGAGTGGATGTTCAGACCTTCAAATAAAAAGATGGTGAATCCCTCTATAAAGCTTGGGAAAGATACAAACAGGTGACCAAAAGACGTCCTTCTGACATGTTTTCAGAATGGACCATGATAGATATATTCTATTATGGTCTATCTGAGTTCTCTAAGATGTCATTGGACCATTCTGCAGGTGGATCCATTCACCTAAAGAAAACTCCTGCAGAAGCTCAAGAACTTATTGACATGGTTGCAAATAACCAGTTCATGTACACTTCTGAGAGGAATTCTGTGAATAATGGGACACCTCAAAGGAAGGAAGTTCTTGAAATTGATGCTCTGAATACCATATTGGCTCAGAATAAAGTGTTGACTCAGCAAGTCAACATGATTTCTCAAAGTCTGAATGGATGGAAAAATGCATCCAACAGTACTAAAGAGGCATCTTCTGAAGAAGAAGCTTATGATCATGAGAACCCTGCAATGGCAGAGGTAAATTACATAGATGGACCTTATGGAAACACCTATAATTCATCATGGAGAAATCATCCGAATTTCTCATGGAAGGATCAACAAAAGCCTCAACAAGGCTTTAATAATGGTGGAAGAAATAGGCTCAGTAATATCAAGCCTTATCTATCATCTTCTCAGCAACAGACAGAGAATTATGAATAGAATACCTCTAACTTAGCAAATTTAGTCTCTGATATATCTAAGGCCACTTTAAGTTTCATGAATGAAACAAGGTCCTCCATCAGAAATCTGGAGGCACAAGTGGGCAAGCTGAGTAAGAAAATTACTGAAACCCCTCCAAGTACTCTCCCAAGCAATACTAAAGAAAATCCAAAAAGAGAGTGCAAGGCCATTGATATAATCAATATGGCCAAACCTAGAGAGGAAGGAGAGGACGTGAATCCCAATGAGGAAGACCTCATGGGACGTCCCTCAAGCAAGAAGGAGTTCCCTATTGAGGATCCAAATGAATCTGAGGCTCATATAGAGACAATAGAGATTCCATTAAATCTCCTTCTGTCATTCATGAGCTCTGAAGACTATTCTTCCTCTGAAGAGGATGAAGATGTAACT